>NC_136906.1:54019069-54403141 GCF_949606895.1 Notothenia rossii | reverse complement strand
GGCGTTCGTTTGTCTCTGCTTGGAATCACAACCGAGACTGGCTTGAATACAGTGTCAAGGCCGATGCTGCATTTTGTTTCCGCTGTCGGCAGTCTAGCAAAACCCGGAGAATGGATGCATTTATGTCTGTTGGCTTCCATAACTGGAAAAATGCGGTGGAGAGAGAGACAAGGGATTTCAGAAACATGCAAATTCAAAGGAGCATCTCTCTTGCTATGCAATGTGGAAGGAGCGAGAGAGGCGTGCCAGCACTGGAAAGGAGATTTCTACACTTGTTAACGCAGACCAACTACGAAAAAACAGGTATTATATCTCCTCTCTTATTGATTTCTGGTGGAAAACCAGCTGCCTTTACGAGGGAAGATAGAGGCATTTGATAACATGTCAGAGGGGGGCAGTGGCCTTTTCCGCTCCCTGCTGGACGATAAAAAAAGACATCAAATTGGCTGATGTAGTGAAATCAATCCTTCGAAACGCCACTTACACTTGTCACGAAATGCAAAATGAACTCATAAGTACACTCAGCAATGTGGTGACTGAGGCTATCGTGGAGGAAATAGGAGACTCCTTTTACACACTGAAAGTAGATGGAACCCGACCAATAATTTCACCATATATGTAAATAATCTCTAATAATTTATCAAAGGCTGCTTTCCATTTTTATGCAGATGATACTGTTATTTATTGTTCATGATGTTATTCCATCTAATTTATCTCAACTCAAGTTAGTATTAAATGCAGACAAATCCAAACTCATTATATTTTCAAATGGCAAAAAGTTAACTTATTTTCTCCCCAACATTTGTACTGTTCAAGGGACTGACATTGACATTGAAAGGGTCACTACATACAAATATCTAGGTTTTATTATTGATCAGAACTTATCTTTCAAGTCACACACTGAAAATGTTGTTTTAAAATTAGGTTTCTCCTTTCAGACAAGGAAACATTTGATCTCTGTAACGTTTTTACCAGTATTGGATTCTGGCGATCTGCTTTACATGAATACCTCCAACCAGTGCCTAAAGACTTTGGATACTGTGTAGGCTACCATTGCATTGTGCATTACGTTTTATTACTGGAAGGATATATATATTGTGAGTTTGTAATAAATATGCACTTTATGAAAATTATTAGTTGGTTACTGTTAGTAAAAACAGTAAGGTTAATAGCCTACTGGATGTTTGTTTTGCTCGTGGATCGCCAGGCCCTCTGACCTGATCTGTGGAGTCTCAGCTGTTCATATGAACAGGGCTCGACATTATAAATGGCCCGCTGGCCCGGAAGCATTATTTAGACACCCCGGCCAGCATAACAAATCGCCCCACAGCTGTTTGCTGCGGAGCGCAGCGCGAGCAGTCTCCGGTGAGCGGGAGCGCACTCATTCACTCCAGTCAGTAGTGGGAACCGCAGTAGACAAAAGGCGTTGCTATAGCAACACGTCATGTTTATGTGAAAAGGGGTGGGGTCAATATGACCCGCTGGCGGAAATAGGTAACAACAGAGGGTGCTACATAACACGCTTTCAGGTGTGTGTGTGTGTGTGTGTGTGTGTGTGTGTGTGTGTGTGTGTGTGTGTGTGTGTGTGTGTGTGTGTGTGTGTGTGTGTGTGTGTGTGTGTGTGTGTGTGTGAGTGTGTGTGTGTGTGTGTGAGTGAGTGAGTGAGAGAGAGAGAGACTTGGCTTAATGAAGCGTGCAGTGCTGTGTGTGTGAGAGACAAGAGACTTTAGACCATGTGTGTGCCCCCCCCCCCCCCCCGTGGTAAATGATTGCCCCCCATGCCCCATTCGATTTGTTTTGGAGCCGACCCTGGCACCGGGTCATTTGAAAAAACGCGCATTTGCGTACCAACATTGAGAGAGAGAGGGAGAGAGAGAAAAGAGAGGAGAGAAAAGAGAGGAGAGAGGAGAGAGAACAGAGAGAAGAGAGAGAGAAAGATATATGCGAGTTGCATATGAACTCAGGGCCGGCCCGTAGCACTGACGTTGATGGTCGCCTAGGGCGCCAGATCTGGGGGACGCTGCTCTGGTAGTTCTGGGAGGGAAAAAAAACATTTTTGACCGTTGGGGCTGTTGAGGCAGAATCTCTGCTTCGCGCCGTTCCTCTATGAGTTTGTTTTAAAAGAAGGAAAAGTCAAAGCAGCCAGGATAAGGGTTAAACAATAATCTGCTTTAATGGCAAAAACATACAATACATCACCCAATCACCTAATCACGAAGCACTCTGCAGAGTACTCCGGGCTCCGGTTCTACCACCGTGTGAGACACGTCTCAGGAACGGCAAGTCAAAAACAAGAGCACCGATCTTCAAAATGATCACAACATTCATACACAGGTGGGGAGGAGTTTTATCGCTTGATCTTCCCTAGCTATTTGTTATTGGCGAGTTCACTTCTGAGCGAGCTAGCCAGTGAGTTGGTAGTGTTCCATTGGTCGGTTTCCCTTCTGGGCGGGACCCCCAGGTAGTAAGTCTGCAGTTGTTGATTCCATCTGTTGCTTCACAGTGTGTGTGTGTGTGTGTGTGTGTGTGTGTGTGTGTGTGTGTGTGTGTGTGTGTGTGTGTGTGTGTGTGTGTGTGTGTGTGTGTGTGTGTGTGTGTGTGTGTGTGTGTGTGTGTGTGTGTGTGTGTGTGTGTGTGTGTGTGTGTGTGTGTGTGTGTGTGTGTGTGTGTGTGTGTGTGTGTGTGTGTGTGTGTGTGTGTGTGTCTGCCCTTAGGCAGATCCCCCAATCAATGATTTGGAGTCATGACAGAGGACTCTTTGACAGGACACATACTCATTCCCCCTAAACATCTTCAACACACACAAACATCCTATCATGTATCTTTAACAGAAGTTAATTGTTCTTGTCCCTTAATGGCTTCTGTGAACTTCCTTTCACCTTGAAGTCAACTTACTAGGAATGAATACATTTTATTGATAAGCCAAAAGGACCTTTATCTCGTTTACTGCTGGGTGACCCAAGTCTCAAGGCCTCTTTTGGGGTCTTTAGGAGATAAATCATTAATTCTACAAGACTTTAACTGCCTTATATCTGAAAATGTATCCGGGAATTCCCCTGTTAATTGCAAGGACTATTGATAATTAACAGAGAGACCCTAAGGGCCTCTTCTTGGTATCTGCTAGGCAGAAGTCACTCAATGCAGAAATCACAAGTTTAACACACATTCTATATAAGGTGACATTAAAATGAATATACCAGATTGAACTTTCCTGCCATAACACGTTACTTTAATCCTTCAAATAATTCAAATAATACTTCAATTCCCCCTTTTGGTCTCGCCCCACGAGACCAACTCACATAAGACATTTGAAACACAACTACTGACATTCTTTGCTATTGTGTCTGTCCCCCTTCATTAAACCTTTGTGAACAGAACACAACTTTCAATGTCAGTGAAGGAACTATCAGAGTGCGAACCTGAGTGCCAGAAAGCAGCATCCTTGTGTGTTGTTGAATCATCAGGCCCCCCCTCCCCCTCAAAGGAATACGCCAACAAAGGTAGCTGATAGGGAGGGGGAGATGCGGCCTTTCCTTCAAAGGTGGAACTGATTAATCTGATCAGAGAGAAGTAGACTCCTCTGCTGCCTCGAGAAGACCCCAGCCCGAGTCGTCTGCTGTAGGGATGTCCGCGAGTTCCTTCCCCTCCAGTCCGCTGATGACAGCTTCCGAGTCGTCTACTGTAGGGATGTCCTCGTTGACGATAGCCAGGTCCGTCCTGATGTGTCTGGGTCCTTCCAGGTGACTTCCTCGCCGCACACTGGCTCCAGTAGTACCAGATGTCCCACTTTGCTCCTCGGCGGACGGCATGAGATGTCCTCTGGGTCACTCTGTAGAGGCCGGAGAACCTGGGGTTGAGCCACGTAGGCCTGACGACCTTCAGCCAGACAAGCTCCGCTGTATCGGCCTCCTGCTCCCCGGGTCCCCCTTTTGGTGTCAGGAATCTGTGTGGAGAAATCTGATACCCACCCCTCAAGTCTACGCTCAGGGCTTCTTGGCCCTCAGGTGTTTGACCTACCACTGGTAGGCTGCTTGGAGCCTGTTGGTGGGGTGTCTTAAAACAACAGCTGTCTGTGAACAGGTTTTCTAAACTAGTTGCAGACCTCCTATCTGCCAGTGCAGCTTCAGAATCTTAATACTTGGCCTGTGTCAACAAAATAAACCCCAACATCTTCAAGTGAACTAAATAACATATTTCAATAGCTCTGAATGTCTGACAAGCATCTGTGTTATTTTTAAATGAAATCCTTGAGATCCTATTTAAAATCTAAATATAATATTAACTGCTAATGTCTCTGGTAATGGAACACACTAATGTTATGGATTAAAAATAACTAAAATCATGATACTGACAAAGTGAATGATTTCCTGGTGATACTGCTTCTACCTGTCAGTGCTTAGATATTATCAAGCTGAAAAATGAATACAGAAATCCAACATACTGTCATCAAATGTCGTTCTATTATGAATTTAAATTAAATGTACATCCCAATAATGATCTAAACCAAAAAGTCTATGGCTTTTACTTCTTTAACAGGCTAGTTACAAGATGTTGTCTAAATTAAATTCTATCTCAATACATTACTATGTTTTAGCTGAACTGTAATATGTTCTTTCTACATTTCAAACCTCAGGTACTTTAATACCCGTTGAAATATTACAAAAAATGTTCATTATCACAGTTCACCTTCTCTGGTATTCTCATTCTGGAATTACCTCTCTCAGTAGCCCCTTGGCCAATGATTCTGCATCTGTGTTACCTGTTATAACTCAATCAATATTAGAAACATGTCAACATTTTTTAGGAAACCTCTCGTTTCCCTTGGAGCTCCAGAATAATGTGTTAGTCTAAAAACATGCTTTGTTAGTCATTGTTTTAGAATCATGCAGTTGCACTGATCACATGCAGACATTCATTCACACTCACACTGTCAGTCAGGGTCAAAGGTAATTTGGTCTCAGTCTTTTTGGCCATGTGTCGTGCTCTGCAGAGACTTTAATATTCTACTAGCTGGAGTTGTACTAGTGACATCATTGTGTTGATGTCAACCAATGCAACAAAGTTGTTCTCGTGTTCGCAGCACCATTTTCTTCAGATATTTAACAAACAAATTATCAATACACTTTATTAATATACCGCCCCTAGGAAACACAATACCTGACAAATGTTCATGCAAGGCATTCTCAAGTGAACTTGCAGAAAACTGCCTTTTGAATTAATATTCCAAATGAATCAATAATAATAACAATAATCCATTTGATCAATTTGTTTACCCTTAGAAGTGAACATACCTCATAATGTTACATAAGGATGTTAAACCAAGCTTTGGCCAAATCAATAATTTTTACTGTTTCAGATTTAACTGGAGGTTGAAAAAACAAAACCTTTTTTTGTTTACATCATGCAAACCACTAACATATTTTCCAATTTCAGCATCAGCCTTGTTACTCTAAAATTATTTCTTAAATAGGAGTATTAGAAATGAAACAAATATTTAATCTTCAGAAATGTTCTTAAAGAGCCTGTGACACGATTTTCCCCCATCATCCAAACCCATCAATTTGAGTAAATATTGTCCCCTTGAAAACCGTTACTGAACTGATTTTGGATATTTGTACTTTGATAACCATTAATCTGCCCTTCAATGTTGACCATTTCCTGGATCTTCTCGGGGATTCTTCAAGTCCCGCCAAATTATGGGTGACGTCATTGCGGGCACAGCGCTCCAGCTGCACCGTTCTGGATCCCAGCATCTGCATGTAAACGCACGATGGCGCACACAGCAGCAAGCTCAGACAGCGATGACAGTTTAATTTTGAACGTGTCTGAGAGCTCATATGAGGCTGAAGGATCGGTTTATTTTGTATCTGTTAGAAGTTTAGGAATTAGGTGCGTCAATATGGGCGATCATACGGTCATGTAGCCAGTGGTGGACTGGGACTAAAATTCAGCCCGGGACTCTCGACCGGCCCACTTCGGTACAACTAGTAAATTGTCAACGGGGGGAGTGGGGGATGTGCTAGTGACTTATCCGACCGGCCCACTTCGGTACCGGCCCATCGGGATTCGTCCCGATGGCCAGTCCGCCACTGCACCCAGCCCAGCCCACGTAAACTGTCAACGGGGGGAGCCTCGCTGCGGGGAAACGGTGGACCTAGTGTCCCGATTGGAGTGGGAATAATAATAATAATAATAATAATAATAATAATAATAATAATAATAATCCGTGCATTTTATCCATTAATTTCCCCAACATTGTGGTAAAAAAAAAACACACGTTTAATCCATGTTGGTGTACTACTACAACCAGTGGTGTAGTGGGGATGTTTAACTGGTTGGACGGGGTGGTGGGTGGACGGGAGACACTATGGACGCGCTCGTGAACTGTCAATGGGGGGGGGGGGCTTGGGGACCTCTGTGTCGCCTGTCAGCGCAACTTACATGGTGCCGTTGAGACAATATAATAATAAAGGGCTGTGCCGGCTGTCGGCGAACCGATCCGGCCTTTCTGCGCGACTATCACTCAAATGCGGGACATAGTCTCAATGTGTGGGACGCGGGACAAATAATAAAAATGCTGTGTGTGCAGTCCCGCACAGTGCGGGACACCTGGTCACCGTACACACACAGTTCTGCCCCTCACACACACACGCTTCAAATCAAGTTGCATAAATGCTTGAGCTACGTTTTTATTATAATTACTGTGAAATCTGCCTATTATGTTTTCGTCATTATTACAACAAACACACACTTGCAACTGATAACACTGGCAATGATTTTAGATGTATTAGACTATTTAAAAAAGAAATCATGCTTCAAATAAGTGGGGGTACGGCGTACCCCCGCTTCCAACGCCCACTACACCACTGACTGCAACTACAAAAAGCTAAGGTTTGTTTTCTCATCAGGAAATGCAGACCGGCTCAAACAAAAGATTTTTACATCATCATCCTCACGATCATTTAATGTATCATATGTTCGCCGAATTGACATGAAAGCACTAATAAATGTAGTTTCATCCACTTGAGTTTACAAAAATAATCGATTTGTTTTTATATCACATCCGACGGGAGGAAATTCAGCAGCTCTCACTACCGATTTTTAATCCTAATTTAATCATCATCTTCACCACGATCATTTATGTTTATGTTCGCCGAATTGACATGAAAGCACCGACAAATATGAATATACTGTAGTCAACTTCATTAAAACGTTATTAACGTGCCTAAACTCAGTAATTCACCATTTCTACGCATGACAACACACTTTGTCCGTGTTTGGCTCTCTCGCCGCACAGTGAAGCGTTCACGCATTGACGTCACTTCCGGCTTCCCCCAAAACCTCAAAATGAGTCGAAGGAATTTTCCCGCGATGTTCGAAATTATTGATATTTATCGGAACGGTATCGCTTTTTCTTTTTTAAACTGACGGTTCGAGATTACTAGTAGCCCACTATTTCATTGCACAACAGTTGTTGGGTTCGTGTCACAGGCTCTTTAACAAATGGAGAGTAATGCCATCTCTCTATCTAGTGAATAGCCAACATATTTAAAAAATGTCAGATATACAAAAATAAGCCTAAATACTCTATTACTATCAAAGTCTAAAGCTACAGATGAAGCACTGAATTTCGGACTCCAGCTTACAGCTTCCTGCCTACGGCCTGCCAAAGACCAGTATAGAGGAATGTTAAGCCCTCCCACTATTTTCCAAGAGGGCGTTGCCAGATTTTCAATTTCAGGTTTTAACCAGGAGATGGCGCTTCATTCACAAATACAGAAAGACAAGTTTCATGGACTTTCAGTTGTGTTTTGAAGAGCATTTGAACACATCAATATTTTAGATCAACTAAAGTATATCTAATCTTGTAATTCAATAATATATAGTCTTTATATATTAAATAATCATAATTATAATGTAAATGTTTACATTACACTTCTTTATTTGTTATGCTCATACTTTAACCTTTACAATCGTTTGCTTTAATATGCAGTATATTTTTGTGTTTGCTTCCTCCTGCTCCCTTTCGGACACATACTGTATGATTTATTATTATTGTTAATATGAAGATATTATTAAGATAAGATAAGATGTTACTTTATTGATTGAACATTTTAGTTTAGAATGTGCTGTCCCATGGTAATTCAGAAGGCTCACAGGTCACATTCCGACCATTATTTAAAACAATAGGTGCTTTCACACCGTCTACAGTTTGATTTGTATAGAGGGAGCTCTGTCAGTTTTCGAATTACCCATTTGCTTTCGGGGAGCCCTATTTTTCAGAGCACATCCTGCTACTAAATATGTCACACGCACGCTCTGTTGACTGCCGCAGCAGCGCGGATGCGATCAATTGCTATAAAAACACTCTTCTACTAATACAGACGGTGTCACTATGCCGGCGGATGTGGCCGTTGTTGAAGCCTCTTCAGGCTCCGCATCGGCAGGCCTCTCCCTCGGTGTGGAGCTGTCAAACTCGACCCTAACGCCGCTTACAGCCGGCCAACTAAAAGTTGTTTTCCGTTCACGTTGTCATTTTTAGACTCCTTCGCTTCTCTGCTTGTGAATCCAAAAGCTTTGACGCTTGGCTGTTTTCGTTTTGCCATATTTTTTCATTACACAGCCAGAGTTAAAAAAATATCAATATGAACATTTCAAATACCGCGCCGGCATCACCGCCATAACCATAGCAACGTAAGTAAGAATGCAACGCCGCCACATACAGATGGCAACACCCAGACATATTCACAAATATAAAACAAATATTCAGAAACTGTAATGAACAATAACTATTATTTATTTCAAGAACTGTTATTTACAGAAACTCAACATTTCTAATCTGTGGGACACAAATATGCACGATTGTTTTGGGCTCCCCCTATTTATCTCAAAGTCAGCCTTCAGGGGAGCTCCCTCCCTCTTCGGGGGAGCCAAGCTCCCCCTAGCTCCCCCCCATTTCGAACAGTGTCTGTGGCTGAATGGCCAGCGATTAGGTGCGGCGCATTTATCATAGGTGATCAGAGCTAACTGCCTGCCGTCAGATTTCATTTAAAAAACTGATCTGATTTTAAGACTATTTCTGCGCTCATAAAGAATGATAAGAATAAGAATAATGCGTATTGAACTGGTTTCCTTAATTAGTGAGTTTATTTAACACTAGAACCGCCAATCGGGTCAATTTGTGTGATGTGTGTTGTGTGTGTGCAATGTAACTTTTTTTCAATAAAATATTAAAGTCTCCCAGTCCGTGACTTTTCCTGAAAGTGTGTTATGTAGCACCCTATGTTGTTAAAAATTGCATTCTAATAGCGGGATTTGACGGGTTTAGGTAGGCCTGATACAAAAATCTCTGGCGTTTCTAGTGTTAAGGTTTTTTGTTTTTGTTTTTATTAGGATCCCCATTAGCACTAGCATGAGCATTGGCTATTCTTCCTGGGGTCCTCACCCACACAAAACATACATAATACAAACCAGAACGGAACAACTCATCATTTCATGAAAAGTGCATGGTAAGGAAGTGAAAGCAAAAACAAAACAGAAAAAAATAGTCATCACATTTTAGCCATCATCAAGTCAAAACCTAAACAAAATTTTACCAACAATATAATTTACATGATAATACTAATTACTAATTACTAATTGACCCACAAGTACAGTTCAAATTTAATTTGTAGTTCTCAGATATTGTTTTAGCAAATGTTTGAAATGTATGTTTGAGTTTTCTTGAATGATATGGACCGGTAACGAATTCCAGCTGACCATTGCTCTGTATAGTACTGTTTTCTGTCTGATATTTGATCTTGATTTGGGTAAAATGAACCTTTTTTCTATTACATGTCTGGTTTGATAGTTATGTGTAGAGTACTGTGCTATGAACTTTTGTGACAATATATGTGGTAAGTGTGTCACTGTAATATTCTTTACAAAATTTAACAGAGAATAAATGGACCTCTGTCTAACACTCATCCATTTCAGTGTCTCCAGCATTTCAGTCACTCTGGTTCTGTAGGAGCACTGCAGAACACATCGTGCTGCCTTATTCTGTGCTACTTGTAGTTTATTTAAATCGTTTTCTGAAGCACTAGACCAAACAACAAAACAGTAATCAAGCTGTGATAGCACCAAAGCATCCAAGACTTGTCTCCTGACATCTATTGGCAAATGTTTTACAATTCTTTTAACGAGTGACACACCCCTTCCCATTTTACACACAACATTATCAATTTGTTTAGACCAAGACAGTGTTTGATCTAGAGTTATCCCTAACAACTTAGTTTCCTTGACTTGTTTAATGTCAATATGGTTTAAATGTAACTGCAATTTAGGTTCACATTTTAACTGATGATTTGACCCAATTATTAAAGATTTAGTTTTTCCTGCATTAAGTACCAACTTATTATTTATTACCCACTCTGAAATCATTTGTAGATCCTTATTTATACAGTGACTCAGCTCCCTTGTAGATGAACCTGCTCCATATATTGTCGAGTCATCTGCATACATAACAATTTTGGATTCCTGTAAGACCAATGGTAGATCATTTGTGAAAATAGAAAATAAAAGTGGTCCCAAACAACTCCCCTGAGGAACTCCACAACTGACTTTCTTAATAGTTGACAGACTTCCATTGAAAAAAACAGTTTGACATCGATTGGTCAAATAACTTTCTATCCACCTCAGTGCATTCAGATGAAAACCATATTGCTCTAGCTTGTTCAATAACAATGGATGATCGATGACATCAAAGGCAGAACTAAAATCAAGTAGTACCGTTCCCACTAACTTCCTATTATCTACCTCCACCTTCCAGTCATCGGTCATTTGTGTTAAAGCAGTGCATGTGGAATGGCCCGGTCTGTAGGCATGTTGATAAGCAGTATTAAGATTGTTACCTTCAAAGTATTTCTGTATTTGATTAAACATTATTCTCTCCATTATCTTTCCTAACGCTGGTAATAAACTTATCGGGCGACTATTTGTTCCAGAAAATGATCCAGCTGGTTTTTTTGCAAGTGGAATAATGTTTGCTATTTTCCATGCCTGTGGGCAAATACACTTTTCAATACTTACATTGATGATATGGCAGATAGGCTCCGCAACCCAATTAGCAACATATCTAAGAAATTTACCATCTAGATTATCAACACCCGGTGGTTTATCATTACATTTACCTAGTAGACATTCAACATCTGCAATTGACACTTTCTCTATTTTAAATTTACAATTCTTATTTTCCATGATTAAATCATTTATTAGAAAAGTGGAGTTCCTGTTAATAGGTTGCTTCATATCTCTCCTCAAAGTATCCACTTTATCAAGAAAATAATCATTTAAATAATTAGCAATTTGTACCGGTTTAGTCAAAAATTTCCCTTCCACTTCAAGATATGTTGAGGTGGATTTGGGCTTACGGCCCATCATGCCATTGACTAAATCCCACATCTTCTTCTTATCATCATTAATAGCTTTAATTTTATTTCCATAATACACTCGTTTTTTCTTTTTATTTAATGCTGTAACATAATTCCTCAATTTTCTATAAATGTGCGGGATAATAAATTAAAGGTAATTAGGTACAGTAGAAACCCCCTTTTTATCAGTAACGAATTCAGCAGTTGAACATAAAAGTCAACTAACTGAGGGTCACTTGCAATGACAGTCTTGTGTCTAACTGTAAGCTTGTCATTCTGAGTAACCTACCGTTAATTTAGCTGCTGGAGAAGAAAGATCAAGGGGGGAGGGGGGGAGAGAGCTGTGGTTGATGGGCCATTAGTTGTGTAAATACACAGCTGAGAGCTGCCGTTTCATTCAGACTGTTTAAAAAACTGTAACAACGGACTATTTTTCTTAGCGGATGCATGTCAATTTAAATCAATACATACAATTATTTTTTAAATCAATACATACAACTATTTTTTAAATCAATAAAAACATTTTCTAAATCCATAAAAGCATTTCAATTAATATTGGGAGTCATGTCGTTACTTTGTTGAGAATGTGGCCGTGTAATAAGCGGGATAATTTGCAGCGACTTGTTCCTTATGGGGAAAATAACACCCGTCATGTGTGTGTAGAGGTGTGTGTGGTTAAAACACTTTCATGAAGTGAAGGAATTTCCTTCTATAAAACAGCTGTGGGCAGCAGTGAGTGTCACGGACATGAATTCATAGATCAAGGCAGACTGGTGCACACATTCTCCTGTCCTGCCAGGCGACACGCCCGTTCTAAGCCGTGTCCCTCACTCCTCACATCCCAAGCATCTCCACAAGTGTATTATGTTGTTACATCGTTTCAGATGTTATGTTTCAGTTGTGCTCTGTCTATGTTCAGTGATGCAAACTTGTCACCTTTCGGCAAAATTCGCCGTTTTGAATCCAAAATAAGTCGTTTGTGTGATTCATGTAGATCTGCAATACAAATATTTTTTGGGTATGATCTTGTACTTGAGTAAAAGTAGAAGCACTCAGGTCTTGTACTTGAGTAAAAGTAGAAGCACACAGATCTTGTACTAGAGTAAAAATAGAAGTACTCAGGTCTTGTACTTGAGTAAAAGTAGAAGTACTCAGATCTTGTACTTGAGTAAAAGTAATAGTCCCAGAGTGTAGGAATACTCTGTTACAGTAAAAGTCCTGCATTCAAAAATGTTTCTCAAGTAAAAGTAGAAAAGTATTATCATCAAAATATAGTGAAAGTAGCGACAGTAAAAGTAGTCATTGTGCAGATTGGTCCATTTCAGAATAATAGATATAATATGTTTTATAATGATTGATCATGAAAGTGTTCTCAAAGCTGCTAAAGGTGCAGCTAGTTTGAATGACTTTGTATACTGCAGGGTGGCTTGTGGATTTACTCCAGGTGGAACTAAAGTCTGATTTAACACTTGATTATATTTCACTTAATTAATCCAGATCTGTGAAGTAACTAAAGGTATTACCTTAATTTTCGGACTATAAGGCGCACCTGAATATAAGCCGCAGCAGCGGCATACCACTCTCGGTTCCACTTTTACTTTTGCGCGCTACCTGTCTCACTCTTTTCCGGCCTCCAGCTTTTCCTGCTGGAACCCGCCGCTTAAAGGTGGGGGTCCGCGGACCGGCCATAGAGCCCATAGAGTTAAAGGTGTTGGCCGTTAGCTGTAAACATTTATAGATTAGCCGCACCGTTATACAAGCCGCAGCGTCGAAAAATAGGGAAAAAGGCGCGGCTTATAGTCCGAAAATTACGGTAAATACATGTAGTGGAGTCAAAGTACACAATGTACCTCTGAACTGTAGTGGAGTAAAAGAACAAAGTAGCAAAACATTGAAATACTTAAATAAAGTACAAGTATCTCAAAATTGTGCCCAAGTATAGTACTTGTTGAGTTTATGAACTTAGTTACTTTACACCATGTGGCAATAAAGATAAAAGGACTTAAGCCTTGCACAGAGGCATGAAAATACATTTTCAAAATGCTCAACAGTGCTGCCAAAATTATAAACTGACTGCTACACAATTAAAATAAATGCTTTTATATATTTCTATTATGTGACTCTTTGGCGTTTCTGTTATTATTAACACTGCTGGTTTAGTTGTTCTGACTGCTAAAATCCTCTGTCATTCCGTGGGGTGGGGGAGCCGGGGGCTCGGATCCTTGTCACCTTTTTCATACCTGATGAGTTTGCATCCCTGTATGTTAAAAAGCCTCAGTCACCTTAATTCATGTAATAAAAACATCTCAGGTCAGTAACACTCAAAGCTAAATGTGCAATACCATGTTCAGCTATGTTACTATTTATAATGTTATTGTTGTTACATCAGAAGATGTACATATTGAAATGATTTCTTAACTTACAGTAGGCAATTTTTTACAATGTGTGTTGGAAGGATTTATTAAATTACAATGAATATTGTCATTGTTGAAGGCTTTTAGAGAAGGGTGACTATAAGGCTGAATTACATAACATTTATACCTAAAAACATAAAAGCCACAATAAATAAATCACAATTATTGTAGTTATTTTTACCTCCCGTATTGCTTTCAACCCACAAGCTTTTATGGTGTTGTTACGTCACTAACTGTAAGCTTGTCACATACAGTCTATGGTCACTCAGAGTAACCTACCGTTAATTTAGCTGCTGGAGAAGAAAGATCAGGGGGGGGAGGGGGGGAGAGAGCTGTGGTTGATGGGCCATTAGTTGTGTAAATACACAGCTGAGAGCTGCCGTTTCATTCAGACTGTTTAAAAAACTGTAACAACGGACTATTTTTCTTAGCGGATGCATGTCAATTTAAATCAATACATACAACTATTTTTTAAATCAATAAAAACATTTTCTAAATCCATAAAAGCATTTCAATTAATATTGGGAGTCATGTCGTTACTTTGTTGAGAATGTGGCCGTGTAATAAGCGGGATAATTTGCAGCGACTTGTTCCTTATGGGGAAAATAACACCCTTCATCCAGATGAGGATCCCTCCGCTACACTTTGGGATCCTGATCGACCGACGAAGCTCCATTAAAATATACATATTTTTGGTGAATTACTGAGTTTAGGCACGTTAATAACTTTTTAATGAAGTTGAATACAGTATATTCATATGTTTCAGTGATTTCATGTGAATTCGGCGAACATAAACATAAATGATCGTGGTGAAGATGATGATTAAATTAGGATTAAAAATCGAGAGCCGGGCTGCATTTCCTCCCTTTTTTTTTTTTTTCGAATAACAAAATTATTTAGTTAAATAACAACATGGTGATGTTTTGTAAATGATTACATGTCTCTTATTTATTAGCACAGTAGTATGATATCCGTGACATATGGATCTTAACAAAGTTCCGCTGTACATCCAGCGTACTGTATCTCACTTTATTTCACATGAGCTCCAGTGTGGAACCCCACTGCACCCCCTGGTGGATCAATGATCCATTGCAGCTGGCTTCATTATAATTACATTTATCTATCACGGGGGCGGTCTCAAGTCAAGCTGGAGGTTTTCCCTTGAGCGAGGGCAGATCACGTACCAATCACGGCCCTCGCGTTTCAAACTGTCTGAAATGAATCGCTACATCTGTAGACTTAAGCTGAACAGTTTTGGTAATGGACAATTTAATCTAGAAACAAAACAAAACTGGACTTGTGTTTTTGTTATGTGTTCTTCAAAATACATTAGTAAATACCTTGTGAAGTATTCACAATATAACTAATCCTCTCTAGGATATGAAATCCATTCATCTTTAACCAGATACTATTTCCCTATTTATTTTTAGTTCATGATAATAATGGTATAACAACCACACGTTTACCCATAGCTAGTCACTATGTCAAGATTATCATGTGTGACATAATAATCAGATGTCTTGTTTGCCAAACAAGGATATTAAACTTTAATCTTTTCAGTATTCCAGACCATCATTAAACAATCAGCCTCCTTTCCTAAACGCTTAAGCATATCGTTCTACACCACCTTCTGGTAAACTCTTGCACAGTTATGCTGTAAAATCATCGAATGATTTCTTCAGAGTCTGAACAGACTGAGACCAGCCTGTCTCAAGATCTTGTCATATTGAGAACAGTCAATGATTAATTGTCCTCTTCAGCTGTAATTAGTGGCAGGGTCCCCAAAAAGCTAGAACCGGCCCTGGTCAGTGGGGTCCAAGGAAACTCTCTCTGGCATTGGGATGTCCTGAGAGGGAAGGGACCTCTGGATCAATGTGATACAATCAGCAGACAAACGTTGTCCTCTGTACAGCAGAAATCCCCCAAAACTGCAGTACCTCTTCACACCACTGTTGCCTTGACAACGAGGCACAAGTAAACTGTCAATACCTCCTCAGAGATGCGCTCTTTGCACAATTCTTCTGTTTCTGTAATGAGCAACTTTTCACCAACACACTGATTCAGAGTACAACCCAAAGGTGGCGCACAACTATCCAATGCTGCTGTAATCAAAGCAAATCAGCTACTGAGAAAAACTCAATGTAAATCTCTCCCCCAGCGGGTTACAAAACAAAACAGCTGAGTGTCTATATGGTCAGGAATGCTGAAACATGTGAATGTTAAACCCATTAATGGTAACAGTCTTCCTATTCTTCATTACTTCAGTTCTAAGTTAATAGGCAAAACAAAGACACCTTTCTTAACCACTATAGATTCATCTTTTATCTACTTGCTTATTCTATTCTTTTTCAAATTGTGTATCTAAATTGTGTGTTACAAGCATGGTTAGATTTGTAACAGAATACAAAACTCACTGTATTCATCGCTATATATTTAAAACAAGTAATCTGACTACAGTTAATGAATATATTTTTGGAACACTTAAAGGAATTATTACAAAATGTAATCTTCATTATTACTAAAGCTGAAACCTAAATAAATCATCACGGAATATTTTTCTGTCCTTATTACTTAATTGTTTCAATAAAAACTAAAACCCATTGTGTAAATTCCCATTTTTGAGAACATCTCAACACTTTTATTCCATCTAAGCACGAATGTTTATGACAAACTCGTCCTATTCATCCAAAACGGTCTTTAATGGTATCAATTGTGAACTTTCTTAATATTAATTATAAATGCAACGTATGTTCTCTTTAGAACAAAGATAGGATAGTTGCATCTGAAACTGGTTAGTAGCAATTTTCTGTTAACCTAGATAAGCCTGTTGTTCTTATATCTCGTAAATATATTCTTATTTTATGTTACTCATAAAACAATATGACATTTTCCAGAATAGTAGTAACTCTATATAACCTGTACTCTCTCTATACTTCTTCAAACCATCTGACTTTTCTCTCTCTCTTCCTCTCTGCGCCCTGCAGCCCCTTTGTGTAACCGTGTGAGATGGCTGGAGCAAAACCTCGTGCAGGACCTCTGTCATGCTTAAACATTAACAGCTTCCCTCTGACTGACAAACTTACAAAAACCTTCTTTTTACTTTCTACTCTTTCTTCATAAACTTAAAAACACCATCGTGGTGAATCGTTTACGTTTTCAGTTTCCTATCTACTTTAAACAACCATCAACTGAGAGTAACTGTATATGATAAATACAACTCCTAAATAACATTACAATATATGTTTCTTCCAGTGAGTTCGTTATTTCATGTCTAACAAATTCTCCTCTTTCCATGTCGTATTCTAGGTGGAAAAATCCACCTATTATATTTAATTTGAATAAAACCTTAACTTTAATGTACTTCATATACTCAGTAAATCTCTTTTTACTTTCCCCTAAGGTTACTGTATGTAATATAATTTTCCTCGAAGTATAATTAAGTACAATCCTTAGTTAATGACAAATACCATGAAATTCACAATGTAATGCAACGGTATCAATCAGTTCTCAAAGACTATGTTTAAATAGCAACAAATCATTGTTTCTTATTTATTTCAATATATCTACCACTTCAAATCACACATTCAACTGTTAATTTTCAATGTATTTTGCTCCAACTTCAGGCATTAGAGAAAAAAGCAAGCAGACACACTCCGGGCTGCTGCTGCTCTCGAGAGGAAAAAAGGGGGGGGACTAGCTCTCAGCCTTTTTAGGAGAAGGGGGGCTTCTTTCAACAACTAACACTTCTGCTATCCTTTTATTCAATTTTTCTGCTTGAACCCACTGTTCTCGTAAGCTCTTAACTCACGCTCCTCTCGTTCAAATTCTCCCTCTATTATGACTTCGTATCTATTTATCTGACTAAGGCTGTTTCATGTTCAATAATATATTCTATTTATTCACCTGGTACATAAATATATCCTCCTCACCGTCTGTCCAGCTTTTAAGATGCGATATTTCTTTCAACAGAATGGGAGTTAAAACCCAACAGAACAAGAGATAGCGAGATCCGTTAGTTTCAAATGGCTTTTCAAAGTTTTGCGTTTTCTCCTCTTGGATTTTTACATATAACTCAACTTTGATTCCTATGAACCTAAGAATTGTTATTCTGATTTGTTCCGGATGGCGTCTGAAAACAGCCACTGAACATCCCCCAACGAGTCTTTAGCCGTCTACTTTTGCAAAAAGTACGGGGCCTTTCACCTTCTTCTTACACACCTCGTTGATTCACTTTTATTTTAGATTAACTTTCCTACCTATCTAAAATATGTATTTGTATATTCCACCGCAACAACTATGACACCGGAATATGTCTCTGACAACTCAAAAATTTTGTTTAGCCAATTACAGACCTTCGATAGAAACAGGCTCGTCTGCTCACCTTTCAATTGTAGGATCCTCGTTTTAGTTGTCAGAGATTATTCTAGGCCTCTTCTCCGGACCATTCGTCCGCTGGCTGCTGATTTTCCTCTAAAAAACCCTACTCATGACGTCACCACGTCGCCACGTCATGACGTCATGACGTCGGGTAAACACCATTTGTTGAGGCAGAATCTCTGCTTCGCGCCGTTCCTCTATGAGTTTGTTTTAAAAGAAGGAAAAGTCAAAGCAGCCAGGATAAGGGTTAAACAATAATCTGCTTTAATGGCAAAAACATACAATACATCACTCAATCACCTAATCACGAAGCACTCTGCAGAGTACTCCGGGCTCAGGTTCTACCACCGTGTGAGACACGTCTCAGGAACGGCAAGTCAAAAACAAGAGCACCGATCTTCAAAATGATCACAACATTTATACACAGGTGGGGAGGAGTTTTATCGCTTGATCTTCCCTAGCTATTTGTTATTGGCGAGTTCACTTCTGAGCGAGCTAGCCAGTGAGTTGGTAGTGTTCCATTGGTCGGTTTCCCTTCTGGGCGGGACCCCAGGTAGTAAGTCCGCAGTTGTTGATTCCATCTGTTGCTTCACAGTGTATGTGTGTGTGTGTGTGTGTGTGTGTGTGTGTGTGTGTGTGTGTGTGTGTTTGTCCCTCTGCCCTTAGGCAGATCCCCCAATCAATGATTTGGAGTCATGACAGAGGACTCTTTGACAGGACACATACTCATTCCCTCTAAACATCTTCAACACACACAAACATCCTATCATGTATCTTTAACAGAAGTTAATTGTTTTTATCGCTTAATGGCTTCCCTGAACTTCCCTTCACCCCAAAGTCAGCTTACTAGGAATGAATACATTTTATTGATAAGCTCAAAAGGACCTTTATCTCGTTTACTGCTGGGTGACCCAAGTCTCAAGGCCTCTCTTGGGTCTGTAGGAGATAAATCATTAATTCTACAAGACTTTAACTGCCTTATATCTGAAAATGTATCCGGGAATTCCCCTGTTAATTGCAAGGACTATTGATAATTAACAGAGAGACCCTAGGGGCCTCTTCTTGGTATCTGCTAGGCAGAAGTCACTCAATGCAGAAATCACAAGTTTAACACACATTCTATATAAGGTGACATTAAAATGAATATACCAGATTGAACTTTACTGCCATAACACGTTACTTTAATCCTTCAAATAATTCAAATAATATTTCAGGGCTCATCCTAATTTTTGGCCTTGATGTAACAACATTCATAATTAAGTAAATGTAACACCCTTTTCACCCCGATACAAGTTTCGTTTGCCCTGTAAGATGGGCGCTGTAAGTGATGAAAATGGGGGATTTATCTGGCGCCCGCAGCTCACAGCCAAAGTGCGAGTGAGCGTGGGAGAGAGGGAGGGTGCACCGGTACCGGCCCTGTTGTTATTAGAATCTGGTGCTAGCTGCGCTAACGGATATAAGAAGAAGATGTTTCTACAATAATGTGGAGGGAGAGTCCTCTCCAGTCAGACTGGGAGGCTGATAACTACAGCTCAGTGAGGTAAAGGACTCTGAGTGTTTAGATAGTTAACTTTAAAGAGCAACTTCCAGGTTAAAGACACCTGTGAATAAATGTGTAGGAAAATGATGAATACACTAGATTTTCAAAAAAGAATATACAGAAATATACACTACAGTGACATCTGGCGTCGTTTTTGTAAGAAATGTTAACTTCATATTCACTTAAAAAAGCCTCGGCACGTGACCTCCCGCGTGTGACGTAACACAGGGGACACAAGGGGGAGAGCGGCCGGTGTAACGTATTAATAAACATGGATCCCAATGCTAGTTTCGACACAGAAGACACAGAAGAAGTTGAACATGAATATTCGAATGCATATGACTGACCAAAACCTTATAATTATGAGCCTGCTTGGCGTCCAAGAGACCAGGAGCAGCCAAGGATTAGAAGAAATAACGGCCATCGGAGAGAAATTGATCTGTGGTGTGAGGAGAACCAGTGGAGAACTGGGCAGGTATCTTGGTGAGTGACCGGCGTTAGCTACAGAATGTTAGCTAACGTCACATCACAACATTGTAAAGTTAACTATCATATATCAGGCTATAACTAAAGTAGCATTGATAATATAGTAACGTTACTGGCAGGACTGTTGATACTGATCCATAACAGAAACTAATGCGCAAGTATCAGCCGTATCTCGCGTTACCTAATGCAACTCCACACTACGGTGCTGTGTACCGGAGGAGAGACGCGAGATACGGCTGATACTTGACGATCTGGCGGAGAAAGGTTGTGGAGCCTCCGTTGATATGTCGTTGTAAATGGCTTGATGGAAAGCAGGTGTGTAGTCGGGGAGGGTGCACAGCTGATTGCAGCAGGTGAGTGGAGGTTGAGCCGGGAGCCAGGAGTGACAGCCACCACGCCCACACAAACAACACAGTACCGGAGGGGAGAGAGAGAGAGCAGCGAAGGGGTTGGGGGGGGAGAGAGAAGTAATACGGTTTCCTGATAAAGCTGTGGAGAGTATGTGCTGCAGGGAGGTGGATGCACAACGCACCCAGGAACGAACGCTAGCTCCGGTCCTTTTTACTGTGGACTCGATTTCCTGACAGGCTGGTATTTGTGCAACCTGCACAAACACAATACTGCACCATGATTACAAATGGGGAAATACAATGTAAAACTACCGAAAAATACCAGCTCCTTAAAACACAACCGCTTTACTCAACGCAACTCTACTATACCCGCGGTCAGAGAGCGGAGATGTGTCCCCTGCGTGATGTAATATGACGCGTTTGACGTATGACCTTAAAAAAAAGCAGTTTTTAAGAGCAGAGCTCAAAATTGCTCCTTTCCCTCTGAATTCCTGCCCTTATGTCTCGTAAAACATATCAAATCCTGCATTCACTTTTTTAATTGTAATTTTCAAGCAAGTTTAAGCATAAATGCAGAAAAAATAAAAACCTGCAAGATGCTCTTTAAGTTCAAACGGTTTGGTCACAATTTATGTAAACGCATATTTCCAAGGCACTCCTTTATAATTATTGAGATAAACAGGTTTGAAATAATTTCAATGTATAGGAAAGTAACCAAAAATATCCTTTAAAACTGGAGAGATTTAAGAAAATGCATAAATAAATAAGATATGAATGAACAACACAAATAAAATAAGTTACATTCATTTGTTATTGGCTATGGTAGGTTATTGGTTATGTTCACATACTTATTTGATTACATCCACTTGTCTAAGATGACAACAGAGACTTTCGACCCAAAACCAGCTGTTGACTTGTGGATGCAAGCAGCTAATCGCAGACTCAACCAGAGAGAAAGTAGTAGGCCTACATCATCAGCTACCATGTCTGACAGAGAGTAAGACAGTGAGTTGAACAGTCAGGAGGGTAGTGATGACAGCTTGTAGGATTACTGGTCGTGCTAATGTTGTCTTTTGTTCACCTCTGCATGTGTGTTCAGTGCCGTGTGTCAAATAAAGTCAAGATCCCCTCAAAAGTTACGGTTTATTTCATTTTAAGGATGAGCACCAAGCAACATCTCCAGGTGCTCCTTTGAGAACCAGGTCAAAAAAGTTATGTGCACCCCTGGTTATAATGTAGCATAAAGAGTCCGTTGCCTGCTGCAATTTTGTAAAAGCAAAGAAAAATAGATACTGAGAAAATGTCTTGTGGATCCTTTCATTATAGATTTTCACAAAATTCAGTTAATATTTTGGTTGGTTCACGATCTGAAGAAGAGCTGAGGAACAAGAAAGGGCTGCAAGTTTTTCTGTCATAAACAGACCCTGGATGCACTCCTGTAGGTTCACAATGCTGGTGCCAGAGACAGCATTTCACTAAAGTGCAGTACTTGTGATGTGCAGAGCTTCATTAATGCTAATATTATCAACGGGAGTGCCAATCTCTAGATGGGTGTCAATTTGAGGTCACTACCACTCATTTGACCTTTAAACTCAATTGTGCCCCGTGCTATCCTCCGGAGGATTGACTTAGCTGGTTGAACCATGTGTGTTTCTCCTGTCAATGAATTACTAGGCAATCCCCCATTCTTGTATTCATGACTCATCGCACCAGTGGACTTTAACTGTCCGGCCGCCCAGAGACTGTCAGCTGTCAGGAGGGATGATTCAGAGGGTTTGCAGATAAGGAAGCTCATGACATCAACGGTGGTACTCACAGAGAAAATACTCTATTCTCTATTTCTACTCCATTTCTTCCTTGCTAAATGTGAATTTCATTATGTATTGTAAATTGCTTCAAATGGCCCTCTTGTGTGTTAATGTTGGATGTAATGTATGAAGGTTTTGAAGCCCTCTTGTAACATGAGAACATTTCAGGATTACGTAACCTGAACATTTAATCAGATTTAGGGTATTCTGCACAAACACTCTAGTGGTCAAATGCATTCGATTAAGGCAATGTCTTTTTTAATAACCTAGTAGGAGCTACATTAGCATTAGGGTTAGGGTAAGGGTTAAAGGGGCTCTATTATTTTTGGGGGGTTTCCCCTTTCCTGTAGTGGAGTTTCTCTCCCATAAACTCCCCCCCTGCCTCAAACGCCTCCTTTGGAGACTCATTTGTTTACTTCATAACATGGTGACATCACTATGTTACACTGGCATTTCTTATGGCAGCACTCCAAGATATAGGCTAAGGGGCGGGACATCTCTAATTGGTTGACCAATCACAACAGAGCCGGCCAGCTAACCAATCAGAGCAGACTGGGCTCTGGTTTCAGACAGAGGGTGAAAAGAGGTGCTGCAGCACAGGCATTATGAGAACAATAAAGAGCTTTCTGAACATTAAAGCATGGAAACATGTCACAGGAGAGACACAAAATACAAATATGAACCTGAAATGAGCAGAATAGGGACCCTTTAAGAGGCGGTACACATGAGCATTTTTTGCCGCGAGGCGCATCCACTTGGCTCTGGTTTTGTCCGCGCGATGGCATATTGCGCCTTACGTTTCTAAGTGACCATCTGAACTTTTTCAGGATGTTGTTTTTTAAAGTTATAATAAGATATTGTCTGAGGGACAGCAGTGTTTTCCTAGAAAATAGCGTTTCTGCTTCTGCGTGTGTGTTTTCATAACATGGATACGGGTGACACTACCTACAGATCACAAGGTCAGGGTAGCGTCTCTATTGAAATGAATGGAAAGGTAAAGCTTACTCATGTATTCAAACCATTATGGTAAATATGAAACACAGATAATAAATTCACTATAGACAATAATTAAAGGTTTATACATTTATATTATACCTATACATTACATTGCACTTCTGGTTAGACCCTAACAGCATTTCATTGTCTCAATACTATCAATCCAATCCAATCTAAACTCTTCGAGGTGCACCTGATGAATTCAGATAAATACAAACAATACTTTTAGCCCTATTTTGTTCCCCAACAACTCCTACAGAGAACAATCTGGCTCTGCATTGGCCCACTATAATCCCCATCTTGTTACTAACTTTGTACAGAGGACTTATTGGAGCTGCCTGCTGTGGCCAATGAGAGTTCAGGACTTTTAAACCAAAGCAATGATTTAAAGCTCTATAGAATTGAAGTGAATGGCAGCGAATTGGGTAATATTTGTTCTTGGTTTCGCCACTGCGAGCAACACCTGTCACAAAGCAGGAACTCCTTTGATCCATTGTTAGTATGGTATATTATCTAGAAGAGCTTTTGGGTTTTCATTCAGAGGTAATGCGAGACTTACTGTAGTTAGGCACTATTCTTGTTTTCATCTTTGGTTTTTAGCAACTATCACTAACTCTAACCAGAGGTGGGAAGTAACAAAGTAGTAATACTTTGTTGCCGTACTTAAGTAGATTTTTCAGGTATCTGTATTTTACCTGAGTATTTATTTTTCTGACAATCTTTTACTTCTCCTTAACACAAATATCTGTACTTTCTACTTCTTACATTTTTAAAACAGGCTCCTAACTTTCATTTTAATGCATGTGAGGTGAATTATCAATTATTTTTATTTTGCATCATTGCGGGCCTTCCCCGACATCAAGACTGATTTAAAACAAAATGGATGTGACAATAACACATAGAGAAGACGAGCCATGGTGTGCAGATCATGCACGACAGACGAAAACAACGTAAAATACGTATGACGAAACAGCTAGGCAGAGACGTTAAGGGAGAAAGGTCTAACGGCATAATGTCCATGAGTAACACTAGTACAATCAGTGACATGACTGAAAATGAAGATAACATTGACGGAGGCGATTCATCAGACCACCAGCGAGACATCCCGCATCCATGGCCTTAAGGGAGATGTTTGAAGTTGTGGGCACAAAAAATGAATCGCGGTGAATGCATTATAATCATTTTTGTTTGATTTGTTTAGGCCTATATTAAGGCAAAGTAACCCATCTACAATGTTGGCGACAGCAAATAAAGGTACTACGTTTTTATTGTTCACTGAATACATTCAGAATGAAAGTTGAAATTACAAGTTGAAATTAAGCTCCTTTTCACTTATATTAATATTATATTCATAAATTACCTTTTACTTGTTACTGTGAGTACATTTCCGAGACTGTACTTTTGTACTTTTACTTAAGTAAAAAGTTGAATCAGTACTTCTACTTTTATCAAAGTATTTTTTCACACAACTATCTGTACTTCTACTTACGGTAAAGGTAGGGTAGATAATTTTGGAGAAACCAGCTCGAGTGCGCTAGAATTTTAAAATACACAGCCGGAAAAAATCTGCCACTTCCTTACAGAGCCCCTCCTCCAACACACACAAACGCGCACTTGACCAATGAGGGCACGAGATAAGTTTGTGCACTGATGGAAGGCTGACAGGCAGGTAGGCCATCCAGTTATTTTAGCCGGGACGGCTCAGATGATTGGTCGTGCTTTTTACAGTACTGCGGCTTCCACAGATGCCATTTTTTTATGGATTTTTTAGTCAAAGCACTTAAGACATTCATTGCTATCGGGATGTTAAGAGCATTCCATGGAATATAACAAAAAGTGTATCTCGAGCCGGTTTTTCAAACTTACCTACCCCACCTTTAAGCAGTGTTGTGTTAGTTACTGAAAACCAGTAACTAGTTACCATTACTAGTTACTTCATTCCAAAAGTAACTCAGGTACTTTACTGATCACTTACACACAAAAGTAACGCGTTACTGTGAACAGTAACGCATTATTTACTTAAAAGGGGCTTCCATTAATGCCCTTATAGCCTTCATTTCAGTACTGTTATTGCATTGGAGAATAATACAATCTGTTGATCAAGAAATAGCAATAGAAATAGTAGAAATATCCTGCGTGTGTTCTACAACATACCTGGCAATGGCTTTATCAACTTTTCCCTGGCTAGCAGTCCCTCGGTTAAAATCCAGCCGCTGTTGCTTAGCAGAGTCACTCTTGCTGGAGTGGCGTCGGATGAGTCTGGGTCTGTGGTTTTAGCTAGGCTACTAGTTTAGTCCCAGCCAGTGGCAGCGCCAGATATTTTTGTTGGGTAATCTATGGTAGGGCTAACCCATACAGTGGTGGTTCTCAAGTCAGTATTTGTAATGTAATGACATACACACTATATCACAATTAATCCTAGAAGTTCTGCTGTCTGTCTGCAATTTACTCGGCGCGAGTTTGGGGACTTTTCACTGTGAACGTGACGTATCAGTAATGCATGACGCAGCAGACCCAGATCCCTAGAGAGAAATCTTATATCTCTATGACTGAGCAGACCCAACGTTTCGTTGCTCTGATTGGCTGTAGGTCTATTCAAATTGCATTCTGAGGCATTTTGATCTGACCGCGGCCGCGCTGATATTATAACGCGAAATAATTTCCACACCTAGTGTATAAAACTCCCCCACTACTTAGACTATTCCTTGCACCCCTCTAGCATAAGCCCGAATGGTATCAACCATATTGCGTCAGTAACGTGCACTTGTTGTTACAGCAGGATCAGTTTGTGTGTTGTGGACACGACCGGTAGATATTCGCAATCCGTGTTAACAACATGCTTACTTTAACATACTTTTTCATGGTCGGGCTAAGGTAGGGCTAAGCCATTTCTTGGTATGGCTGTAGCCTACCCCAGCCATACCCTGGTGCCGCCACTGACTGTACTTAAGTACAGTTGTCATCTCTGTTCGCCTCGCTGCTGGCGCCGCTCACCAACGTCTGGGAGCCGAGACTATATAAAAAAAATAACGGAGTAACACACCATGTAGTAACGGTAACTGAGTTACTGAATTAAAAAAATAACGCGTTAGAGTACTAGTTACTGACAAAAATAACGGCGTTACGTTGTAACGCGTTAGTCCCAACACTGCCTTTAAGTAAAGAGAATGTGTACTTTTGCCACCTCTGACAACTAACCCATCTGTTCTTTGTCATTTTAATGCTTATTCATTTTACTTGCTTGTTTTGGACAGTGCTGACCCAATGTCAGTGTTGCTAATGTGAAAGACTGGAAACTCTTCTGCATGAGAGCATGGCCAGCCTTCAGGTGACCTCTCAGTGAGTGACCCCGCTCATTGGCTGCTAAATCAATCTAATCAACTTCGTCTGTCCTTGCAACCCTGTAACCCTTGGGTGGCGTCATGCTCCATTCGACAGCTCACCAAGCATGAAATTATTATTGAGTCCCTAACTCTGAGTTCTGGTATTCTACTGAGCCTCTGTGCTGGCAGACCGGTTTGGTTCTTGGCATAAATCAGGTGAAAGGAGTGGAGCGAAAGGGGAGTATTATCCAGATGCAATCTACTTTTAGACAGGGGGTTAGATGGATGAGGCAGAGATGAGACAGAGATGGAGAATTATTCATCTAGAAACAGAAAGATACAGTAAGGAAACAAAATTGAGATTAAAATAAAGCAAAAGAAGGAAGGAACAAAGGGTTGAGGTGTGATAAGAGGTGGGGGGTTAAAAGGCTTAATGACCATTTGCACAGCTCATTGGTCAGGAAGAACAACCTTGGCGAGAGAGGCCGGATATCCATATATCTGGTACTTTATAAGCTTCATTAGCTACCTTATCCATCTGTATCACCTGCCTGCCATTGACACACATCTTCAGTCCTAGCCCCCCCCCCCCCCAAATCATCAGCCTGAGACAGATGCCTCGATCTACTCTAACGCCAGCTGTCAACCACAAATGTCTGCCTTCATCCATGAGCAAGTACAGTCGCATAACAGTCATGCCAAATCCATAAAGCATGAGTTGTATTGACAAAATTATTATTTATAAGCATATATCACTGGGTCATAAGTATATATACTGTAGGATATAACATTTGAAATTTCAAGCATTCTATCCTTGAACTTTTGCAGGAGCCTTCTTAATGCTGCATACGTGTACCTATAGTTCACTGATAGTTTCCATGAGAGGTTTTATGTCCACTTTCTCACATTGAAATTGACCTTCATAAAATGAGTTTTCACTTCATACAACACAGAGTTATAACATCAGTCAGTGTTTGTCTTGCCAGGCTGTCTGGCACATCATCAGGTGCTTTAACACAGCAAGTAGTAGTGTCTTGTAATAGGGATTGTGTTTTGAACAGGGTATTTCCTCAAGGCTCGTTCCCTTCTGCTCAACGTCTCCCTGTGTGCCTGACTGAAAGAGAAATGTCGTCCTCATCTTATTTTTTTGCATATATGATATATAATACTTGCAGTTCTCTTTAGTTGTTTGCCCATAGAACGTTCCACAAGATTAAGGGCATATTCATAATTTATTGCAGGAATATAATAATATATAAAGGATATCATTGACCTTCCATTCCTCCTATCCATTGCATATGACCAAGTAAATTCTCCTAAAATCCTTAATGGTTTTATCTAATAAAAACCATTTTGTATGATGTTTACGGTTAGCACCAGCCATTAGCACTCTATTACTTCCCTCTCACCATATTACTTTTCACATGAAAAAATATATGCAGGTACTCGAGATAATGTGGATCACAAAACAGAGGGACTTCAGTGTAATCGTGCTGCAAATATCTTCCAAGTATTCTTAATTAAACAACTCCTTTTAGTTCACATTTTGTTCACTGTGAAAAAACACAAAGACAACTGTGGTGGCAAAGAGGAGTGGTAAATACATTTAAAAAAATGCTACTAACCTGAATTCATAAATTATAAGACCTACCTACTTATAATTACTACTGGATGCTTTCATCTGCATTTATCAAAGCAATGACATCAGGTTTTCTGGTTGAAAATGGGATTCTGAAAGTTGTTTTGGATAGTTATTGTTAGCTAGGCTGCTAGCGATAGCCAGCTGTGTTGCTAACGTTATATGAACAACCCAAGCCCCACTTTTCCCATTGACTAACATTGGGAAAGAGATATATTTTTAAATCAGCGGATACTTTTTTTAACTAAATAAACTACCGAGTGTTAACACTTGTATAGCCCTTATTTGAATCATTAGGTTTTAAAAGTTTTAAAATGCGCTAAAAGCCAAATCCAGAATTATTTTCTCTCTCCATTCAGTCTACTGAGCCTGGAACCCACTAAAAAACTCAACTGAGCATGCTCTATGAGCTACATACAGGTACTTCTGCTCTCGACAGCCAGGCATGATGGGTAATTTGCGACGTTTTGCGTTTTGTGAGCGTCAAGCCATTTTGTCTTCATGCGCCAATAAGCACCTTTCATATGAATGAACGAGGCCCCGTCTGTATCAAGTTCTTATACATCGATTCTTCTTCTTATCGTGTCCACAAGGCAGTCAGTTACAGGGCTTGGTTAGATGTGGTTCAGCCACAGCTGAACACATAGCTGTCCCTTCTCATTAAACTCTGCCAAGTCCGATGTTGTGCAGGGTTGATCCAGCAGGGGGCATATCAGGAGGTTGTTTCCTGCCAGGGGCCATTTGTTACGCACCACCTGTTCTGGCATAAATAAAACATTCTGACATTTCAGCCTCTGCCTCTTATAGTTTATTCTGAAAAACAAATGTGGTCAATTCACAACACGTTGTATGAAGGAGATTGACAAATTCAAAGTGTTCTATTGGTAATCTGTAATCTTCAGAGGAAAAGCAGAATATTCATCTTGTTCAATGTGAAGACAGAGGCAATGGTTTGCATTATAATGTTCTATTTTACCATTCCGACACTGAAAATGGAGGCATTTCCTCCAATTATACCCTTTTTACACTTTAATGAATTATGTTGTAGATCCGTTCTGATGCTTTCCATCACCCAGTGCCAAAATGGAGACATAACATGTTATCACGGTACATTTTTTACTTTCTCAACATACGTGAATATCGCAACAACAACAATGGTGGAGTGTGTTGGAGATGTGCTCATGTAGATATCAAACTTGCAAAGCCAGATTGAAATTAATAACAATTTCTCCAACTATATACTGTAGTCTTTATTCTGAGTCTTCTTTAATTGTTTGCCATTTTAGTTGAGCAGCATCTGCCGAACGCTAAAGCGAAGAATACATTATGTCAAACGTATGCCTGTTTAATCTTGTGCAACGTTTATAAGTATATTGTATGTATGTGTTCACGTTCAAGTATTTAGGATCTTTGCAATCTCAGTGCAACTGTTTCTGTAACAACTTTCTTCTCTTCACCGTACTCGCCACAAACTGTTATAGTTCAGGTAAATATAGCAAATGTTAGCCTCTTGCCGTATGTGGTTCTTAATTCCAACTGCATGTTGTTTCCAATTGGCAAAGGGCCCCAGAGCAATACCACTGCAGTGAAAAAAATAAAATTGGTTTCCTCTAAACTGGCATTGGAGCTGCTTCGGCGGACAATGGGAATTATGAGTCCTTTGTATGTTTATTAAACTCCAGCTGCAGGGACTGTGTTTGGGCTACATGGCACCTGGTGTGGTCCTTTGTGGCAGCCTTTTCTCATATCAGAGTACTGCCTGATATTATTTCCATTATAATTTCATCACACTCTGAGACCCAACACTGGAGTTGTGAGTCCTCATTAGCGATAATAATATCCAGCTGGCCCCTCTCGATGCGTACCAATGAGCCGGAGGCGTATCAACAAGTATAACAAAGGTGCTGCTGCTTTTGACTTGGTGCCAGAGAGAGGAGGCAGGGGGGTACGGATTTAATAAATATTATAAATGTGGATGTGGTATACTCAACATTTTTCCAATCACCAGTGATCTGTGATATAGCATGGACAATGGACATTTCTCACATAATTGTCTATTTATATGTATTGTGTAAACTTTTAAAGAGGAAGGAAGTCAAATCTAAAACAGTCCACAAATCCAATACACTACAGTATATCGCTAACATTTTCCATAATGACTTTTTTCCACAGTCAGTGCATCACCTATGGCACCACACAGCACCAGCGTCGACTCTTCCCTGATGAATATTCATGTTTCATGGTTGTCTGTGCAATTTTGCTGATGAAAGCATTTCCATTTGGGTCTCTTGTGATGTCAAGGTTGTTGGCATTGTGCTGCCAGATGTTCAGACACATACTCTGAATATTAGTCTATAATCACACTCTTGACCTTGTTCTGACTTATGGTATTGAAATTGAGCAACTATTAGTCGAACCGCATAATCCTGCTTTATCCGACCATTTCTTAGTAACTTTTGAAGTACTGTTACTAGACTACAAAGCATTAGCCAAAAGCTCCTGCAGCAGAAACCTATCTGTTAGTGCTATAGCCAAATTTAAGGAAGAGATTCCACCAATACTTAACTCGATAGCATGTCTGCATGTAGGGGAGGAAACTTATACAAAATGTACACCACCCAAAATTGATCATGTTGTTGATAGTGCTACAGATGCGCTGCGAATAAAATTAGACTCTGTTGCTCCTTTGAAAAAGAAGAAAATAAAACAACATAGATTAGCTCCATGGCATAATGCCGAAACCCGCAAAATAAAGCAAAAGTCGAGACAACTTGAAAGGATATGGCGTTCCACTAAACTTGAAGAATCTCGTTTAATTTGGCATATTACTCTCAATGAATATAAGAAAGCACTGCGTAAAGCGAGAGCAGCATACTACTCTTCATTAATAGATGAGAATAAGAATAATGCAAGATTTCTTTTCAGCACTGTAGCCAGGCTGACAGAGAGCCACAGCTCGACTGAGCCTTCTATTCCCATAGCACTCAGTAGTAATGATTTTATGTGCTTTTTTAACGATAAAATTGTTACTCTTAGAAACAAAATCAATGACCTCTTGCCTTTGACCAGTATAGTGTTATCAACAGCTCCCGGAAACGTAAGTTCTAATAATATTACACTAGATAGTAAACTAGAATGCTTTTCAGCCATAAACCTTGAACAATTAAATTCAATGATTCTCTCTTCTAAACCATCAACGTGTATCTTAGACCCGATTCCAACTTAGCTGTTAAAAGAAGTTTTTCCATTAATTAGCACTTCTTTATTAAATATTATGAATATGTCTTTATTATCAGGCTATGTTCCAAAATCATTCAAAGTAGCAGTGATAAAACCGCTTCTTAAAAAGCACAACCTCGATCCAGAGGTTTTAGCCAACTATAGACCTATTTCTAATCTTCCGTTCCTCTCAAAAATTCTTGAGAAAGCAGTCGCAAAACAGCTGTGTGATTACTTAAGAAACTATGATTTATTTGAAGATTTTCAGTCTGGCTTTAGAACACAACATAGCACAGAGACAGCTCTGGTTAAAGTCACAAATGACATTCTAATAGCCTCTGACAAGGGACTTGTCTCTATTCTTGTCTTACTCGATCTTAGTGCTGCATTTGATACTATCGACTATGATATCCTATTGCAAAGACTAGAGCACTTAGTTGGCATACAGGGAACTGCTTTAGGCTGGTTTAGGTCTTATCTATCTGAACGCTCTCAGTTTGTACGTGTCAACGATGAATCTTCCATGCAAACCAAAGTTAGCCATGGAGTGCCACAGGGCTCAGTGCTTGGACCTATTTTGTTCACCCTATATATGCTTCCGTTAGGCAATATTATAAGGAATCATTCTGTAAACTTTCATTGTTATGCGGATGATACTCAACTATATTTATCAATCAAGCCTGATGAAATTAATCATCTAAATAAAATTCAAGACTGCCTCAAGGACTTAAAAACGTGGATGACCTTAAATTTTTTGATGTTAAACACGACCAAAACTGAAGTTATTGTACTTGGCCCGAAGAATCTACGAAACAAATTATCTAAAGATATATTAACTATGGATGGCATTAATTTGGCCTCCAGTGAGACTGTAAGGAATCTTGGTGTTATATTTGATCAGGATTTATCCTTTAACGCCCACATAAAATCAATTTCAAGGACCGCCTACTTCCATCTACGTAACATTGCAAAAATCAGGCATATCTTGCCTCAAAACGATGCAGAGAAACTAGTCCATGCATTTGTTACTTCAAGGCTGGATTATTGTAACTCCTTATTATCAGGGTGTACCAAGAAGTCAGTCAAGTCGCTTCAGCTGATTCAAAATGCTGCAGCTCGTGTACTAACCAGAGTTAGGAAAAGGGACCACATTACTCCTGTTCTGGCTGCCTTACACTGGCTCCCTATAGAACACAGGATAGAATTTAAAATTCTTCTTCTCGCCTACAAAGCCCTTAATGGGCAGACGCCATCTTACCTTAAAGAACTCATTATACCCTATTGTCCTACTAGGGCATTGCGTTCCAAGAATGCAGGGTTGTTGGTTGTTCCTAGAGTCTCTAAAAGTACAATGGGAGCCAGAGCCTTTTCTTATCAAGCTCCACTTTTGTGGAATCAGCTTCCAGTTTGTGTTCGGACGGCAGACACCCTATCCGTTTTTAAGAGTGCGCTTAAGACTTTCCTTTTTGATAAAGCTTATAGTTAGGGCTGATTAGATTCAGCCCCTAGTTTTGCTGATATAGGCTTAGTTTGTCGGGGGACATCTTACTTCTTCCTTCTCTCTGTCTATACCTGTGTACTCTCATGTTCCGATTAACCCAGCTTCCCCAAATTTCTTTCTTTTTGGTGTCTATATACGCCGGGATCCGGAGTCATGGATGATCCTGCGGTCCTGTGTCATGGATTGCGAGTCCTGGATCTTGAGTCGTAGCTGCGGTCCTGGATCATAAGTCCTGGATGGATATCCTCGTGGATTCATCTTCTTATTATACACACATGCATTTCAAAACATTTGGACTACCTATGTTGCAAATGTATTATCTTTTCAATTTACACACGGCATCTATTGCACGTCTGTCCGTCCTGGGAGAGGGATCCCTCCTCTGTTGCTCTCCCTGAGGTTTCTCCCATTTTTCCCTTTAAACTGTGGGGTTTTCTCTGGAAGTTTTTCCTTGTACGATGTGAGGGTCTAAGGACAGAGGGTGTCGTATTGTCATACTGATATTCTGTACAAACTGTGAAGTCCACTGAGACAAATGTAACATTTGTGATATTGGGCTATATAAATAAACATTGATTGATTGATTGATTGATTGATAGTCAGTTACCAGGTCTTTGGCAGGAGAGCAGGATATAATGGACATTCCTGAGCATACTGAAAACCTTTATGCACTACTAGAACTGATGGCTTTTTTAGGGAATTCTTAATGGCATTGCAATAATGATACATTTTTCGGATGTATATCATTATACAATATGCTGTTCTTTCCATTTATCTTTTATAATTGCAATATTTCTCCAGACTTTTTGAGTTACAGTTAATATATAATCATTAGTATTTGTTTCTATTAAATGTAAAAAAAGAAGACAATTCATTTTTGAACACCTGCTACATTCTCAAATGAAATCTGATGAAGTAACAGATTATTTTTTAAATATTTATATATAAAAAAGCATGTAAGATTCTGTATATATATATCTGTCATTAACTAGTTCTCCTGACCTTTTCATGTAACATTATGTGGTGGCACTCGGGAGTGTTTGTTTGAAATCCTATTTAACCAAAAGCCAGACAACGCCACCTTGGGAATTGCACCCAAGGAAATAATTATTCAAAGTACCAATGAGGCACTCAGGTTCATAATACTAAGGGGCAGGAGACTTCATCAAATGTTTTATTTCATGTATTCAAATTACACACTGGAAATAAAAGGGGGGTAATCTTAATTCAGGGATGCTGAGGCTTACTAGTGGATGGAGGTGACGAGGGGTCCCAACAAAGTAAATGAAGGCACCCGTGATCACTGAAAGACCTATCATGCAAAATGCACTTTGTGATGTCTTTTATACATAAATATGTGTCCCCGGTGTGTCGGGGAAAACACCCACCTCTCTGCCTCTTCCAAGGGACGAGGGGACCGTGCCGCAGAGTTTCAGTTAGATTTTTTGGTAACACTTTATATTAAGGTACACAAATTAACCATCAACTAGTTGTTAATTAACATGCATATTAGCAGTATATTGGCACTTTATTAGTCATTATAAAACACTTATTAATGCCTTATTCTGTTTTCTATAAACAGTCAACACAAATTAATACACAGACCAACACATAAGATAAGTGAAAAGACAATAAGAAGTCAATAATATTACGAAATATAACTGATATTAACTGAAATAAACAAAACAGGTTTAGAGCAATGGAGCCAAGAGAAACACCCGCCAGGCAGTAGTATAGCAGTGAAGCACAGTCGGGCAGGCAAGCCAGCTGTGCAGACCAAGCCCCCATGAAGTGCGCCGGACTTTGAGGAAAATATTTGTTCTGGCATCAGTCGCTGGGTCCGGAAATAGTTTTTCTCATTGACTAACCATGGGAAAGAGACATCTGTAAATCGTTGGATAATTTTTTTTCACCAAATAAACTACCCAGTATGAATATTTGCACCCTTATTAAAAACATTCGGTCCTCAAGTTGTAAAATGTGCTAATAACGAGTTATTTTCCTCAGCATTATGAAAGCGGATCCAACCCACTGGACCGCGCCGCTCGGCACGTTCATGTGACGTGTTCAGTACTACATGAGTTTTACCTTTACCCATGGATGCACAATCAGAAGGGATTATATAATTATACGAATACTTTCGTGACGTTTCACTCTCTCAAATGTTGGGCCATTTTGTCTTCATGCGCCAATGAACGAGGCCCCGCCTCCCACGCTGTATCCAGTTCTTATTATACATCCTTGGTGCAGACAGACACAGCCGTGAGGGAAAACCAGCCGTCCAGGCATCACTCAGGGTGCGTTTCACTTCTCTTATTTTTCATTTCCTCGCTCCTCAGTCTCGGTATCACCGGAAGTTGATTTGTCTGCGCCATCTTGAGTAGCGTCCCAGTGGCCTTATTTATGCTGGAGGACCGAGGATCGAGGAGTGATAATGGAGGAACTACCAGACCATCCTCCGGTGAAATCCTCATACACTCGCCCCGCCCCCTTACAGTGTATCGCTCACTGACTGGACGATGCAGCGCATGCACTGATCTGGCTGCTGTCAGATGATCAGCTGTGCGGCGTCATCACAAATGGACGTCACGTGGCGCTCCGGAGGAAACAACGTCCCATTGTTCTTAAAACTAATTTCCCTGCTTCTCGTGGTTTCGTTGCGTCTCTCCATGCTTCCCCGGTGGGAGGGACTAGTCACAGGAAAACTACGCAAGTGAGGGACGCAAGGAATCCATTTAACCGAAGTGAAACGCACCCTCAACCCTAGATTCCACCCGGTCCATATGCGTGGCGTCACGGCTGCGCCGCGGTTTTGGTCCGGCCTCCTCCGGCGTCATACCCTACCAGGCGCGTTTCAGAAGCATTTCAGAAGCGGAGCGTCTTGCCTGCCGGCTCGCAGTTTTTGTTGATTTGGGCATATTCCCTGGACAGGCTACTTTGTACAGACAGAGTTAATAATAATTGTAATATCCCAGTTATAAACGACATGAATCAAAGATGTGTTGCTGTATTTTAGTGGTAAAAAAATGCATTCATCATCATAATTATTCTATATATATAATTTACACAGTGCCTGTAAACCGGAGGAGAACGCTAGCATTTCTCCTTCTGCTTGAAATACTAAGAGGGATAGGGTCTGCAAAATTAGTTTATTTTGGGGATGGGCCGGATGCTCTGACCGGTCCACTTCCTGCCCGGTGCCTCTACAACGCCTCTCGTCGCGTCGAAAAATAGACTTCAATCCTATTTTGAGCGGAGCCCAGCGCCGACACGTTTCTGGGACGCTTCTGAGCCGTAACGTGGCGCGTCTGGTGGAATAGCACCCATTGACTAGGGTAGTCACGATCCTGGCGGACGCCGCGGCACTGCCGCAACGTGGCCGTAACGTGACGCAGACGGACCCGGTGGAATCTAGGGGTCAGTCAGGAAGGCAAGACACTCGTGGAGGTAAAGCAGTTGTGGATGCAACACAGATGTTGAGGCAAAACAGCAGTCTTTCTTTAACCGGCTTCCAGCGCAGAGCCTAGCAGACATTTAAGGTGACGTTACGATAATAATACTAAATTAAGATTATTCAGGAAGGATGAGACAAGCAAAAGGTGTACCCACTGCTCAGGCCAAGTTCAGACACACACACCCAGCAGGAAAGCTTCATTCACAGCGGCAGCAGACATGAGCTGCAGGATCCCTGCAAGGGTCTACAACAAGCCATACATTTAGTATTTATGCTACTTGTCATGCTAAGTGTACAAAAAACGGTAGCCACTGCAAACTCACCGGTGCCAGCGGAGAAAGCACGTAAGCGGAACCCGGAAGTGGCCTTCGGGCCAAAGGGCAAGAGGGAGCAAGAGCGACACTGACCCCTCTTTATAAAGGTTAACCAGTGTGGTGATAGAGCTGAACAGTTTATCCTGATACAATTACATTCTGCTTTATGCTTATTGGGGACACTGTATAAAGGTTTCTTATCACTATGAAGAAGGACATTTCAACATTTTTGAAACACAGGGCTCTCAAGTTTTGAACAGAGTTCAGAGTGAGATTTTGGCAGCGGTGTTTGGTATTACAACTTCTTGCTCACCTCAAAGGTCCCATGAAGTCCTCTGTACCGCGAATGTCAACCGGGGGGGGTGCTAGTGGAGTATGAAGCCCTCTGTATCGCGAATGTCAACGGGGGGGGGGGGGGGGGGGGGGGGTGCTAGTGGAGTACACGCGTCTCAAACACGCCTAGTTTGTTTACAAGATTGCGGCGCGGCTTGGTGATACCCTGGAAAGAACTATCTGCGTGAGAAATACAAGGTGTGGCGTGTGAGCGTGTGAATGGAGTGAAATGCCAAATGCGTGAGACTTGAGAGCTCTGGAAACATGATTTAAAACCTGGAAGGAAATGTGCACCTTGTGTGTAAATATTTGAATTATCATTGGAGATATCACTGGGGTAATGGATTCGGATTATGCTCAAGACCTACGTAATAATTTGTATTGATTAAATGATAAAAACATGGTTTCCTGGCAGGTTTTTACATATGATAACATAGATCATAGAGACGCAGATGGCAGATAAAGAGAGAGTTCAATGGGATGTTGATTAAAAGTATGATGAGTTCATGTCTCCATCTAACTGTTGCTGTTAAAACATGAATTGGGAGCATTTCAGTTGAGATAAAGCCAACAAATCGCTTCCTGAAATCATGACTTCCTGGCTGCACTTATGAAGAAAAAATTAAAAGAACCTTTCATGACTTGACTTTTGTTTGCCAGGATTTTGTTTACTACTAAGAAAGCTGCTAATACTTCATAACCTTATTTTCCAGTCACTGATTCACTGACGACTTTAAAAGGTGAAAAAGTAAATGAAAAGAAGAAATATTCTGGCAAGGAAATGTTTCTTCCATTAATGTGAATGCATGTTAACTCAAATATGTAATGACACAACAAGCTAATGACTGACATTCATGGACCAGAACTCTCTTTGTGCCAGTTTACAATTTGAACTACCATCTGGTTTGTTTGTATTTTTTATTCAAATCTTCTGAAAAATATATTTGACTGAAATGTCAAAGTACCTGGAGGAAGCCATGCTACTCACCACTCTTCTGCTATGAGTTTCTTTAGCATAAGCAACCTGTTCATACACTTTCCTTCAAATGAAAAGCCTACCATGGATATTTTTGTGAAAAGTCTGAAGGCAAGTTGCATTCATGGTTGCTTCGTTCATTTTGGTCAGAAAAAAACTTCGACATTTTAGCCTTTGCAGACCATTTACATGTACAAAAACATATTTCACACACTGCAGGAAAGGGAAACCCCTAGAAATCATAATAGGGCCTCTTTAAGTAAATGTACAACATGAGACAGTACTGTTAAAACATAGTTAATCTTTCATGGTTTTTATTATATAACCTATAAATTAACTACAATTGTATTCATAATTAAAATAGTTTTTAAATTACACAATCATCTGTTCCCTTTTTACTCGTTAATTTTACGGAGAGGGTTGTTTTAGAACCTGATTTATGTTGTACTTCAAATGTACAGGCTGCTTTTTAAAAGTGTCTCTTCTGGACCATTTTTGTTTTTGTGTTCAGTCACTGGTTTTATGCTTTTCACTTGCTATTTTCCACTTGTTTTACTCAATATATGACCCAGGAGCACTATCTGGCTCTGCTCTCACAAAGAAGCTAAAGAAAATGTTTTAAAAGATAAATCTGACTAAATTGGAGCGGGCCATAATCAGCAACAATTGCCTTGGATCACTGAGGGAAAAAGCCTTACCCTGCCACTGGATAAGTAGGTGATGATGGCTTTTCTATTGCCATTTGATCTACCTATGATTGAGTGGAGAGCGCCATTAATTCATTCCCCAACTGCCAGTGTCCTTGAAAACATCTGTCAGCGCTTCCAGGGATGGATCGAGTCCCAGAAAAAAACACGCTGCTGAGTGATGAGGTCCACAGGGAATTCGGGGGAAATTACAGTCACTAAAAAGTAAAGAGGAGTTGTGACATGTAGTTGGGCGTTTGCCACCTGAATTCAGTTTTTTGGAAGGTGAATCAAGGCTTTTCTTTTCTGTTGTGTGACTTTAAATGTGCCCTGGAGCATGGCAATTAGCCTCCAACTGCCCCAATGGGCTCACTAAGGCAAGGATGGTGTCAGCTTGACCAAACGCTTTAAAAAAGGGAGTTTGGTTTGGTAAATAAATATATTTATTTGAAAAGTATATTTAGAATTGTACCTAATATATTTGTTGGAGATCAAGTTCAAATATTGTAGTAGACTTTGATGTCTTGTCCAGTTTATGAATGCTAATGTGTATATTCCCGAAAAAAGGTCTATGTTTAAGTCTTTACGATTTTCCTTCAAACTAATCTAGGTCTAGGAAGGATTTAAAAGATTGTTTTCATTTTGTAGATCTTAAGTCTATACAGTTGTCACATGGTATAAAAGGCAGTAGGACCTTAAAGCAAAACAGAATGGAAGCAGGTGTAAGTAAAGAAAAGTAGGCTTAAATAAACAAACAGTAAAACTAAAGGAAGAACCACTGGATGGCCCAGATACACGGGCAAGAAACATGAACAGGAGAACCACAACAGGTGAAACAACTAAGGGTACAATGATCGCAAACTGGAGAGAACACTGCGAAATATAGGCATATATACTAACAGAACTAATCAACAAGAACAAGACACAGCTGGAGAGATGTGGGAAGATTACACACAGATGGAGAGATTCAGAGCGGGGCACATAATCACAAATGAGAAAAAAACATAAAGAAAACAGTTCTATGATTTTTGTTCTACGTTGTGCTGTCAACGTTTCAAGTATCTTCAACATTCAATTGTTAAAATTAAATTAATTAGTATTAATTAACGGATTACATTTGGTCCAAACATAGTACATACTGTATACATTTGGTACCAAGTGCTATGCCAACTAGTAAATCTGTCAATATTTCACTGAGTTGTGGAAACAATTGACCCACTGGTAGTAGTGCTAGTTTCAAGTCAGGGGATCACTTAAGTCATTCATTCATTGTCCAGGGAACATGAGCTTTGTTAAAGCTAAATTACCTAATATTGAATTTTCCGGAACTTTCTGAACAGAGTGGTAAATTGACCAAAATGGCCTTTCCATAGCTAAAATGGCTATGATTAGAAAGTACACAGTGTATAATGTCTATGTAACTACACTGGCCACTGTCTTTTCATGTTCATATATTCCAGCAGCATCATACATATATTCAATCAAGGTTGGTACATTTAATGCCTCTTCATTTCTACACATGACACTCCAAAATGTTTTATTTAGTTTACTTTTGGCAGGCTTAAATAAAGTAATAAATCATAATTTCTGTCAAGGCACTGAATCTGACAGTGCCATCTATCAACACACACAGTCCAGCCATTAAACAAGGTGTGTGTATGTGTGTGTGTAAGGCAGTTATCTCTCATCTATGGATTGCAGACCATATTGTGAGGCAGCTGTACTGTGAGTACACTGATAGATTGGAATTTGTGTTAATTTGGTTTTTGGAGAAGCTGTAAAACAGCTGAAAAAACCAACATATCAGAGCAAACACTCATGATAAAATATATAAAGACTCTTTTATTTTTAGTGCAGCTTTAATAATCCTCCTTGTTGTCACTGATGTTTTCTCTGAGCTCCAGATCCATTTACATTCCTTTTGTGCCTCTCTTTCCCTTTATTTATTTCCCCTCCGTCTTTTCTCTCCAGTATGCCAATTATGAAAATATAAATCAAAGCTCGCTCTGACTCTCCTCCTACACAATTCTTCTTCTCCAGGCAGTAAAAACCCACATTACAGGTGCTCGACGACCACCCTGTAGCTTTCCAAGCCAGCTATAGGCATCAACTAATTCCATATTTTGAATCAACATAATAACCTGTTCCCTGAAGAGTTCTCTCTAAATCTGCGGATTCAACAAACAGGTGTAGATGGAATCAATTGTCTTTGTCAACAGCAGCTTAGAGAATAGTGTTATTGGCATTGCAGTCCACAGCCACATACTGCACAGTCACAGACAGAGACTGAATACATAGCTCAAATGCTGTGATTGTTAGCATGTACAAATAAAAGATATATAGACATTTTTATTCATTGGGATAAACCCCTTGAGATGCACCATCAAGGGGGTCCCGATAATAGCAACAACTTACAGACATACACTGAACAAAAATATAAATGCAACACTTTTGTTTTTGCTCCCATTTTTCATGAGATGAACTCAAAGATCTAAAACATTTTCTATATACACAAAATAACCATTTCTCTCAAATATTGTTCACAAATCTGAAAAGATCTGTGATAGTGAGCACTTCTCCTTTGCCGAGATAATCCATCCCACCTCACAGGTGTGGCATATCAAGATGCTGATTAGACAGCATGATTATTGCACAGGTGTGCCTTAGGCTGGCCACAATAAAAGACCACTCTGAAACGTGCAGTTTTGCTTTATTGGGGGGGTCTGGGGGGGTCCGAAAACCCTAGGGTTAAACCCTAACCCTAACATGTCACCCATTGAGCATGTTTGGGATGCTCTGGATCGGTGTATACGACAGCGTGTTCCAGATCCTGCTAATATCCAGCAACTTCGCACAGCCATTGAAGAGGAGTGGACCAACATTCCACAGGCCGCAATCAACAACCTGATCAACTCAATGCGAAGGATATGGGTGACATGTTAGGGTTAGGGTTTAACCCTAGGGTTTTCGGACCCCCCCAGACCCCCCCAATAAAGCTGATTAAATATTTGGGCAATGGATAATGGATCATGAATTATTGTATCAGCAGTTCTATTTTATTAATAGAATGTTTACCTGATTTATTTAAAATTGATTTAATTTTAGTCCAAAATTGCTTGGGATTCTTAAAGTCCGATGTGAGAGATTCTTTATAGTCGTTCGATTTAGCATTTCGGGTTTTGGTTTTACTCAGATTTAGAAGATGCCTGTATACTTCCCAATTGGCTATAGTTCTTGAATGACGATATATCGACCATGCTTTATCCCTTTCCCTAAAGAGACTGATGAGTTCAGAATTGATCCAAGGGAGATGTTGACCTTTGACCTTAACCGTTCTCCCAGGTGCATGTTTGTTCATGACATCAGTGAGCTCTTTATGCAGAAAATCCCAAGCATCTTGTACAAAAGGTATTCGTTAAAATCTGTCCCAATTAAGGGCAACAACATCATTAATAAATAAATCAACATTCCATTTTTTATATTGTCTGATTTTGACTAGTTTTGGAGGTAGTTTAATTAATTTGATTTTCCATACGCAATAAACAATTGAATGATAGCTGAAGCAATCTGACATAACACCAGCTTTTAAGATTCTGTCAGGGTGTGACACCAGTATCCAGTCAAGTAGAGATTGGGTTCTAACGCCCCATCCACACAGCAGCTTTAAAAAAATCTTCAAACGCTTCCAACGCTTCTCTGACCATTGACTTTGAATGGGGGTTACGTCACTTTGCCTCGCTTTTCGCCGAACTGCATTGTGGGGAAGCAAAGCGAAGATTTCCAGGATTTTCAGGATTCAAAAGTTGAGCAATGTTCAACTTTTGAAGCCGAGCTGGAAGCGTCAGCCAATCAAATCTTGTTTATGCAAATCTGACAGTACAAGCGCTAGCCAATCAAACCATGTGTAAGCTGGGAGAGACATACCGCAGTTCATTTCCTCATATTCCAAACGAGAAATTACGGTAGCAAATCACCCGGTTCTTTATGACCAGTACTATTTATCGGGATACAAACCGGAGGAACCAGGCATGGAGGGAGGTGGCAGAGACAGCGGGTGAAACTGGTAGGTTTTCGCCTGTTTGGGGAGTTTATATCCAGTTTACTTTGTTTTAACATTGCTGTTGCTTTGTATGTCGGGGGCGCGAGATTCATGTGATTTGTTGTTGGTCGCGTTGCTCGCAAAAAATCCCCAAGCTTTCAGACACACCCACCTCCAAGATTTTCAAGATTTTTTCAAAGCTGCTGTGTGGACGGGCGTAAGAGTGATACGAGTTGGCTCAGTAATTAGCTGTTTAACATTTAGACTACTGAAAAGATTGTTCTCTCTATCAGATGATTTATCCAACCGATTTTTGTTGAAATCACCAAGCAAGATTAATTCATTTCCGCAGGAAATGGAGTTGATAGTGTCGATTATGTGGTTAAAAGACTCTGCAGGTGAAGAAGGTGGTCTATAGATGCTACCAATAAATAGTTAAGCATTTATTTTAATGAAAAATAATTTTAAGAAAAATGCATTCAAAATGTAGAGGCTCTATAGAAGTAGCAATTAGCTCAGTCACAAGGTCAGAGGAGACATAAATAGCCACACCTCCACCCCTGCTGCATCTATCAGATCTGTAAAGCAATGTTTTGTGATTTGTAGTTCACTAACGGAAATGTTACTATCAAGCCAAGTTTCAGAGATTGTAATGATTTTAGGTTTATGTAGAACAACCCATATCCGAAGTAAATCAATTTTGGGCAATAGACTCCTGATATTCAAATGAATGATTTTTATACCCTTTAATTCATCCAGTCTGGAAATAATAGCAAATAATGTTCCTGTCACTTGTTATGCATAAATGTGATTCATGATTGTAAAGATTGCCAGATTCAACCATTAATGTAAAACAGACATACAAAACATTTAAACACAAAAAGAAAAAGACAGAAAAACACAAAACAACCATTAAGAAGGCCCAGCAGCCCTGGACACCAAACCCCAGAGCATTAATTTACCATGAATAAACTTAAACATAATATATAATTACACAGAGCTCAGTCTGCATTACGAAGAGGATAATTAAGTAGCTCAAAGAAATTCATCCTAATGAACAGAAACATTATTTAACAATAACAGCCACTCGGGGCAGTATTGCAATAGTAGTGGGCTCTAACGTGCCAAAGAAGAAGAAGTGACGTCAACGTCACTGTAAAATGTAAACAAACCACACAACTGAAAGAGCCAGGCGGGTGCCCACTTGTTATATTAAGTTATAATAAACACAAAAGAGAGTGTCAACAACATCTCAGCAGTCATGACACGTCACGTAAACAGGTCTCTGTTTTTAGAGAAGATGAGAAAAATAAAAAACAAGAGAAGAGAAGAGAAGAAACCGAGGAGAAAGTCACTTAGCTGCACCATCGAAGTGGATCAACATGCTACCATTAGCTGCAGCCTCATCTATGGGGATGTTAGTCACCCAGGAGAGTTTGAAGTGGGCGTAAAGATTGCCTCCGCGTCTTTGTGGGTAGAGAAGCGTTATTGTGTGCCATCAACAACAACGCAGAGGGTGCACGGGTAGAGGAGAAAGTACTTTTTGTTGAGTTCACGGAGCTTGCGTTTGACTGGATCGAAGCTCCGGTGTCTTCTGGTAAGCTCGGGACTGAAATCGGGATATACGTATTCTGATGTGTTTCCCGTTGTAGTCCAGAGACTTTTTCTCCCTGGCAAGACGAAGGATTTTCACTTTGTCCTGGAAGTTCAGCAGCACGATCATGATGGCACGGGAGTTTTACCTGGCAGTCGGTGAGCGGTGTGCCCTCTCAATGATGTGCAGGGTAGGGAAGGCATCTGGCCCCAGGAGCTGCGGGATGAGCCGAGATATGATGCCGATAATGTCACTGCCTTCAGCGGACTCCTGGATTCCTACGAAGCGAAGGTTAGAACGTCGGCTCCAGTTCTCCAAGTCATCAACTTTAGACATTAGGAAGGAGTTGTCTCTCTCAAGCTGCTTGACTCGAGCGACACACTCGTGTACATTGTCCTCATTAGCCCCGACACGCTGCTCTAACAAATTGACCTGGTCTCCCAAACTAGACAGGGAATTGTGTATCCTGCTCAAGCTACTTTGAATGGGATCCATTTTTGACTCAATGTGAGTCAGCATGTCGGTCTTGATTTGCTGAATCGCGTCCCACAAAGTTTGCAGAGACATGTTTCCCTCCATAGTTGCAAATGCAAAAAATACACTAATCCAGAGACCATAGTGAGCCGCTTTACTATGTTATTCAGATTTTCATGGGTTCAGATCATGTGGATCAATGATATAAGCCAGGGGTCGGCAACCCCTGGCACGCGTGCCAGCATTGGCACGCGGCACCGTAACCAGTGGCACACTAGGAATAAGTGGAATAAGTGTGCAAAATATTTAAATTGTATTTTTGGATCCTGAACGAGACCGCCGCCAGAGCGCGTCTCCCCGTTACCTGCAGAAGGAAGCCATGCACCGCGTAACGCAGCCCCGCTCTCTTTACTCCAGGTGACTTTCTGCCGCTTTCCTCCGTGGTGCAGTGCTGATCGTTTCACCATGGAGGAAAGCACTTCACAAATTGCAGTAGGCCTACCCAGCTCTGTACAAATGCCGCAGTTTTTGCGTGGCTGTGTATTTAGTTGAAAGCCCAGTGGCGATCTGCTCATCTCTCATCTAAATAATAAGCTACAAAGGGGCGGACTGGCCATCTGTGTTGAACTTTCCTGTCGGCTCCCAGACCGTAGTCGAGGAGGGCAGAAGCAACAAGCTTCAGGTTCAATAACCCACTTTAGCTTAAATGACTGGAGAGAGGCGAGCTCTTCTTGGGAGGCCGTTGCATTTATTTAGCTGTTCTTCTGTTTCACAAAATACATCACAGACCTCTGTTTTTCTGCTTCCTCGTTTCACTTCCAGAAACATACACACGTTCCCTCACTGTCGCTCTACCATCCACAAACACACATGCACAAGCCACACCCCTCTCTCTCTCTCTCTCTCTCTCTCTCTTAAAAGGGACAGCGATCTCATCTCACTCTGCATGACCCGTGCTCTGGAGAATCACAGAACGGACGATCGTCCTTATTATTATGCCGTTTAAACCAATTATTTAAATGTGTTTGTTGAATTCGGCATCATGTAAGTTGCTCTGACAGGTCCACACACTGCTTCCCCGCAGCGAGGCTGATAATTGACGACCGTCAAGCTCCTCAACCCCCCCCGTTGATAATTCTTGATTGTTGGCACGCTGATAACAATTTTTTTTTAAATGGCACTTCATATCAAAAAGGTTGCCGACCCCTGATATAAGCTTTAAAGAGCTAATTTAACAGCGACAAACAAACAAGCTTGAGATGCGCTTACTCACGCTGTGACCATCTTGGATTGATGATCACAATTTAGACTCACAAAAGGACTCACCCTATCATAATTGTAATGGCCCAGCCCATAAATCTGGATATATAAAATATATTAGCTCTATCTCAACCAGTAAGATGCTGCTTACACATTGAGTGGTGCAGTGATGACGTATCTTTCTAGGGCAGCTCTGAAGTTAGCATCACAAGGGCTTCCTCTGCAAAAGGTCAGAGGGATTTAAAAAGAAGAACTTTGTCAAACACCGTGATGATACTTACACGGTTTGTTGCTGAAGGGCCAGTCTCTCCACGAGACCGACACCTCATCCAACATCTCCGGGAAGACCGGCATGAGTTGCCTCTTTGTCCTCATTGCTTGGGGCAAAGTTTTCCCCTCGTAACGGGACCTGGAGGTCTCCTTGGCCATTTCGGGCCATGGGAAGTCTAGTCTGGCTGCGGCACGCTGACACACGGCCAGCAGGTCCATACTCAGACAGGGCGAAGCTGGTGTGCTATCGCCCGGAAGAGCAGCCATCGCTCCCGGCGTTGCGGCCTGAGCCGATGACATGAAGACGTTGTCTTCATGCTCATCAGAGTCGGACAGGAGGAATCCAGAGGTTTCATCCTCTTTGTCCTCCGTATAGTCCAACTCCAGGACATCTTCTGCGGGCGAGACCATGGTGAGGTCCAGCCGGGGACCCCAGCCTGACACAGCGCGGGACTCCGGTTCTGCAGCTGCCACTACTGATGAGCCCCAGACCGACACAGTGCGGGGCTCCATCTCTGTGGCGGACGCCCCCGTGTCCTGGTTTCCGTCCGGTAAATCAGAGGACATGAGGGAGCCCTGACCCGACAAGCTAGCTTGGCGAGCTAACCTTCGGCGGAGGCTCTTCACGGTGAAACGGGCACAATGCCCGCATGAGCCGGGGTTGTCGATAGCCTCCTGGGCATGTTGCAGCCCGATGCAGGACGAGCAGACCTGGTGTGCCTCTGTGTCCGAAATCTTCAACCCGCAGCCGCAGAGCCGAGCCTCCGAGTCTCTGACTCCTCTGGTGTGAGGGAGAGAAGCGTCCATCTTGTTCGCCGTGGTGACGGCGTGGAGAGGACCCGCTCGTAACAGGTACGTTGCTGAGAAAAAATCCTTCCCCACCTGTCGTTTATCCGGAGAAAAAACAACGGTGTAGAATTTTATTCTCAAAGAATATTAACTGGTGTGTTAATACCCTTTTTATCTTCCCCTCCTCTGGTGTGAGAGAGAAAAATAAAAAACCGTCCCCGCTACCTTGGTGTCGGTAGTGAGGAAAGGCAAGCTAGTAACAGGTGTGTTACCAGCTTGAAAAATCAAAACCTTACCTTTATTTTCGAAGAAAAAACGGCGAGGTCGATTTGCAATACTAACTGGTGTGTTAGTATTAACAGTCTTCTTGCAGAAGTATATATAGAAGTAGCCGGCAAGCGCCCGTCGACCGAAGTTAGCTTGGATAGCTTGGTTCCGTCTGTGGACTGTGTGAGCTAGCCCGGCTACCAATATAGAGATGTGCTCTGAAGCGAGAAGAGGTGTTTGAATGACGCATGCGGCGTCGCGCAAGCTACTTATAGAGGGTGGATTCCCTGACGCTGACGTCAAGATCACCAGCCAATCAGGATTGGCGTAATGAGATTGATGCTTCTGTTTGCTCCGCGATGAGGCGCATCCCATAGTGAGACATCGAACGGAATGTTATGAATGAGAACCTATCTTTTAGTGCTATAGCCAAATTTAAGGAAGAGATTCCACCAATACTTAACTCGATAGCATGTCTGCATGTAAGGGAGGAAACTTATACAAAATGTACACCACCCCAAATTGATCATGTTGTTGATAGTGCTACAGATGCGCTGCGAATAAAATTAGACTCTGTTGCTCCTTTGAAAAAGAAGAAAATAAAACAACATAGATTAGCTCCATGGCATAATGCCGAAACCCGCAAAATAAAGCAAAAGTCGAGACAACTTGAAAGGATATGGCGTTCCACTAAACTTGAAGAATCTCGTTTAATTCGGCATATTACTCCCAATGAATATAAGAAAGCACTGCGTAAAGCGAGAGCAGCCTACTACTCTTCATTAATAGATGAGAATAAGAATAATGCAAGATTTCTTTTCAGCACTGTAGCCAGGCTGACAGAGAGCCACAGCTCGATTGAGCCTTCTATTCCCATAGCACTCAGTAGTAATGATTTTATGTGCTTCTTTAACGATAAAATTGTTACTCTTAGAGACAAAATTAATGACCTCTTGCCTTTGACCAGTATAGTGTTATCAACAGCTCCCGGAAACGTAAGTTCTAATATTACACTAGATAGTAAACTAGAATGCTTTTCAGCCATAAACCTTGAACAATTAAATTCAATGATTCTCTCTTCTAAACCATCAACGTGTATCTTAGACCCGATTCCAACTAAGCTGTTTAAAGAAGTTTTTCCATTAATTAGCACTTCTTTATTAAATATTATGAATATGTCTTTATTATCAGGTTATGTTCCACAATCATTAAAAGTAGCAGTGATAAAACCGCTTATTAAAAAGCACAACCTCGATCCAGAGGTTTTAGCCAACTATCGACCTATTTCTAATCTTCCATTCCTCTCAAAAATTCTTGAGAAAGCAGTCGCAAAACAGCTGTGTGATTACTTAAAAAACTATGATTTATTTGAAGATTTTCAGTCTGGCTTTAGAACACATCATAGCACAGAGACAGCTCTGGTTAAAGTCACAAATGACATTCTAATAGCCTCAGACAAGGGACTTGTCTCTATTCTTGTTTTGCTTGATCTCAGTGCTGCATTTGATACTATCGACCATGATATCCTATTGCAAAGACTAGAGCACTTAGTTGGCATACAGGGAACTGCTTTAGGCTGGTTAAGGTGCTATCTATCTGAACGCTCTCAGTTTGTACGTGTCAACGGTGAATCTTCCACGCAAACCAAAGTTAGCCATGGAGTGCCACAGGGCTCAGTGCTCGGAACTATTTTGTTCACATTATATATGCTTCCGTTAGGCAATATTATAAGGAATCATTCTGTAAACTTTCATTGTTATGCGGATGATACTCAACTATATTTATCAATCAAGCCTGATGAAATTAATCATCGAAATAAAATTCAAGACTGCCTCAAGGACTTAAAAACGTGGATGACCTTACATTTTTTGATGTTAAACACGACCAAAACTGAAGTTATTGTACTTGGCCCAAAGAATCTGCGAAACAAATTATCTAAAGATATACTAACTATGGATGGAATTCATTTGGCCTCCAGTGAGACTGTAAGGAATCTTGGTGTTATATTTGATCAGGAATTATCCTTTAACGCCCACATCAAATCAATTTCAAGGACCGCCTACTTCCATCTACGTAACATAAAATCAGGCATATCTTGCCTCAAAACGATGCTGAGAAACTAGTCCATGCATTTGTTACTTCAAGGCTGGATTATTGTAACTCCTTATTATCAGGGTGTAAGAAGTCAGTCAAGTCGCTTCAGCTGATTCAAAATGCTGCAGCTCGTGTACTAACCAGAGTTAGGAAAAGGGACCACATTACTCCTGTTCTGGCTGCCTTACACTGGCTCCCTATAGAACACAGGATATAATTTAAAATCCTTCTTCTCGCCTACAAAGCCCTTAATGGGCAGGTGCCATCTTACCTTAAAGAACTCATTATACCCTACTGTCCTACTAGGGCATTGCGTTCCAAGAATGCAGGGTTGTTGGTTGTTCCTAGAGTCTGTAAAAGTACAATGGGAGCCAGAGCCTTTTCTTATCAAGCTCCACTTTTGTGGAATCAGCTTCCAGTTTGTGTTCGGACGGCAGACACCCTATCCGTTTTTAAGAGTGCGCTTAAGACCTTCCTTTTTGATAAAGCTTATAGTTAGGGCTGATTAGATTCAGCCCCTAGTTTTGCTGATATAGGCTTAGTTTGTCGGGGGACATCTTACTTCTTCCTTCTCTCTGTCTATACCTGTGTACTCTCATGTTCCGATTAACCCAGCTTCTCCAAATTTCTTTCTTTTTGGTGTCTATATACGCCGGGATCCGGAGTCATGGATGATCCTGCGGTCCTGTGTCATGGATTGCGAGTCCTGGATCTTGAGTCGTGGCTGCGGTCCTGGATCATAAGTCCTGGATGGATATCCTCGTGGATTCATCTTCTTATTATACACACATGCATTTCAAAACATTTGGACTACCTATGTTGCAAATGTATTATCTTTTCAATTTACACACGGCATCTATTACACGTCTGTCCGTCCTGGGAGAGGGATCCCTCCTCTGTTGCTCTCCCTGAGGTTTCTCCCATTTTTCCCTTTAAACTGTGGGGTTTTCTCTGGAAGTTTTTCCTTGTACGATGTGAGGGTCTAAGGACAGAGGGTGTCGTATTGTCATACTGATATTCTGTACAAACTGTGAAGTCCACTGAGACAAATGTAACATTTGTGATATTGGGCTATATAAATAAACATTGATTGATTGATCGGGTGTCTTGGAAGACTGTGGGGTTCATAAAAACATGTTCTTACTCAATATCAAGCCACGATTACTGTTTTCATTTTAAATCGTATAATGTATGACTTTTTTTGCTGTCCGTGAGGAAAATAAATGAGGCTCAGAGCCTCAGAATACTGAAATCTGTATTTTTTCAATATTTTTTTCCTTCTAATTTGTTATTCTTTTCTAAATAACACACTGTTATTTACTCAACAATAACACACAATTATCCTTGTTTTTATTTCTTTGTTTAATTCTATAATCTCTGGCTTTTTTGCCGTCCGTCAGGAAGTGAATTTCAAAATAAATACCTATATGGGACATTTCGAGCATCATTGCGACACCCACTGAACTGATTACCCAAGATCCTCAGCTATGGTTTAAGCTTGGTTATTGGATGTTTTAGCCACAATGCACGTTGGGATATGGTGTTGATGCAATATGAAATCCGAAAAACATTTAGGAATTTAGGATGGCCGAAGACACTACACTACCCATAATCCTCAGCAGTGGCGGCTGGTGGAAATTATTTTAGGTGGGGCTATTGTAATGGTGAATAAACCACACAGGGAACATTTTGAGAAATTACCCCTTAAATTAAATTGGCTAAACTATTTCATCGTTGCTGTTGTATGATTGGTGTTTAGCTACGGTATTTAGCGTCTACAGCACCTCCGCTTTTAGGGTTGACGTAGACCCAAAAGGTCCCCCGGTGTTGTTGCGGGAGCTGCTGCACTAGCTAACGCTCCACTAGCTAACGCCGCACTAGCAAAACAAACGCTTATTTCTTTTGCAAATGGTGCGGCGGGCTTCAAACACGTTCCCCTCCACTGGTTTCAACCAAGCACTAAATTAGATGTCTTCCAACCAAATACGGTTGAACTGACACTTCCCCATATTCATTTGTAAGTAGATTCGAAGATACATGAGTTTCTGACTGCCGCAAGCTGAAGCTTGGTTGCTAGGTTACTAGCTGGGTGTTCTCCAATAAGGGGCCGGGGGTAACAAAGTTAGTGATTACTGGTTCCATGTTGATTTAATTCAATACAAATTGTTGGGGGGAACTGAAAGGCTATTACCGTACTGCAGGGCTATTCAACTAAACATTCAGTTGGGCCAGATTTTATAACTACAAAATTCAGCTGGGCCAGACATTCAGCGGCCTGTAAAAAGCGGGTAGTGACACATTTTAAACCAACACATATTACTGCGATGAAAAACATGCAATTTTTATTCATTGTTCATCTAACAAAAGGTAGGTCAAAAAGTGCATAAAAACACAACAAATTAGCATTAATTTAACAGAATCTGAAAAAAAAGTGCACAGTTGTAGCATTACATTTGTTTGCTTTAGAAGTCAAATATTCAGGTTATGTTTTTTGAACCAGGCACATCACAAAGTGCATTTACTGAATACAATAATAGCAGTCTTAATAAATGTCCTCACATACAAAAAACACAGCTAAAGAGCTCCAATGCAACACAAAGAGGTAGTACTGTAGCAATACTATTTTTTCACTTTTCAAGTAATAGCAAAAAAATCATACGTTTTGGTCACATTTGGCCCAGACACATTACAAAGTGCATTTAAATGAATACAGAAAGAACTGTCAAACCCTTCAGTGCACAAACCCATAACAAGGGATACGCAGTGCTTAATTTGTAAATCATAAGGTGCCGGAACGCAAAGTACATATGACAGCTCAGGGATGACGAGACGCGTACAGGTCCCGGAACGTATACAGAAAAGGTGCTGAAAACAACATGAAAATGCCCACTTGCAACGCTGTGGGACTTACAAGCCTCAATTTCAAATAGTATCCATGGTATAAATGTTATGACGATAATTTATAATTTTTTAGGCTAGTAGGCACAACATAGGCCCACATCACCATGCTCACCATATTTAGTTATTTAAAACACCCCACATCACGAGCATGTCCGGATTGTCCTCTATCTCTTTTTTTCTGCTTTTACTGCGTGTGTCTGTGGCAGTTCTGTGTCCTTTGGCCACCCAGGACCTCACGTACGGGACTGGATTGAATTTAGCCAGGGGGGGTCCAACAAGATTTAGGAAGAGTAAAGATGACATGGTAGATGTGAGCAAAGAGCTACGGTTGGGAGTGCAAATCAAGTTCATTTGAGAAAATCCGCGCTCACATTCAGCACTTGCAATGGGAATGCTGTTGACAGCAACAAGTAACTCCATCAGCTCATCGGGGGTGTCTTTACCATCTGAGTCTCTGTACGTTCTGTAGGCCCGTATGACTGCGCGCGGGTTGGCAATGTTGAAGCGCTGACACAGTGACTTGACCTCAGTCTCTCCATACAGCGCACCTGCGTCCTCGGGCCAGTATTGTGCGTAAAGCACCTTCAACTCCTCAATGAACTTGTTATATCCAGTTTTATCTGGCATCCGGCCTCCTTGAGATAACATACGGTCCTCCAAGTTCTTGGCCACAGTTAGAAAAAACTGACCTGTCGCTGGACGTCCCACACTCTTCTACGCTCAATGCGCTCTCCTCTCCTACTGAATCTTCCTGCTGTAAGCCAGCTGATGTCGCGGTTCCGCTCGCCTCTTGCTCCGGCTGTTGTACCGGGCTAGTTGATGCCAGGGTACCCACCCTTTGCTGTTGGTGGTCCACCTGGCTGACGGTAGCTGGCTCCTGTTCCGGCTGGCGGTGAACCTGACCCGCTGCCCAGGCTTGGCTAGCTGTCGGTTAGCTAGCTGGCTAGCTGTTGCGGCGCTAACCTCCTCCTGGTTTTGACCATCAACATGACCGCTGCAGCTGCCCTCGTCGCTGCTTTGTGAGGCTTTTCTGACTCGTTTTGAAGTGTCTATTACCTCTTCCTTCTTTTTGAAGAAAGACAGTAAATGTAACTGTCTTTTTGACATGCTTGCATTGAATCACCGTTTCTTCCTCTCTGCGACGTGCTCCTCATGTGGCGAATTTCAAAAGTGAAAGACGTTTGTCCGTTGGTCCAGCTTTTCAGTGCGTCAACACAGATCTCCGACTCTTTCAAATCTTAATCTTAATAAACGACATGAAATTCTTGGGATTTTTTCTGTAAATTAATATCTGCATATTTTATTTCATTTTAACCATTTTTAATTTTAATTTTTTGTGAGAGGTACCGGATCTGCCCAAATAGGTGCCGGAACACAGGGTGGCCAAAATGAAGAGGTGCCGGATCCTGTTCCGGCAGGATCCGGCTCAAATTAACCACTGGGGATACGGGTAACTATGAATGAATACTACACTACACGCCTACTATAGTAAACTAGGTGCTTACTATCACCTCATTTGTGATTTGTCATCGCTGACTTTCTCAATGGGAGAAGGGACATCTTTTGTTTTGAACAAGAGCAGTGATTTTTGGCTCATAGGATGTCAATGCAATCCTAAGACATTGGTGAAGAGTGCTGTCAGTCAGGGAGCAGCGAGTGCTACTTTTGATTGAGTTCATGTGTGAAAAGCTTGATTCACATGTGTATGTTGATCCAAACATACTGAGCACACAGATCGATACTTTCTGAACGTTAGGAAACTGCTGTTTTTTGACATCACTCCAAAACTTCGCTGGCCCGTTAGTGCGCTGCATGTCAATAAGTTCCAGTGTATATTTCCCCTTGTCGATGCAGGGGACCACTTCCTTTGCTCGGGTTGATACGACCCCTCTATTGCAACAGTGAAGGGGTCTCTGGCAAAGCCCATCATCACCTCTGTGGGCAGAGCAAGTCCATCCAATCGACCGGCAAAGTTCTCTTTCAACCTCGCAATGAAATCTGTCATCACATCCGTGATTTGTGCCGGAGATGTGATGTGTTTGGGGAGCGTCGGAAAATGCAGCATCCGACCCGTGCACAAGTCGGTCGCGAAAAGGTCCAGCTTGACTTGGATCTGCTCCACAAGATCAATGACCGTTTTGTCTCTGTTTATGCTTCAGAGTTGAGAGAGACATCTTTTAGAGTTGCTATCATAGGACCACCGTTACTAGCACCAATAGATGCACTTTCAAAAAACGTGCTACGTTGTGGTTTTGGTGGAGTGAGAGAATTAAAAAATATATTTTTTAATTTTAATTTGTAATGTGGGAAGAGGTGGGGCGGCGCCCCTATGGGCCGGCCGCCACTGATCCTCAGCTATCGTTTGGGATTACAGTCCCTTTGGTTGACAAACCCCGTGATTAATCTTCAAGCAAAATCAATACATACAACTATTTTTTAAATCAATAAAAACATTTTCTAAATCCATAAAAGCATTTAAATTAATATTGGGAGTCATGTCGTTACTCTGTTGAGAATGTGGCCATGTAATAAGCGGGATAATTTGCAGCGACTTGTTCCTTATGGGGAAAATAACACCCGTCATGCAGATGAGGATCCCTCCGCTACGCTTTGGGATCCTGATCGACCGGCTAAACTCTATTAAAATATAAATCTTTTGGGGGAATTACTGAGTTTAGGCACGTTAATAACATTTTAATGAAGTTGAATACAGTATATTCATATCTGTCAGTGATTTCATGTCAATTCTGCGAACATAAACATAAATGATCGTGGTGAAGATGATGATTAAATTAGGATTAAAAATCGAGAGCCGGGCTGCATTTCCTCCCGTTCGTTTTTTCGAATAACAACATTATTTTTGTTAAATAAAAAACATGGTGATGTTTTGTAAATGATTACATGTCTCTTATTTAGCACAGAGTATGATATCCGTGACATATGGATCTTAACAAAGTTCCGCTGTACATCCAGCGTACTGTATCTCACTTTATTTCACATGAGCTCGTGTGGAACCCCACTGTACCCCCTGGTGGATCAATGATCCATTGCAGCTGGCTTCATTATAATTACATTTATCTATCACGGGGGCGGTCTCAAGTCAAGCTGGAGGTTTTCCCTTGAGCGAGGGCAGATCACGTACCAATCACGGCCCTCGCGTTTCAAACTGTCGGAAATGAATCGCTACATCTGTATATAGTTGGTGCTTGAGAAGACTAAACATTTATCTGCAGATCCCTATAAAGTATATTCAATACTCGTTATTCTCTACTAATAGTTCATTAAAGACTGTATATAATGGCTATTTTGCACATCCCTTTCAAGATTTTCAAAGGTTTATTGACATATCATACACAACTATGGTGTAGTTATGCAATGAATGAAAAACGTGGGATGCAGGTGTGGTGTCTAGACATTTGTGTTGTGTGTTTTTCCCTCCAGTGTGATTGTCAGCCCCTCCCTTAATTGTTTCCAACTGTGTCCCCTTACCTAGTGTGTATATATAGTCTGCGTTTCCCTTTGTCCTGTGCCAGTTCGTCTTGTCTCGTCAAGCCTGCCAGTCATTCCTTGATCGTGTTAAGTATAGTTTTGATAGTTCATGTAGATGTTTTTGTTTAGAGTTTTGATCCTCCAAGTGAGCGTTTTGTGTTTTGACCTTAATTAAAAGACCTTGTTAATCTGACCTGTTTCTGGTGTTGTGCGTTTGGGTCCTGAGCCTTGTGACATTCTTAACAGCAGGTTCCTCAACAGTGCATTACAAGACATATATCAATATGTGTGTATACCTTCACCATTAAACTGTCATATTCTGCACATTTATTATACTATCTACATACTTAAGAGTATAATTAATATGTATAATATCAGTTCAAATAAGTGCTTCAACATAGTTAACATTGCAGGAAAGTAATATATTAGACACTTTGTCAGGCTTAATATTTATCTGTAGCTTGTTTCTTATTTAAAAGAAGACCTTAACCTAAAGTATTCTTAACTGCCAGACCAAGAAAAAAGCTATGGAAAAAATATATGTTTGCATTCTTTTTTTTTACTGACCACAGTTTTGTTTTTATGGGCCTCTACCAACTGGTCGAGCTGGCCTTTTATGGTAAAAGTGCATTTTCAACAATCATCATATACAGTATTTGTATGCATCAAAATCAAATAAAACACAAACTCAAATACATTTGTTTCTTTTATGGAAAATGAGCAATATACACAACCAGATATATTCATATAACATAATAATTGTAAAAAAAGAAATAATAATAATAATAATTACACCCTTGTCAAAAAAAAATGTGTGCATCTAATTATGTTCAGTCAGTGCCCTGACACTAGAATATGTCAAAAAGGATATGGTTACTGCAAGGGAAAACATATGCAGCAATGGAGAGTCAGGACTCAGAGAGATGCGAGGAGAGTTGGAGCTTTGAAGTCAAACACTGGTGTTTTATTACAAGTATCGGCCGGAGAATTTCCCATCACAAGTCACAGCAGCCAGAGGTTCTGACTGCACCTGTGCGTTGCCACATCAATTCTGCCCAGCCTCTCTCTCGACATACCTTTTAACTAATTTACAGAGGGTTAATCAACATATTGGGGGATGGTGCGTAAACACATGGGAATACTGGAGATATCTCCAACATTTGGAGATACTGAATCACTTGCCTGACTCTTAGGCTCTGTGACCAAGAGTTGACCTGTCATAAAACTGAGAATGAGTGCAGCAGCACATTCTTTAAAGGAGATAACAGAGTCAGGGTTGGTTATTAACGTCAACAGGCAATATGGTTGAATATCTAGGAGTAAAGACAGAAATATTTCCTCACAGTTACCTTACAAAAGTGGACCAAAAAGAGTGATTTCTTCAGCAGTGACTTTTAGCATTGCCAACTTCGTCAGTGGAAGCTAGCTGAAGGGCTTTATGTTCAAACCACAGTGACATCTAGAGGTTTTATTGTGTATAACATGTCAACCAAAGGGTAGAGCTGGCTGAATCAGATGGAGTTTAACCTTTTTTTTTTTTTTCAACAAGATATCAAGACACAAAATGTGTTTTACCAAATGGTGGTGCTGGCAGTTAAAGGGTTAAATAAATGTTAATTCGTTTTTCTGTTTTGCACATCCTCCTATTAATATATTTGTACATCCGGCACTAAACTGTTTTATTGTAGAGATCACTTACAGCAGGGGTGTCAAACTCAATTTCATCGGGGGCAACATTAGCATTATGGTTGCACTCAAAGGGCCGGTTGTAACTATATACATATACATACATATATAAATACATAATATGAAATAATGTATTATATTATATTATTGCCTCTGCATTGGATTTTTATTGGAAAGGGTAATAACTTAATAATTAACTACGTCTGAAAGAAGAAGTCTAGGGCAAATAATTGCAAGTCTCTTCAGTGGCATGTCACAAAATGAGATGCATTGTGGGACATGTAGTTTATGGGCAACATGCTTCTGCAAAATAAGATAAGATAAGATGGACCTTTATTAATCCCCGTGGGGAAATGCAGTAGTTTAACAGTAACACGGTAAGATTGAAAAACAGGACAGCACAGATTCACACAGATTAATAAAATTAAGGATAAATCAAAGATAAAAAAAAAAAGAAGATAAATAACCATAAAATAAGAAATTAATTAAAATGAACACATATAGACATACTGTAAAGTATATGTAACCGTATAATAAACTTATTATATTCTTTGCAAGCTCTTGCGGGCCACATAAAATGAAGTTGCAGGCCGGATTTCGCCCCCGGGCCTTAAGTTTGACACCCCTGACTTACAGTATCTTCTTGATTTTTTATATTCTATATTTCTATCATTGACCTTCTACCTTCCCCCAGTATGTACTCTTAATATTTTATTCATCAAATATAACATACAAAATAATTAAATAACGTGCTTTAACCACTAGGCGGTGCACACAAGGTACACACAGCATACAATTCCATAATAACTTTGTATTATTAGTGTAGGACACTTAAGTGTGTATAACATCTGAAGATGTGTAGTTTTATTGATGTTTTCACATCATTTTACAGGATATTGCTATATTATTTCACATGTTGTACTTCTACACATTAATATCTGATTGATCACTTGGATCAAATATAAAAGTCAGCCGAATTAATGTTGATATTGCCAGTAGACGTATTGTGTGTTGAAATTGAAGATGTTGTTTAATTGCTGATATACTGTATTTATGATCCACGTCACCTATTCAGTTTCGGTGGCAGTTCTTCCAGTTTGTCTAGAAGTCTTCTAATCAGGGCTCTATAAATAAAGAACTACGGCAGATGTGTAATATTTAATGCAGCCGAACCGTGTATTACAATGCCATTATGTGATGACTTTCAAAGAGAAAAGCAAGCATAGTCGGATTAAAGTATATTTAAAAGAAAAAAAAGTTTTTCGGATTTCATATCGCATTAACACCATATCCCAACGTGCTTTGCGGCTAAACAAACCAATCACCGGGCTTCAACCATACAGCAGCTGAGGATCTTGGGTAATCAGTTCAGTGGGTGTGTATCTGTTTCCGGTTATTTTATTTTGAAATTCAGTTCCTGACGGACGGCAAAAAGGCCCGAGATTATAGAATTAAACAAATAAATAAAAACAAGGATAATTGTGTGTTATTTAGAAAAGATTTTAAAAAATACAGATTTTAGTATTCTGAGGCTTTGAGTCCCATTTATTTTCCTGACGGACGGCAAAAAAAGTCAGATTTAAAATTAAAAACAATAATCGTGGCTTGATATTGAGTAAAAACATGTTTTTATGAACCACACAGCTTCCGGTCTTCCAAGACCCGGCCGGACAAAAAGACGTGGTGCAGGCACGAAATATACTACCAATAGAAATACATTGCTTTTAAAATCGTTCTGTGTGACATGAAAAAAGGGGGAAATTGTTGATGAACACGAATCAATAGATTAAATGTTGTGACTATAACAAGACATGCCGTGAGACTGGGTTGATATTCTATATCAGACAGAACTAGGAGATTAAAGTTTCTTATTGTGGTAAATAGATTTTTGTTTGAGTTGAGTTGTAGCCCATCATCCCTCACTTAGGAATTTTAGGCAATTGACGTTACTTTGATTAATTATATTCGGTGTGTGGCTGATGTCTACAACATTCCGTTTTTAAAAGTGAAAAATAGATGAGAAATGCCCCCCCGGAAAATGCAATTAAAATCACTGGCCTAATTTCTGTATTACTTGAGAATGTAATTTCTGCCCTACCCAGTTTTCCTTCCCCTTCCTTCTTCCTTTAGTATTTATACATTCCCAGGCTATATGCCCTACTTACATGTGCTGGTGAAGAGCCTTATTAGCTAAATTAGACATGATGTGTTCCCCAGGCTTTTCATCAAAGCAGCATTCCCTCAATTTGGTCAATTTCCCCCTCTTCTCCACAGAACGGTTTTGAACATTTTCCACATCTGTGCTCTGAGCAGCTATGCAATCATGAGTGACTCTTCTGCACTGACAGAACAGGCGGAAAACAGAAACAAAAACCCAAACAGAGAAACTTCGGCGAAACAGGAAAACAGACGCTGATTTCTGCAGCATTTGAAAAGCTCTGATGAAAGGTTGCTGACATGCGAGTCTCTGGGAATGTCATTGATTTCACATCTGGTCTCAGATCCCAGGAAAATAGAACTTATTGATGTAATGATGTAGTCATGAAAAGCTGCACAACAAACTGCTGAGGCAAACAAGAACAAGAGTATCAGGGAAATATTTCTTAAAATACAAATTAAATCTAGAACAAAACTCAATCTCAAATCCTCTAACAGAGGCCTGGGAGTCTGAAGTATCTTAGCTGGCTGGGCTCATCTGGACAGAGATCTGGGATGTTGTTCCTGGGATTTAATGGAGTCACTTTCCAGTTTGAGGCTTACGATACGTCCACACAGCGGCTTTGAAAAAATCTGGAAAATCTTGGAGCTGGGCGTGTCTGAGAGCTTGGGGATCTTTTGCGAGCAATGCGACCAACAACCAATCACATGAATATCCCGCCCCCGACATACGAAGCAAAAATCCCCGGTTCTTCTCCACTCAGAATATGTGCAGAAAGGAGTATGACATTGTGTGCATTACTGTGATGCATATAGTCTATGATGTGGCAGTGGTAAAGTGTCAGCGGGAAGGGCTATGATGAACATGTATGAGATTAATGTCTATGGTGCTATTTTATGCTACATTCCATGCTGGCTAAAGATACTGTATATGCTTGCTAGCATTGTTTAAACAAAGTAAACTGGATATAAAATCCCCAAACAGGCGAAAACCTACCAGTTTCACCCACTGTCTCTGCCACCTCCCTCCATGCCTGGTTCCTCCGGTTTGTATCCCGGTAAATAGTTCTGGTCGTAAAGAACCGGGTGATTGGCTACCGTCATTTCTCGTTTGGAATATGAGGAAATGAACTGCGGTCTGGCTCTCCCAGCTTGCACGATGTTTGATTGGCTAGCGCTTGTACTGTCAGATTTGCAAAAACGGGATTTGATTGGCTGACGCTTCCAGCTCAGCTTAAAAAGTTGAACATTGCTCAACTTTTGAATCCTGAAAATCCTGGAAATCTTCGCTTTGCTTCCCCACAATGCAGTTCGGTGAAAAGCAAGGCAAAGTGACATCACCCCCATTCAAAGTCAATGGGCAGAGAAGAGTTGGAAGCGTTGGAAGCGTTGGAAGATTTTTTTAAAGCTGCTGTGTGGACGTACCGTTACTGCCCTGAGTGCTCCGATCACCACTGGAATCACTGTTGCCTTCACCTTCTACATTTGCTCTAGCTCTTCTCTGAGCCCTTGGTTTTTCCCAAGTTTCTCGTGTTGCTTCTTCCTCGTGTTGCTATCGATGGGATTGTCTATCACAACTGACTTCTTCTTGTCGACCACCACAATGTGGGGTTGGTTAGCCATCTGCAGTCTATCGGTCTGTATATGGACGTCCCATAGGACCTTAGCTTTGTCATTCTCAGCCACCTTTGGAGGGGCCCCTGATTTTGACCTTGGGACTTCCAGCTCTCTGTCGCTGCTGCTGTCCTGCATAGGTCTGAACCTCCTCAGCCATGATCATAAATTAAAGTGGAGTGTTAACCTCCCCTACATGGATGACAGGAATGCACGTGACATTGACTCACTGATTCAGATCACAAGGCTCTACAGAAACATGAATCAGGTTCAGGTTCTTTATTTGTACCCGTAGGTAGATTTTGTTTGCAGAGAAAAAGACAGGGGATCCATCCTGACACACTTTAAAAACAAACACAAACAACACAAACATCTCTAATAAAAGGACTAATAAAAAGTACAAGTACACCCTGATCCGTCAAATCTCAAAATATTTCAAAAACATTTAAGAAGAAAAACACTGGTACAAACACTAGTGCAAACATGGACATTCAAAATTAAATAAATAGGCAATAACATTGGTGTTATTAGATAAGTGTGGCAAGTACCTACCATATCTTCCGGACTATAATTCACGCTTTTTTTAGCTGTCTGGCTGGTCCTGCGATTTATACTCCGAAGCTACTCATATAGGATTCAATCAATCAATCAATCAATCAATGTTTATTTATATAGCCCAATATCACAAATGTTACATTTGTCTCAGTGGACTTCACAGTTTGTACAGAATATCAGTATGACAATACGACACCCTCTGTCCTTAGACCCTCACATCGTACAAGGAAAAACTTCCAGAGAAAACCCCACAGTTTAAAGGGAAAAATGGGAGAAACCTCAGGGAGAGCAACAGAGGAGGGATCCCTCTCCCAGGACGGACAGACGTGCAATAGATGCCGTGTGTAAATTGAAAAGATAATACATTTGCAACATAGGTAGTCCAAATGTTTTGAAATGCATGTGTGTATAATAAGAAGATGAATCCACGAGGATATCCATCCAGGACTTATGATCCAGGACCGCAGCCACGACTCAAGATCCAGGACTCGCAATCCATGACACAGGACCGCAGGATCATCCATGACTCCGGATCCCGGCGTATATAGACACCAAAAAGAAAGAAATTTGGAGAAGCTGGGTTAATCGGAACATGAGAGTACACAGGTATAGACAGAGAGAAGGAAGAAGTAAGATGTCCCCCGACAAACTAAGCCTATATCAGCAAAACTAGGGGCTGAATCTAATCAGCCCTAACTATAAGCTTTATCAAAAAGGAAGGTCTTAAGCGCACTCTTAAAAACGGATAGGGTGTCTGCCGTCCGAACAGGAGCTTGATAAGAAAAGGCTCTGGCTCCCATTGTACTTTTAGAGACTCTAGGAACAACCAACAACCCTGCATTCTTGGAACGCAATGCCCTAGTAGGACAATAGGGTATAATGAGTTCTTTAAGGTAAGATGGCGCCTGCCCATTAAGGGCTTTGTAGGCGAGAAGAAGAATTTTAAATTCTATCCTGTGTTCTATAGGGAGCCAGTGTAAGGCAGCCAGAACAGGAGTAATGTGGTCCCTTTTCCTAACTCTGGTTAGTACACGAGCTGCAGCATTTTGAATCAGCTGAAGCGACTTGACTGACTTTTTGTGTGACTGTGTTCAAACTACGGCAAAGAGATGGCACTACAATCGTTACAACTGAGACCTGCTGCTGTACCACCGAAGAAGAAAAAAGTCACGGCAACTGGGAAGATGCGTCACGTAACTTTCCAGGATGTTGTGGGATGGATGGACACAGCATGGGCTTCAGTGACGACCGACACCATCCTGTCAGGATTCAGAAAGGTCTAATCAGAGCTGATGCTGATGGAGAGTCTGAGGATAGCCCGGAGCAAGACATGCTGCCTCATCGACACCGGAGTTGGCTGAAGTGTTTTACGGCGAAACAGAGGATGAAGACTTCAATGGATAAATGTGACTTATACACAGAAGCGACTTAAATACGTATGTCTTCTCTTAACGACACATTTTTTGATGAGAGCGACTTATACACAGGTGTGACCTATAGTCCGGGAAATAGGGTACAAAGAGTGCAGGTCCTTAACCCGTTGAGGTGTGCATCATTTAGGTAATGAATCATATATTTTTGATTATAAGGAGTAGAAATAGGATTCAGATATCGGCGGAATCGCTGGAAGTGTAGCTTTTCAGCGGTAATCTTGTGAGACTGTAACCAGGGCACAGCAGCGAATATGGCCGCTCAAAGCAGCTTGACTTTACACTGGGTCGGATAATCCAAAAATCAGCTCCTCACGTCTAACCCTATCGTCTATCCCTTGACCTCTGTGTGAAACATCACGGGGTTAAGGGATAGTGGATAAGAGAATTCAAAAGGACTTAGGAGAAGAGACTGTGGTACTCTAGTGAATCCGACTGCACTTTCACTATCCGACGTGTTTATGATGCGCCAGTGGACGTCATGAATGTGTGTCTGCTGCTGTGGGGAAACTATGGAAACTACAATTTTCTATACAGTGGACTACAACATGGATGTTTAATAAGAACGAGGGACTACTGTAAACTCATCTAGAGACTCTGCACCGTGCTCTGATGCTGTTGCTTTATGCTTTATGAACGTGGACAAAAGAGAAACATATTCTTCATGACCAAAGTTGGAATTGAAATAAAAAAGGAAAGTCAAACTTATGCTGGTCACCCTCTCCCTTCGGTCCACATTAATACAAATGATCCCAATACGTATGATTGTATGAACTATGAAAATATCTGAAAATCAATACAAATGTATTTATTATAAATGTTAGTCCCTTAACATCTATCACTGTGTATATCACCATTCAAACATCTTTTAAAGTTAAACAAACCCCACACAGCTCAGTAAAGACTGTGAAATGTTGACTTTATTTGATAATTTCAGTAAAAACTAACGTTCATATTTCTCTTCTTGATTATAATACTGATGAACGTTCAAAACAAAGCACTTTGGCAACTTACCACATACGTTTTAAAATGCTTAATAAGCACATGTCTTCCGAGTCACTTGCTTCAGAAGCAAGGCAAGAATACTACCTGGCATTCGGAAAACGAAGAGTGGAACAGGCGAGCAACTGTGCGTCATATGAGAGGCCCCGCCTTACATTTTCCGCCACAGATTTGGGGAAATTGGTTTGTGCGCAAAGCATTGTGGGGATTTTAAGACCGCGGAGTCTACACATGTGCAGCCTCGAAATTCCCCGCTACGAAGTATGCCAGGCTCGGTAGAATTCCAAGTACGCTGGACATTGGAACAGTCCTTCGGCGGCACTCGATGACGTAGTATGCTTGAAATTTTGGCTTGGAAGCCAATATCCTCGCGATTGAGAAACGGCCACGGCCTGTGTCTCATGCATGGCTCCTCCTCTCTGGGGGCTGCGATGACGGAGGTCTGCCCTCCGAATTCTTCTGTGTCCGATATCGCGTAAAACTGAGGATTTAGACATAGTTTGTTCATTGTATAACTCCACACGCCTTTTCTCCTTATACACTCATTCGTGACTTTTTATTTAATGCATTTTAACGGCTGTAATCGTTGTTAACGTAAAACCGGAAGTGACGTCACTGTTGACAACGGCAACGCCTTTCAATACAGCTTTTCAAAGTAAACTTAACCTGAAATGTTTTCAGAATAAAACAGTTTTAAGCTTGCTGTGTGTTTAAGCTAAATTACGTCATTCAATGTTGATTTTAATTTCGTACTGTTCTGTACACATGAGACTTTGTCATAGATTTATTAATATCTGTGCCTGGTATTATTTTTATCATACTATTCTGTGCACATGAGACTTTGTCATATATTTATTTTTATGTGTGCCTGTGATTATTTTTATCACACTGTTCTGTACAGATGAGACTTTGTCATAGATGTATTTATATGTGTGCCTGTGATTATGTTACCGTCCTGTACAGATGAGACTTTGTTATCAGATGTATGTATATGTGTGTCTGCGATTTTATACTGAATGTAAAGTAACTGGAAATAGCTGAAAGAGAGAGAGAGAGAGAGAGACTCCTGTCCAACCTCCCAAACTTTATTTTTATGTGTGCATTATTATTTTAGCTTGATCAACATTTTACTTGAACTTTATTTCAATTAAATTAGTTGTAATTGTTGTCCTACATTTTAATTTGTTTTACAGAGATGTTTCACAGCTGCCTGGGCCTAGGCGTTTATCCAGCAGCCAGAACATCCATCTGTGCCGGCCCCCAGGTCACCAAAGCCATCACCACCAAGGACCAGCAGACCAGCATCACTACAGCTGCCTCTACCTCCATATACGGCTGCCACCAGGTCAAGATACACCTCGGCACAAAGGCTCCACCACAGCCATCACCTTCAACCCAGCCAGCAAGGAGGTCTCTCATAGCACTTGTACCCCCCACCTACACAGCAGCCCATGCACCATCACCCCCATCTTCACAGCAGCCAGACCCACTGTCTTGGAAGACAGGCAAAGACCTTGACACTGTCTTGAGATGTACAATGAATAGTTAGTTGAAAGTTCTGATGTTCAGTATTGTAAATAGTGAGATTGTCCAGTTTCTTATATTTATATTAGGGTTGTCAGTCGATTAAAATATTTAATCGCGATTAATCACATGATTGTCCATAGTTAATCGTGATTAATCGCAAATTAATCGCACATTTTTTATCTGTTCTAAATGTTCCTTAGAGGGATATTTTTCAAGTTTGTAATACTCTTATCAACATATGAGTTGACAAATATGCTTTATGCCAGGGGTCGGCAACAGGCGGACCACGGTCCGGATCCGGACCTATAATCAATAAATTAATAGGGGATTTCAATTTTTACGGGATGATTCTATTTTAACCGACGCCAAAAGGGGGCGAAAGAGACGAGTGAGCGATACAGGGAGAGAAACACAGAAGAAGAGACGAGAGAGCGGCAGAGAGAAGCGGAGAGGAAAGTGAGTGAAGAGAATAATTAGCGATACAGGGAGAGAAGCGGAGAGGAGAGTGAACAGGCATGTTAGCGGCAGGCAGGGAAGACACATAAGTACACATGGCGCTCTCCAAGAAGAGGAAAGTGGACAATGAGAACAGAGCTTTTAACCCTGAGTGGACTCATTCATGTTCATCCTGCCCACTGGGAGCACAGAACCAGTGTGTCTCATTTGTTCAGAGACCGTGGTGCTCATTAAAAGTGCCAAAACGCCACTATGAGACAAAACACAAAGTGTTTGACCAAACATTCCCTCTCAAGTCAGAACTGAGGCCACAAAAAATAAGCAGTCTCAGAGCCCAATATGATCAGTCGACCAGGATCAAAATTAAAACTAAATATCGTTCCAGGGCAGGCTAACCAATGAGCACCTGCATGTGTGTATGTGAATGGCCCTGACACCATTTCAGCCCAGATTTAAACTCCTGGCAGAACAAGCTCGAGCTCAATTCTCGCACTGAATTAAAAAAAGCGAGTGAGGGACTGCAATATAAGAGGGAAAGAAAGAGAACATTTAAAACTGTTCAATTGTTATGATGTGTAAAGACTAATGCTGTCAAAATTATCGTGTTAACGGCGGTAATACATTTTTAGAATTAATTGCGTTAAAATATTTAACACAGTTAACGCATGTGCAGAATGGCCCGCCCCATACATCCCACCAGTGGCAACGCTGGGGTAGGCTACAGCCATACCAAGAAATGGCTTAGCCCCACCATGAAAAATGATGTTAAAGTGAGCAAAATAAAGTCCGCCAACTCGCGCCGAGTAAATTGGACAGACAGCAATTAGCAAGATTGATTTCAGTAGCCACTTGTCTGGAAATACCAAAGACTAAAAACGGTTTTGAAAACTTTTGTCACGTAGTGATCGCCTTCCCAATAGAAAATCTTTGATAATGTCTTCTGGCCAATCAGAATCAAGATAACGGCGTGGTTGTTGCAGGAAGTCCTGACGGAGAATACTTTTGCTGTAGTACATCTCTATATACATCGATACAACATTACGTGTTGATAGAAATCAACACGTAATGAAATAAGACCCCACGGTTTGATGATTGATAGGTGTGTTGGCTGTCTTTCATTTTGACACACAGAACAATGTTATAATAAACATACATAGCCTACATACTGTAGGCCAGGGGTCGGCAACCCCTGGCACGCGTGCCAGCATTGGCACGCGGCACCGTAACCAGTGGCACACTAGGAATAAGTGGAATAAGTGTGCAAAAATATTGAAATTGTATTTTCGGATCCTGAACGAGACCGCCGCCAGAGCGCGTCTCCCCGTTACCTGCCATGCACGCAACGCAGCCCCGTTCTCTTTATCTCCAGGTGACTTTCTGCCGCTTTCCTCCGTGGTGCAGTGCTGATCGTTTCACCACGGAGGAAAGCACTTCACTAATTGCAGTACCCATAAGGAGCTGTACAAATGCCGCAGTTTTTGCGTGGCTGTGTATTTAGTTGAAAGCCCAGTGGCGATCTGCTCATCTCTCATCGAAATAATATGCTACAAAGGGGCGGACTGGCCGTCTGTGTGTTGAACTTTCCTGTCGGCTCCCAGACCGTAGTCGAGGAGGGAAGAAGCAACAAGCTTCAGGTTCAATAACCCACTTTAGCTTAAATGACTGGAGAGAGGCGAGCTCTTCTTAGGAGGCCGTTGCATTTATTTAGCTGTTCTTCTGTTTCACAAAATACATCACAGACCTCTGTTTTTCTGCTGCCTCGTTTCACTTCCAGAAACAAACACACGTTCCCTCACTGTCGCTCTACCATCCACAAACACACATGCACAAGCCACACCCCTCTTTCTCTCTCTCTTAAAGGGACAGCGATCTCATCTCACTCTGCACGACCCTAATATCATAACATGTGTGTCCTGGAGAATCACAGAACGGACGATCGTCCTTATTATGCCGTTTAAACCAATTATTTAAATGTGTTTGTTAAATTCGACATCATGTAAGTTGCGCTGACAGGTCCACACACTGCTTCCCCGCAGCCCCGCCCTCCTGCTGATAGTTCGCTCCTCTACCCCCCCCCCCCCCCCCGTTGATAATTCTCGATCGTTGGCACGCTGATACATTTTTTTTTTTTAAATGGCACTTCATATCAAAAAGGTTGCCGACCCCTGCTGTAGGCTATGTTAAATGGATATTATCCACCTTCTTCCATTTATCTTTCCATTCCCACAACAATATACATAAAGAAATTGCATATTTTGGACATAGTTCGAATGGTGATTAATCATGATTAATACATTTTTAAACTGTGATTAATCTGATTAAAAATTGTAATCGTTTGACAGCCCTATAGTAAAGACTGATATTGTTCTATAATCGTCTGAAACTGTTAAGTCAGGATGTGAAACTGTAGTGTTCTCATGCAGTGTGTTGAAACTCTGGTGTAAATACTGAGTTAAACCGCAGCCAATGAAGACAGTAGTCTTCGTAGTCGTAGTAAGTTTGACCGTTTACTCTCACAATTCTTCTTCTTCTGTAAATAAACACAAAACATTGTTCTTAATGTAAATACAAACTTAAATTGCTTTCCTGCATTCTTTACAGTGTTTAACATAGTTGTAAATAAATCATAACTCATCAATGATCTTATTAACAATATTCTTCCTAATAAATGATCTTTCACATGAAATAGGTCAAAAAAAGGTTTGGTGTCCTCCGTTTTGTGTTTGTTTTAAAGGTTTTTAATGCGCCACCGACCTATTCGATAAAGCGTCTGTAGGATTGAATGCTCCCTGCGCCGCTAGTCAAAATGGACATTCTTTCTTCTGTGATTCTGTTGATCGTATTCCTTTGATATTTGGCATGTTATGTCAATGGGGCTGTCATCCGGGAGAGGACACAGTACACCAGAGATGTGCTGCTACAACTGAACATGGCAAGTCTGGCTCGCGTGATAGATACCACTTTACAGTTACCGGACATTATTCGGAGAAATCCAAATAAAACCTGTGGTGCAACGGGGCACCAGAGGAGGAAGCGGGGTAAACGCGGTGGCTTAAGATTACGCATGAGAAGGCAGCGGCTCCCTCGGATTCCTCTGCCCTCGATGATCCTGGGGAACGTTCAATCGCTGAGGAACAAGGTTGACGAGCTTCAGGGTAATGTTCGGTTTCAGAAGAATTTCAGGGACTGCTGTGTTTTGGCCTTCACTGAGACATGGCTCACAGACTGTAACCAGGACAACGATCTGTTTATTGACGGTTTTGGAGCTCCCTTTCGTTTGGATCGAAAGGCGGAAGTGACAGGAAAAACTCAAGGGGGCGGAGTATGTTTGTACGTAAACAAACAGTACTGTAGCTCTGTGACTGTCAGAGAACGCATTTGCACCCCAGATGTTGAACTTTTATCTGTTTCATTGCGTCCCTTCTACCTGCCCCGTGAGTTTCCCCAAGTTTTTATAACAATAGTGTACATCCCTCCCAGGGCAAATGCCACCTCTGCCTCCAGCACTATCTTTGATTTGGTGCAAAAACTGCAGTCAATTTCACCTGACGCACCAAACTTTATACTTGGGGATTTTAACCATGTGACCCTTAAAAAGACACTCACTAACTTTTATCAATATGTCTCCTATCCAACCAGGCGGGATACAACATTAGACCTGTGTTATGGGTCAGTAAAGGAAGCCTATAAGTCAGTCCCATTACCACCACTGGGCTCTGCTGATCATAACTGTGTGCATTTACTGCCCATATACAAAACAGTTTTGAAGCGAGAAAAAACATTGACAAAGGACATAAATGTCTGGACAGAAGAATCTGTAGCCTGTTTGCAGGAATGTTATGAATACACTGATTGGGATATGTTCAAAGAGTCTTGTGGTGCCGACTTGGATGAACTTGTTGATGTAACATGCTCATATACAGCCTTTTGTAAAGACATGATTATTCCGTGTAAGCAAGTTAAAATATACCCTAATAACGAACCATGGGTGACCAAGGCGGTTAAGTCCAGCATTCAGAAAAAGAAACAAGCTTTTAAACAGGGAAGTGCCTCTGATCTGCATGATGCTAATAGGGAACTTAAAATTGAAATTCTGAAAGCTAAACAGAATTTTAAATCTGAACTACAAAACAGAATGGCTCAGTCTGGAGTAGCATGAAAACCATAACAGGCCTCCGGGAAACAAAGAATAGCTGCCATGTGACTCTGGATGGCTTTAATACAGATGTTCAGTTTGCAAATGCCCTAAATCACTTTTTTTCTCGATTTGACACATTTGATTTCAGTAATAATATATCTGAACTGAAGCTTAAACTTGAAGACCATAAGCATTTTAACATAGATCAGAGGGAAGTGGAACGGGCCTTTCGTTTAGTAAAAATAAATAAGAGTCATGGACCTGACAACATCTGCGGTCGTTTACTTAAACTTTGCGCAAAAGAACTTAGCCCTGTGTTCCACTACATTTTTAATGTCTTTACAGACACAGCATGTGCCAAAGGTTTGGAAGGATGCTGTGGTAGTCCCTGTTCCCAAATGCAGAGGCCCCAAAACTCTTAATGATTTTAGACCAGTTGCACTTACATCAATTCTAATGAAGACATTTAAAAAACTAGTCAGAGCAGAAATCTTAAGGAAGACTGAGCAAGCACTCGATCCCATGCAGTTTGCTTACAGGCCTCACAGAGGAGTGGAGGATGCCACGGTCACCTTATCTGACTTACTTTTTAAACACTTGGAGGGAATTGGATCTCATGCTAGACTTTTATTTGTTGATTTTTCCTCTGCTTTTCACACAATTTAACATCATATTCTAATTGGCAGACTTTTAGAACAATTTGAAATAAGCAATAATCTTATGGGCTGGATTCTTGATTTTTTTAACCAATAGGACACAAAGAGTGAGGGTGAATGGGACCTTATCTGATCAAATCAGTTCCTCCACTGGCTCCCCACAAGGATGTGTCCTTTCGCCACTATTATTTATACTTTACACCAATATGTGTCAAAGTAGGTGGGAAAATAGGACTATTTTAAAGTATGCAGATGACTCTGTAATTGTTAGTAGGCTCCAGGACAATGAGACCAGCCACGGCCCTGTCATTGATGACTTTATCAGGTGGTGTGAGGAGTCCTATCTATAACTGAACATAAGCAAAACCAAGGACATGATCATTGATTTTAGAAGACATCCCCACATACATGAAGTCTTAACAATCCAGAATCAGAAAGTAGAATTTGTGCAATCATACAAATATCTCGGGACAATTATTGACTCAAAATTGAGCTCTGATCCAAACTGTGAAGCTGTGTGCAAAAGGGGGCACCAGCGTTTGTACTGTCTTAGGAAATTGTCCTATTTTAACATTTACAAAACCATGATGATCATGTTATATCGTGCTTTTATCGAGTCAATTTTGTCTTTTTCACTAATGTCATGGTTTGGTAACTTGACTTTAAAGAGCAGAAACTCTGAGTCAGATCATAAAGTGGTCCAGCAGACTGATTGGTGAGCCACAGCTAAACCTGGAGATCCTGTACCTCAGGCAGTTACAGCGATTATCCAGCTCCGTATTAGACGATGACTCCCACCCTCTGCACTCAGAATTCAAGCGTCTTCCTTCGGGCCGGAGGTTACTCGTCCCAAAGAGTAGAACGAAGCGGTATAAAAACAGCTTTATCCCAGCAGCTATTGCAAAAATTAGGAGCGTCACACAGATGCCTATTTATATTTATTTATTTAATTGTGAATTTTGAATGTCCATGTTTGCCTTCTTAAAATGTTTTTCAAATATTTTGAGATTTGGTTGAGCAGGGTATACTTGTACTTTTACTTGTCCTTTATTAGAGATGTGTCTGTTGTTTATGTTTGTTTTTAGTGTCAGGATGGAACCCTTGTGTCTTTTTCTCTGCAAACAGAATCTACCTACGGGTACAAATAAATAACCTGAACCTGATAGACGAACTTACAGCAATGCCTCTAGGATGTTCCTTGTGGATGGAAGCAGATTATATTTGAAGAAATAAACTCTCTGACCCTGCCGTTTCTCTAACGTTAGACCGGAAGTGGCGATGCCGTGAACCGGAAGTGATGCTAAGAACGGCGAACCCAAAGATAATATAACCATTAGCACTCCTAGTGGTGACCCCATGAACTGCAAACAAACCATAACACCATAAAATGCCTCCAAGGCAGCACAGAAACGGTTAACAAAGAAAAAGGGAAACTCAAGCTGCTGCTACACTTTATTGTATTTGTCTAAAATTAAGCACTTTTAAGATGCACATATTTTCAAAAGCTATTTTATTTATTTTCTCTATTTTATTTTTAAATGCAGCCCAAGAGGAACATTACACATATCCACAGTATTTTACTGTATATCTGTATAGTTCAATGTTAATTGACAATAAATATTGTTGTTTTTCAATTGTACTTTCTTTATTTGATTGGCAGTCAGTTGTTGATGACATGCTGCAACCAGGTCACCATGGTGTTGATAAAGCTGCAGGCTACTTCAATATATATCACAATAATTCATAAAGCAAGTTAGACATTTTGATGTTCCGGACCTTTGCATCGGGACATTTTCTCTAACTGGACCTTGTTGAATTTTAGTTGAATACCCCTGCTTTAAGCAAATGTTTGTTTATAATCATTTGATCAATGACAAATATTCTCATGAATATTAAATATAACAACCTCTGAACATTACAAATATTCGCCTCAATTCAACCTGGAACCTCTCTCATACAATACAATAATACAATACAGTGTGTGTGTGTGTGTGTGTGTGTGTGTGTGTGTGTGTGTGTGTGTGTGTGTGGGGGGGGTGTGTGTGTGTGTGTGTGTGTGTGTGTGTGTGTGTGTGTGTGTGTGTGTGTGTGTGTGTGTGTGTGTGTGTGTGTGTGTGTGTGTGTGTGTGATCGTTAGAGCCAGTGGCGGCCGGTCCATAGGGGCGCTAGGGGCGCCGCCCCACCTCTTCCCACATAAAATAAAAAAAAAAAATATATATATATATATATAGCCTATATATTTTTTATTTTTATTTTTTATTTAATTTTTAATAAAAAAGGTAAATATTATATAATTTGTATCAGTAAAATGTATAATCTACAATACAATCTCGTTTAAAATTGTGTTACGATGTCTAAAGTTACTGATAAGTCACATGTTTCCTGCCTGCCTGGCCTAGCCCATGTATCAACATCATTACCCTCTCTCGCCTGGGCGCTAAGAAATCAGCCTTCATCCAGTGCAGCAGCAGCCACTAGCAGCTGACTGTTGCGAAACATAATTTCAGCCAATCAGCGTCGTCAAATCTGATTTTGACCGGGCGCCAATGTCAGCGCCTGGTCCAATCTGTGAGTAGTTTGGACAGTGACTCGTATCCGGGTGACGCACTAGAGCAGAGGATGGCTTCGTGTGCAGGTGGAGTCTCCGGACCTCTGTCCCCACCCAATTCAGTTCAAGAGCTAATCTCCAATCCTTTCGAAAGGAGAAGTTTGGGAGATAAACAGTTGCTAAAAGATCTTGGACCGGACCAACCCGATTTGAATATATCGCAGCAAGCTCGTGAAAAAAACAAAACCTATCAACGAGGCTTCTCACGTAGCTGGTACACCAGAAAGGCATGGCTAACTGGATGCAAACAGGTGAATGCTGTCTTTTGTTTCCCATGCTTGCTCTTCAAACAGCCGGGGACAGATACGATGTGCCCGTGGACTGTGACGGGGGTGAACGATATGAAGCATTTGTCCGAAAAAATTAAAAAGCACGAGTGCACGAAGTTACATATGACAAGTACCTTCAAGCTAGCTATGCTAGGCAAAGCTAACATAGCCGCGCAGCTAGATCAAGGGTACAAGATCTCATTGAAAAAACACAATGAAGAAGTGGACAAGAATAGGCACGTCTTGTCTAAAATAATTGATTGCGTGGCATTTTGTGCGGGCTTTGACATAGCTTTGCGTGGCCACGACGAGACTGACACATCCGACAACCCCGGCGTTTTTCGGGGTTTAGTTAATCTTCTGGCCTCGTTAGATAGCGTGTTGGAGGAGCACCTTAAAACGGCTACCGTTTTCAAAGGCACCTCAAAGACGGTGCAAAATGAACTTTTGGACTGCATGTTATCAGTTTGTAAAGACTACATTCTGGAGGAAGTAAAAAATGCCAGTTATTTATCTATTCAGGCGGATGAGACAACTGACATTTCCACCCACTGCCAGTTAGTGCTTGTGCTACGCTACATTGACCCGCATAACAACGTCCAGGAGCGTTTTTTTTAGTTCATCCCTCTTCAGAATGCAAATGCTGACACAGTTGCCCATAGCCGTGGGAACATGTTTCAAATGGGGGGTGCTGTGGGGATCACATCCTCTAGGGGGGTCAGGGGGGAAGATTGCCAGAGACTAGATCTAAGGGGTACAACTCTAAACACCCATATCGAAAAGATCGGTTTACATTTTAATAATCAAATAAGTGTGTGGACATAACCAATAACCTAACATAGCCAATAACAAGTACATGTAACTTATTTTATTTTTGTTGTTCATTTATTTCTTATTTTACCAGTTAACATTTATTTATTTATGCATATTCTTTAATCTCTCCAGATGTAAACAATATTTCTGGTTTACTGTCCTATAGTATGCACTGGAATGATTTCAAACCTGTTTTAATTTATCCCAATAATTGTAAAGGTGTGCCTTGGAAATATTTGTTTACATAAATTGTTAACAAACCGTTTGAGACCCTCTGAGATAACTTAGACTAAAGTGAACTATCTAAACACTCAGTCCTTTACCTCACTGAGCCTCTCAGTCTGTCTGGCTATCAGTCCTGTCCAGACAGCTGATATCTGTCCTGTGTGTGAGCTGCGGGCGCCTGATAAGCCAACATCGCCCACTTTCATCGTACAGGGCAAATGGAAACTGTAACCGGGGTGAAAAGGGTGTTATCTTTACTTAATTATGAATGTTATTACATCAGGGCGGAAAATTCGTTTTTTTGTATTATATTTCCATTTAATCTTGTGGACGTGAAGATTCCCTGTCCTCCATCAGGGGGTGCTGCAGCACCCTCAGCACCCTTACTTCCCACGGCCCTGCAGTTGCCAACGCGCTGATGGAGAGGCTGGGCACTATCCTCCCCGATGGACAACAGGGCAAACTAATCGCCCAAGCCTATGACGGTGCAGCAGTGATGAGGGGAGCTAAAGGTGGAGTTCAGCGGAAAGTGAAGGATGTGTACAGTAGTGCGCACTACATCCACTGCTATGCTCATCAGCTGAACCTCATTATGCAGCAGGCAACATCCCACATCCACCAGATTTTTGGTTTATCTTCGGTGTCGCTTAAAATCTGCTTCCCATCGGACTAAAACCTCCATGTAATCTGAAGACAGATACTTGAAGTTATTTAAACTTTTCTTGCTCTAGCCTTGCCAGTTACATTGTACAAATATATTATCATTATGCTAACTGGTTGTTTGTGTTAGACGATGTAGGTTTTTCATTTCTGAGTTATTGCTATATGTAAATAAGCCTGTTTGTAAATAATCCTCAGAGAAACAAAGAAAAAACAATGTATGACATGCCTTGGTTAATGTGTTTTTTCTTTTTGTATAAATCTTATACAAATGTAAAGCTCTACTTTTTTTTTTAAATTGCATTTATTCACAGTTCAGTTTGAAATGCTGTAGTGACTTGTATTCAACCACTTACATATTTATAATTAATGCTACTGAAAAGATGCTATTAATGACCAGAAACACATTTTCAAAAGTTTTTATATCCCACATGCAGTTCACTGTAAAGCCACTTGGTGGAGGTGTTGGGTCAAACATGAACAGTTTTAAGAAAGAGAAAAACAAAGACCAGTTCTGAGAATAAAAATTCCTAGTACAGTGGTAGATGTTCAGGTTGATAAATAATATTTTCCACAAAAAAAGTAATATATTACACTACTTCGTTACTCTAGTCTCTACATAAAGCTTCGCACTGGAACACACCGCAAAGACTTCAGCCGAGCACGTACGAACTGCGCATGCGTGAGTGGCAATAACTCTCCTTACCAGCAGGCGGCGGTAGTGTGTATTCGTCATTCAAAACAGGCAACAATCCGAAAACAGAGAAGAATACCGACTACGTGATTCACGTAGTCTGTTCTTCTTCTCTGTTTTCCGGTTGTTTTCTATTTGTTTATATCTGTGTGTGTTAGCTTCACCTTAGCATGTGTTATTTGCAGGTGTGTTGAGGTTTGATTATGCCTGATTTTAGTAAGTAAGGAAGTAACGCGTGTCGGGGCAGTGTTAGTAACTGTAGTGTGGTTACTGAATTATAAAAGTAGCGCGTTACACTACTCCGTTACACTACTCCTTTACCGACAAAAAAATGTTTACTCAGTATGTCAACAGCCCCACCAAAAATATTTTCCAGCAGCCGCCACTGGTTAGAGCTATGTGCAACTCAAGACATACAGGACTGTCTCAGAAAATTAGAATATTGTGATAAAGTTCTTTATTTTCTGTAATGCAATTAAAAAAACAAAAATGTCATACATTCTGGATTCATTACAAATCAACTGAAATATTGCAAGCCTTTTATTATTTTAATATTGCTGATTATGGCATACAGCTTAAGAAAACTCAAAAATCCTATCTCAAAAAATTAGAATAGTTCCTCAGACCAAGTAAAAAAAAAAGTTTTATAACAGCAAAACACAATCAAACATTTGAAAATGTCCATTAATGCACTCAGTACTTGGTTGGGAATCCTTTTGCACGGATTACTGCATCAATGCGGCGTGGCATGGAGGCAATCAGCCTGTGGCATTGCTGAGGTGTTATGGATGCCCAGGATGCTTCAATAGCGGCCTTTAGCTCATTAGCATTGTTGGGTCTGGTGTCTTTCAGCTTCTTCTTCACAATACCCCACATATTCTCTATGGGGTTCAGGTCAGGGGAATTTGCAGGCCAATCGAGGATAGTAATGCCATGGTCAGTACACCAGTTACTGGTGGTTTTGGCACTGGCGGCAGGTGCCAGATCATGCTGGAAAATGAATTCCTCATCTCCATAGAGCTTTTCAGCAGACGGAAGCATGTAGTGCTCTAAAATCTCTTGGTACACAGCTGCATTTACTCTGGGCTTGATGAAACACAGTGGACCAACACCAGCAGCTGACATGGCTCCCCAAACCATCGCTGACTGTGGGAACTTCACACTGGATTTCAAGCAACTTGGATTTTGCTCCTCTCCAGCCTTTCTCCAGACTCTGGCGCCTTGACTTCCAAATGAAATACAAAACTTGCTTTCGTCTGAAAAGAGGACTTTGGACCACTGTGCAACTGTCCAGTGCTTCTTTTCCTTAGCCCAAGTCAGACGCCTCTTCCGTTGTCTTGAGTTCAGAAGTGGCTTGACCATGGGAATACGGCTATTGTAGCCCATTTCCCGGACACGTTTGTGAACAGTGACTTTTGATACCTGGACTCCAGCTTCAGTCCACTGTCTTTGAAGCTCCCCCAAATTCTGGAAGCGACTCTTCTTCACAATGCTGTTAAGGCTGCGGTCATCTCTCTTGGTTGTGCAGCGTTTCCTGCCACATTTCCCCCTTCCAACAGACTTTTTGTGGATGTGCTTTGAAACTGCACTCTGTGAACAGCTTGCTCTTTGAGAAATTTCTTTTTGTGTCTTACCCTCCTGATGGAGGGTGTCAATGACGGTCCTCTGGACAGCAGTCAGATCAGCAGTCTTCCCCATACTTGTGATTTAGTTTACTGAACCAAGCTGAGTGTTTTTCAAGGCTCAGGAAACCCTTGCAGGTGTTTCGAGTTAATTAGACGATTCAAGTGATTCGTTGAACACCCTACTAGTATACTTTTTCATGATATTCTAATATTTAGAGATAGGATATTTGAGTTTTCTTAAGCTGTATGCCATAATCAGCAATATTAAAATAATAAAAGGCTTGCAATATTTCAGTTGATTTGTAATGAATCCAGAATGTATGACATTTTTGTTTTTTTAATTGCATTACAGAAAATAAAGAACTTTATCACAATATTCTAATTTTCTGAGACAGTCCTGTATGCTTGAACAGGAGCTGCCTGGATGCTGCAATCATGTTGCGTGCACTATCCGTGCTGAGTGTGCTGACTTTTCGTACTATGTCCCACTGTCTGGCTACCTGCATAAAGTCAAGTGCTCGGCGCAGTTGCCGGCGAAATGTCGCTCCTCTGTTTTCATTGAAACAGCTCCTTATATCCGTTAGAGCAGCTAGCTAGCACCAGATGCTAACAACGAAAATTCACGACGTAAGTTGTGCCCATTCTCTCTCTCGCTCGCTTGCGCCACACATACACACCCTCCCGGTCCTCCCGATGGCCAGTCGGTGCCTGCCGGTGAGCGTGGAAGTGTGGTCTGCCGCAAGCGGACGGCAGGAGAGGGGCTGTCAGTATCAGTTTGCAGAATGTATTTTAAATTCGATGCGCTCTGAAACTAAGGGGCGGCCATGGACAAAAAATACACATGAGTTAACCATGTTAAAATAATTAGTGGCGTTAATTTTTTTGTTCCGTTAACTTGACAGCCCTAATTTAAATAAATAGTTGGTGGAAAAAAACCTATTTATAATAAATTGTTGGTTGAAAAAAAAGGTTTGAATGCTCAATTTGTATTTGTACACATCACATGAACCTTGGTATGTTATATGAAGTCACTATTCAGTCCTATCTCAGTCCCTGCTGTTGGGAAAGTACTGTAGAGTGATAAACACCTATTTTACTCAAAATTCGAATTTAATTTGTTTAATTTTAGACATGAATTACAGATTTATATACAGTCTAATTCAAATATTTCACTACTTTTGTGATCCTAAGACTTTGGTAACCAAATCTAAAATTGGATGAAATTAGTAAATGTGTGTTTTCACAAAAGTTTTGAAGATTTTCTGAAAATCGGATGTCAAATGTTAAGCTTTAGAGCTACTTATCTCATCACACAGTGATCTAAGGTGAGCAATTAGCATTTATAGCAAGACCAGATATTGTCCTGAACATTTTGATATGTAACACATGGGGTGCCATGTATAACAAGTACATTTAAAAGGTGATTTAAGGAAACATCTAAAAATCGAGAAAATACCCTTAGACTCCAGAGGGTTAAGGGTCAGCCGAATAGAAAGAAAAAGTTCAGAGCCATCAACACTGCAATGCCGGTCATCAGATACTCTACCTGCTGGTAATATTTATAATAACCAATCGCTCAACATCGCTGGCCACTTCTCGCACTCAACGATTGCCATCTTAAGGATAACGTTCACATCAATGAGGGCTCTGCAGGTATGTGCAATTTACCAACACACACGGTCAAAATTCACACACTGTAAGTGATCACAGTGTATTACATGCAGTGTTCTTTGGGAAGTGTTTGAGTAGAGCGTGTTCTTCTAGGTGTGTAGCAAAAGCCTTGTTGCGCAAGTTTGGATGTTTTGCTAATATATTCAGTTGAATTGTGGTTAATCAACAGTTTTTCAAACATTCACATTTGAGTTATGCATGGAAGTATTCACCCACTCAGTCTGGTTGTCACAGGAGAGAAACCGAGTGCCTTCGAGTGTGTGACAAACAATTTCCATTTATAAATGCAAATCACATCCGACTCCTATTTCCTCTCTTATCTCGGTATTTTCCTTCCCCCTAGAGCAGTGGTCGCCAACCAGCCAACCGGTCGATCGCTAGTGTGGTGCGGGTAGATCGCGGACCGTTAAAAAAATCGCGGACCGTTAAAAAAAAGTAACAAAAGAAAGAAAAAGAAAATAATAATGTTCGAAAAATACGTTTTTAGATGTAAACCTATCCTCCACCACCCCGTTAGCAGGTGCCACTTGATTGACGTATATTTGAGACACCTCAATAATATAATACATTAACCGTGCTTTACGTGAACCTCATCATGACACAAGAGACAACGGCATGACTGTAAATTCCCATGTTCAGTGAACGCAACAGAGGCAAGACACCAGATCAATCAGAGAGTTGCATGGAAATACACGTGTGCTTGTGTCATTCAAGCTCGGCTGTTTGTGTGTGTGGCAATAGCGCATTTAGTGTGGGAGAGAGAGAGAGGGAGAGAGAGGGAGAAAGAGAGGGAGAGTGGGAGGGAGAGAGAGGGACCGGTGCCAGCGGGGACCTTGATGTTAGTATCTGGTTAGCTAACTGCACTAACGGACATAAGGAGCTGTTTCCACAACAAGCTGGAGGAGAGTCCTCTCCTGTCAGACTGAGGGGCTCAGGTGAGCTAAAGGACTCTGAGTGTTTAGAACGGTTTTGTCACAAAGATTATTTCCGCGGCACACCTTCATATGATCATTATAGTTATACAAACAATAAGAGAATAAATGAAAAACAGGTATGAAATAGCCTACTATATGGCAGTAAAACAATAATACAGTTTAAAAGGGGAGTGATTTGTAAAATATCAATGAAGAAAAAGAAAATCTGTTTACAGTTCTGTTTCATATGGGTGCTGAGAGAAGTATCCATAGGTCTCTTCATGTTGCTCTCAAAGTGCACCAGATTGATGCTTTCAACTTCAATATTTAAAAAAAAAAATCTCCCCGGGGGAGCATCCCCCCTGACCCCCCTAGAGGAGGTGAGTATTCCCCTAGAGGAGGTGAGGTCCTCCCCCCAATAGCACTTTACCCCTGCCTATATGCCGTGAGCTGATTATGGAGCCTTCATTGTAACAGTAATTCAGATGCAATTAGCCTATATAAAAGGCCCTCAAATTGGAAGCATTGTCTGGGCCGTCTTTTTTCACTCAATTCTGCAATAGGTAGATCTCGCCCTTCACCAAGGCCGAGGTCGGTGATCTTGGGCTTAAAAAGGTTGGTGACCACTGCCCTAGAGTGTGGGTGTGTGCTTGTTCACATTAGTGAATTTAATTTTATGAATGTAGGACACAAATACATTCTATAAGCAGACCATGACTGGATGGTATTTCAAAATGCAAAGAGAGCCCCATCACGCACGCACGCACACACGCACACGCACACGCACACACACACACACACACACACACACACACACACACACACACACACACACACACACACACACACACACACACACACACACACACACACACACACACACACACACACACACAGTGTTTCTGTTTTAAGAGAATTATACAGGATGTCACAGGTGTCACATGGTGTTTTGGGACACACGATAGATAATTACTTTAGTAATACTATAGAGTTGGCTATGGTGATCTTATAGTGAAGTTACAGTTATACTATAGTGTTTCCTGTAGTATTTCTATGTTTTTTCGGCCACTATAGGAAATTACTTTAGCTATACTATTGAGTTTTATGTAGTATCACTATAGTGCTTTCTATAATTATTTCTATGGTTTTTTGGAACACACTACAGAAAATTACTATAGTAATACTATAGAGTTGGCTATGGTGATCTTATAGTGAATCTATAGTTAATTAGCTTTAATAATTATGTATTCATCCCTATAGTAAGTATGGTATCAACAAATAAAAGTTAGCAAGCAGAGCAGTTTCAATTTGAAAGATAGGGACTTTATTTACAAAATAAAATACATTGTTCACAGAATATGAATACGAATAACTTAAATGTAAAAAAATTACAAGAACAATTTCAGGCCTGAAACAGAAAGGGTTGGGCAATGAAATTAAGGGAAAAAGTGTCCCAACCCCTATATACAGTATAAACCCATTTCACATTCATATACTTACAACGCATGCCTCTCTACCAAGTCAGAGATGCAAACTCTGACAAGTTTGAGACTGGTCTTCTCGGTAAGAATGCCATTTTGCAGTTCATCAAATACTGGAATTTTCTTCTTAAGTAGATCAGTTAGGCCATTCAGAAGAACTGGTTCTTGGCTGAACAAAACAATAAGAGCAAGCACAGCACAAAGTAAAGTTCTGGCCTGTGTGATTTTTTGAAACACAATTTAAAAAGCATGGTACATGTATACCTGAGTTTGACAGACTTCTCTTAGATGGCTGAAGATCCGGTGCTTCAGAAAAGTGCACTTGGACTCTGTCAAAGTTACTGATTCTCACTTCTATCAACATCTATAAACTCTTTGAAGTCTGCGTTGTATTTTAAAATCTTATCAAGGACAAATCCAAATTCACCTGTTACTTCCAGGAGATGGTTTGTGCTTTGGACACTGTAGTTTTTTCTTTTAATTTACTTTTTGCTAGGAATTTAACAGATTCCTGCAGCTCATTCCCGCTTCCTGTAATTATAAGAAAAAGACAAATTCATCCTGATGTTGACTAAAAATATTATGCCAGATTAAATTAAATGCCATCATCTATCATCTTCTAGTTAAACCCATTAATACACACCTTATATAAATTATAAGCAGTATGGTAATTTTAAGTTAATTAACTTCACCCATAAAGACAACTTCTAGAGAAGGAGGCTGGGTATTTCTTTATATTTTTTATTTGTATTAAAAAACATCTCTACGCTGTTATCAGTGAGTATTTTACAAAGACTGAAACAGCGCCCCTCTAAATTAATGTGTGGTGAAACATAGTATTGCACACTACACTCACTCTATACTACACCCGCAGTCCGCTGTGTCAGGGACATGTCAAGGCAAGCCCGCAGGCCTTCCCTTCCAACGATTTGATTGGTCGGAAGGAAAGCCGGCCGGCATTTCCCTTCCGACCAATCATATCGGGAAGGCCTAACTGCCGTGCGTGACACTGCGTCTCACATACACAGTTGCCTTAGCGACAAGAGGCAGATATGAAATCTCCCTTCTACACAATATAATATTTGCAAGTATAGAGTAGTGGCTGATGTTTTAGTCAGAAACAGGTAAACTGTAGTGTATACGTACTACTAATAAATAACTTTAGTGCGAGTAAGTTACGTATTTGCAATGTAAGAGACTGTATATTAGACCCTCCAGAAAGACGCGGGCAAAAATCCTTGATTATGCGGGCTAAATTCCTTGATTATGCGGGCTAAAATCCTTGATTATGCGATTAAACATGCGGGGGTTTTATGTGATTTTATGTGGGGAAATTGCGGGAATTTTTTCCCCTCAACTTTGTGTGGAAAAATGCGGGCATTATGCGGCCTTTTGATAAATATGCGGCCTTTTAAAAATCTGCGCAATTTTGCTGATTATGCGGTAAATTATGCGATCGCACAATCGCGTTTTTCTGGAGGGTCTAGTATATCAACGCAGCGTCACTCGCACTTTCTCGCCACATCTGGCCGAACAATGAAACCTAGCCAAAGTAGCTAGATAGCATTAAACATATAGCTGCTAATGCTATCAATATAATGCCGATTGAAGAATGATCACAGAAACGAGTGTAAGCTACATTAAGTTAAGATAAAATAAATATAATAAAAAAGAAGAAGAACGGCCTAAAGGAAAATAATTGTCATCCAGTTAGCTAAACTCAAACAATAGTTAGCTGTTCAACATTGGCAAAACATATTTATTTAAGTTTAAAAATATGTATTTAGACCCCTAGCTTGCTCACATTATGACAATATATCTGCTCACTTTGTTAAAAACGTTTTGTTTCTGTATAACTTACCTAGAGTTAGACTCTCCTCCGCTGACATCCATCCTCCACAGCAGCCAGAGGTGAAATGGCAGTTGGGACATTTTAAAAATGATACATTTGAAATAACTCAACCGTGATTGGGCAGGACAGTGCCCAATGTTAGTGCCCAATTTTAGCCCAATGTTAGCCCAGTGTTAGTCAACACTAATGTGTTGACTATGTGCATTTTAATTTTTTCTATGTACACACATGTGTGTGTAAAATAGTTCAGAAATGACACTGAATGTGTTGAATTGCCTTTGACACAGCAGTGTGTTAAAAAAAATGACACATTAATTCTAGGAGTGTAATACTTTTACAAACACTATGGTAATAATATGCATTCATTATGACAATATCATACTATTATAGGAGTGTTCTATAGTGTGTTCAAAAAACAAATACAGAAACACTAAATATTATACTACAGTAGTACTATTTAAAATAATATAGTCTTAATACAGAAAGACCAAAAAAAACACTATGGTAATACTTTTACAAACACTATATAATAATATACATTCAGTATGACAATATCATGCTATTACTATAGGAGTGGTCTACAGTGTGTTCAAAAAACAACTACAGAAACACTATATATTATACTATAGTTATACTATTTAAAATAATATAGGAATACTACAAAGATCTAGATACATAGTATTACTATTGAAATATTATAGGGCTACTATAGCTAGTAAAATGGCACTACAGAAAAGAGTATATAGTAATACGATAGCTGGTGAAAAATACTATAGAACTCTACAAACTTACTATAGGATACTATACAACTCTTATAGTATACTATAGTAATACTTAATTTTCGTAAGGGCATTCGTGGGGGTTAACCCCCACATTGCTCCCTTTAGCTGACCACTACTCCTCATACAAGGATGGATTAAACGAAGATTACACATCTTATGAGGCTTTGTTTAGGATGTGTTTGTAAATCGTAACTGAGCGACTGAACCCAATTTAGCATGAACTGGACCGTTCTTAAATCCAGGGCTGTTGGAATGTGGTTTTTGGATATTCAGAGCAGCTCAATCTCTGCACCAAGTGCAAAAGGTGTGACAATTTTGGCCATACTATTTATTTAATAATGTGAACAAAACATTTAGCTAACTAACTAACATGTTCTTGAACTCTTCACGCTAGCTTTAGCCTACAGACTATCATGCTGCCTCATAATCATACATTATTGGTTTCTGCTTTTAGCATTGTCAATGTAGCATTTGTGTACTTTCAAATTCTAGCGCAGTCAAGCTGGTTTCTCCATTCTTACCTACCCTACCTTTAATACTTGATAAAGATGATTCAACATCCTCCATTTCCAAGCTGAAAGCATCCTGAAATTAGTAGATGAATTTGGATCAGCTTCTTTTGTTCAGTTGCATTGATAAGATTCTTGAGAATACCTCTGAACTTGAAGCCACGATAAATCTAGATCGTGTAAGAAGTGTTACAGCATGCTAGCTCCTGTATTTTCAAATTCATATCTTCCTCAGGAAACCCTTCGAGAAGAGGGACAATATATCCTTCATTAAGTGTCTCCCCCCCTTACTAAACTATGGATTTATGCTGCTGTGAGCCGGTGAAGGTTATCAACTCTGCAATCGCTCAGTCCTCCTTCTCCTTCCATAGCCCCTTCAGTGGACAACCCCCCCTCCGAGAAAATCCAATGACCTTCACCCAGACAGATTGTTTCAGCGACATGCATCAACATGCTACGGTGAGTCACCCTCATCAGAGTGACGAAGGAAGGGAAAGGGGCGGAGCCTTGTTTAAGGACACGGGGAGGAAGGGACTGCAAAAACAGAGGGGAAAGGCAAGTGTGAGGGATAGGATTCTAGGAAGACAGGTATTTGGGAGGGAAGGAACAGTAAACATGCTATGCTGCTGCATAATTCACATCATGACTCAGAGGGAAAATCCCAGTCAATGAATTAGCAACTTCCCACAAGTGGAAGATGGAGGTGTAAGGAAGGAGGAAAGGTGTAATTGAAAGGTTGGTTAGGCTGCTGGGAGCATTAAGGGAAGCTAGTGTAAAAATAAAGGGAGGATAAGGGAAAGAAGAGGAAAACTGAAAGAATGGAAAAAGATGATGAGGCATAATCTCTAGGCAAATGTTCATGTTTGCAGCTTCTTTTGGCTATAGTTTTCACCACTTTTCATCTACTGCCATCTTGTGTCAGGCTCGAGCAACCAATCGCTACTGTACATTAAGTCCTTGGGCGGGGTTTAGGGAACTTCGAGATGCAGACACAGGAAGTGATATATGAGACCCTTGGCTCAGTCATCATAATGTGAGTTCCCAAGTCTGTAATATCTCTGCAACGACATTTATGATCAAATTGACATATTTTAACAATATAAACAACGAGGCTGCCATGCATATCCATGTGAGCCATTCACAATCCTCCGCTGGTTCAATTCCCTCCTGGCAAGTAAGAATTAGTCTGTTTCTTATTCTTCATCATGTTCAATTACCAAAATAAGAGTTACCCTCTGCATCGCGGATGGCTCGAAATTGTCGCAGAGCACTACGCTAAAAGATCAAATTACTTCAACTTCAACTTCAACCTCAATTTCAGCTGACCTTTCAATGCGCAACCAATCAAATAACAGCTGCACTGTATGTAGTGCGCAAGCTAGCAGGGGAGGTAATCGTATACATGAAACTTAGCTAGTTGTTTTCAAGGCTTTGCGCCCAACCTCACGGTGAGCAAAGAGCAAATTGTGTACCGTGTGAATGCAGCTTTACACATTTTATTACAGTAGGTCTTCAAATTAGAATATTTCACTTAAGGTCTTTTTGCATTATTACTAAATGTTGAGTTTGTTAATATGGAATTTTCCAGGCTAACATTGTGCTTTAAGGGATGGAGAAAGGAAGCTTAATCTGCAACTAAAAGTACTGGGGAGAGTTTCATAAAATAACAATCAGCAAATGGGGGGGAAACTGATGGAAGACATGGATGGAAGATGGAGGAGGGTTGCATAGAGAAACCCCTTTTAGCATGGAGGACTATATATTTCCAGAAAAGCCATGTCAGCATGTCGGCGTATCGGCTGCAACAAGTGCCAGTGATTAATGAGATTGGAAATGAGTGCTCGGCTGTCCTTTAACGAGTGGCTGTATATTTGGAGTAAGACCGCTTTGCAGTGCGTTCCAGAGGCAGTTAGGCATAGGACCGTGCATCTCTGATTTACGCAATCACCCCTACCATCAGTTTTATTTATGTACTTCATGGAGGAGAAATATTTCATGATAATCTGTGTCGTAGGTTCTTTATACGGCCGTGCAGTGTCAGATAGAAGGCTCAAATCCTCTATGCTTGGTGTTCTTTCTCTACATATTCAATTATTTTGTATTAGGTGCATCTGAATATATTCTCAATGCCAAAACATTTTTTCTCCAATGGCCACTCAATGTATTTGCATTCTGTGCCTGGATCTCTTTAGTCAATTTTATTGTTTGTGGTGAAGTCAGTCATTCAGACTCACGTTCAAACGGCCTCCTAATACACAAGGGATTAACACACAATGAAGGTTTCTCATTTCTCTCATTTCCCCTCCTCGACTCCTCGGTAGTGACCCGGAAATGGATTTCAGTGTGCCATGTTGAAGGACATCTAATCTCTCTAAATGCACATCGAGGATCGAGCATCGAGGGGGCTCTCTGGAGGAGCTATAACCGAGGATACACTGATGGCTCCTCCGCGGATGTATTTCCGGCAACAGTGATGTTTAAAAGAGTTGTGACTCACGGCCGGACTTATCTCAACCAATGGCAGCTCTGAATGCATCCCCTGGATATTATTTTATTAACTGTCAGGATTTGAGTTTTGTGTGTTAAGTTTTGGTTTTATTTTGCTGTTCTGTGTTCCCTGTCGCATGTTTTTCTCCTTGTGTCTTGTCTGATCCTTCTTCCTGTGTTTGCCTTCCTGTCGTTAGTTTCCCTGGTGTGTCTGATTGTCTCATTGTGTTCACCTGTTCGGTTCATTGTTTGTCTTTCCCTTCACGTCACGCTCCATGTTTGTCCCTGAAGTTTTGATCCTGGAATCTTTACTCGTGCTCCCCTGAGTTGGTAATGTTCAGTTTGTTTCTTGTTCTATTTTGTCATCGGCTTTTGTTAAATAAAGCTCGCTTTTTGTTATCCCTTAAAACCCGCTTATCCTTTAATACTGCATTTGGGTCCTACGTTTTCCACGCATCGTAACAGAATGAACCGACCAATTATGGACCCAGCGGATATTGATAATTTTGAGTTGGATCTATTCTATCTGGATTTTTTCCTTCAATGTTATAATGCCGAGTGGAGTGGAACCTCGTCCAGAAGGAACAAAGAGGCTATACTCTAAAAGGCACAAATGGAGGTGGCCGACTTGCCTTGGTTGAGGAGCTCGTTGCCTGAATGGCTCAGTTTTTTCTCGTAGCCCTGAGTGCCAGTCTCCATTTTTTTGGGATCCCGCCTGGCGTTTGGAGGTCCACGGATTCTCCAAAAGACCTTTAAAAAATGCAAGATCAGGAAGCCAGCTCATACTCCAGTACCGGCCCACACAGCCATGGATCCATGCACCAGTACCGGCCCACACAGCCATGTTTCCGTGTTCCATTACCTGGCCCACACAGCCATGGTCGGGGCTTCAGTTCCGGTCCCAGCAGTCATGTTTCCGGCTCCAGTACCGGCTCACACAGCCATGGTCCCGGCTTCTGTTCCGGTCCCAGCAGCCATGGTTCCGGCTCAAGTACCGGCCCCAGCAGCCATGGTTCCGGCTCCAGTACTGGCCCCAGCATCCATTGTCCCGACTCCAGTTCTGGCTCCTCGTCACCTGTTGACTCTCCGGCCGACTCCAGCTCCCCGTGTCCTGTCGGCGTACCGACCGTCTCAAGTTCCCTCTCAAGTTCCTTCTCAGGTCCCCTCTCGAGTCTCTTCTCGAGTCCCCTCTCAAGTCACCTCTATATATATGTATATGTCAGGATTTGAGTTTTGTGTGTTAAGTTAAATAAAGCTCTCTTTTTGTTATCCTTTAAAACCCGCTCATTCTTTAATACTGCTTTTGGGGCCGACCTTTTCCACGCATCGTAACATTAACTACTTGAATCGCGACGCGATGTTTACAGAGAGAACAGCTGTGAGGTCTGTGCAGAAAGCAGAGCAGTGTGTATAATATATATAACTCAGTATAACAGGCCTACATTACTATCTTTATTTGTATGCTTTAGTTTAGTAGATACAGTATCTACAAACAGTCGATATTTTTCTAAAACCATTTACTGCTTCACATAATAAGTTACACAATGGCTGTAGCCTGATTATGCTTTACAGGAGCTTTGTGTGTAGGACAGACAGGTCTCAGTTGGTTTGGTGTCCTATGCTTACTTTTAATACGTGTAACCAAGTATCAGACACTGGATATATCCAGTCTGGATATATCCAGTCTCTAATAGTGTTATGTTATTATGAGAGTGCTCTCATACTTGTGTGTGTATATGTCTGCATCTGTAGCCTGTTGTCTCATTATACCGCACTGTCAATTAATTAAAGTAAATATATATGTCGTCATGAACACAGTTCTGCCCATCAGACAGAGGGCTGTGCCTCCTGTCATCATTAATGGACGTCTCTTTAAAATGACCGCTCAGAGGAGAGGATTTCTCATTTCTCTAAACGCCTGCTGCTTCCACTCCTCTCTTCTCGGTTCCCCTCCTCGACTCCTCTGCTCGCATCTCATGTGGGCGGGACTAAGACACGAGGATAGGAGTCGAGGAGGGGAATTAGAGAAATGAGAAACCTTCAATGTGTTTCAGTAGGGAGTAAGAAGGAGCAGTGAACACTTAGATTTAGACAACTCATGGAATAATGGGTAGAAGGATGCATTGAAAGCAAACACACCAGCTGCTCTTCTGTTTTATTTCTGTCGATCAATGGAAAAATATTATTTGAGTGGATAAAGTATTTTTATTTCAGCCAATTTCGGGTCCAATTTCAGTATTATCAGAATCTTCCATAAAGATGACCAATGCTCTTTCAGAACGAACCCGACAGTGTTTTCATTGATTGAGTCTTTGTAATTACTGTCAAAGTCTGCATTTGCCACTTCGCTTGATTAACATTTCCTGGTAGAAAATGAAAAAGGTTTCAAGGTTTCAAGGCTTTTATTGAGCTATGTGTGCAAAGCTACAGTGTAGCTATGACAATGAAAATGGATGAAAACCGTCCTGGTAATGTGCTGTGCAGTTTTCACCATTTCACCAATCTTTTGAACAAATGTCATCATTCTGAAAAACAACAATCAGGAGACAGCTGGTTCAAAAACATAACATGTATTGTAATATATTGGATACATTTACTGATGTTTATGAACATATTTTAATTTAATTTAATATTTTATTTGACATTATATATTATTTTAATGCACATTATAACTTTAACTTCTTTATGTAAATATTTGTATACTATTTGATTTATTTTATAAAAAGGAGCAGCTGATGTAAAACCCAATTTCCCCAAGGATAAATAAAGTCTTCTGATTCTGATGATTGATATGATGATGATTAATAAGAGCCTCAAACATGAAAGTAAAGTAAGACATTTTGAGGGGACAGATTTGGAGATGTTGCATATGTAAAGGTTCCTCAGGCTTGTGAAAGCAATCAGCACCATGTTGAGCGGCAAGCCTCGAATGACTTCAGCTCCAAAGACAGGAGCAGTTTACGTTTGACTGCAGAGTTGGAAAATAGAAGAAGAGCAAAGATGATAAGCCAACATTAAACATGCAACTCTGGGGGAAAATTATAAGAATGTGCCTAACCACTCATATGTCCTTTTTCAAATTCTACAATTCAATTTCTTCGAAAAACGGCTGATGCGGGAAAGTGGTGAGTTGTGCAGAAACTAATAACAAAGCTACTGGGCAGGTTCTAGTCACAAATGACTCAGAGGGAACACCAAGTAGCCCATTGCCGTGTCTATGTCAGGGATAATTTGCAGTGAGCCAGTCATTATAGGGAAAGGAACCCCAACAGGGTGATCAGAACTGTGAAGCGAAGCATAGAGGTTTTGAATCTAGACCAGGGGTGCCCACACTTTATTGGCTGGTGAGCTACTTTGGAAAAGACCAGCTCACCGAGGTCTACCAACCAAAAATAAAATCCCAAATTGCAAGGGTTGCTGAATAACACGTTTAATTTATACATGGGATAACTACAATAGGGCTGCAACAAACGACTAATTTGATTATCGATTAATGAAACGATTAATCGACTATTCGGACTCTTACTGTATGCCTTGCACAATTTCTCAAACGCTCTTATTTAGCCATCAACTTTTAGATTTAGCTTGAGGTTGTTTTAGGCATGTGGAAACTAACAATGAAGACAATAAAGATAAATACTTGATTCGAAAATACATAAATTGACTTAACAAATTGTGAACAAATATAACATTGATTTGTATTTAAATAAAATAAATAATATTTCACATCAAAAGAAACAACAATGTTTTAACAAATCGTATTAAATAATCTGATGACAGAACTGTAAACAGAATAGCTGAAACTTTAACAAAATAAAGAGTAACTCAGTTACCTCTCATTAACCCATGTTTGTATAATCGAGTTAACTCCGTGTGTTGCTGCTAGCATACATAACACCTGACGTGGAAACGTTACTCTTGGATGGGGCTACAGAGCTACTAGAAAGACAGTCGAACCCTGTGCATTCCTCCGTCTGGATGTGGTGCACTTTTGCTAAATGTTTAGACAAATTGCTCCTGTTACCGCCCTTACATGCTCAACACTCTTGGCAAGGAGCATTGTCCACCTCAAGACGGGTACCATTTAACCACACCTTGGAGCGCTTCTCTCCGCCATCTCCTCCGTGTGTTGCTGCATGTAGCAGCTGCGTGTGTGTAAACTGCCCCGCTCCCTCGCACACAGACGGGGGAGAGAGATATCTGGTCTGGATCGGAAAGGTCGAAAATACACCGACCATAGACGCATTTGTTTGTCTTTTTGCATGTTAGAAACGATTTGGCGACACTAAGACTGCGAGATAATGTTTTTGTAGCAATAATACATGACCTTTCTCTTTCTCAACTCGCTACTCGGAGGGAAGTCGCTGTCATATGCCTTTTGAACACTCCGATAATGCCTCTCCACGTTACCTTTCTTTGGCAGAGCGACGCTTGCTTTACAAATAAGGCAAATAACCTTTGAATGTGACATCACAAACAAATATTCTTCCTCCCATTCTGTGTGGAAGTGGTATGTCTTTTGCTTTTTGCTCGGGCTCGCACTCATTTTGTTGTTTGTCTCTCGTTTGTCTCTTTAACTTAATTTGAGTTTTCCCAGCACTTGACTGATTTTGTATCGCTTTGCATTCTGAATTAACAAACTGAAAAGCAATAGGTCGCTTTTTCTGTCAATCAAGTAAACTCCTGAATTAAGTGGCAGGGAGGCCAAGGGAGGAGGGATCAAAACCTGTTTTGTCTATTTTAACGGAACTGGATTTTTTATTTTTTATGAATGACTCGCGATCTACCAGCATTGCCGGTCGACCGCGGTCGACGTACTGGGCACCTCTGATCTAGACGATAGTACTAGTAAAAACTAAACTAGATAGTTTAGTGTTTCTTCATCTATGTTTTCTTTTGCTTCCCTTCAGCGTTTACTTGTTTGTCTTCATCTGCTGTTCCCTTTATGGTTCCCTTCTTGTCTTTCTTCTTCCGCTTTTCCCTTTATCGTTTACTACCTGTATGTTTTTCTTCTGCTGTTCCCATTAGTGTTTACGTCCTGTATGTTTTTCTTCTGCTGTTCCCATTAGTGTTTACGTCCTGTATGTCTTCTTCTGCTGTTCCCTTTAGTGTTTACGTCCTGTATGTTTTTCTTCTGCTGTTCCCATTAGTGTTTACGTCCTGTATGTTTTTCTTCTGCTGTTCCCATTAGTGTTTACGTCCTGTATGTCTTCTTCTGCTGTTCCCTTTAGTGTTTACTACCTGTATGTTTTTCTTCTGCTGTTCCCATTAGTGTTTACGTCCTGTATGTCTTCTTCTGCTTTTCCCTTTAGTGTTTACTTCCTTTCTGTCTTCTTCTGCTGTTCCCTTAAAGGTGTGGTATATAATTTTGAAGAAACCAGCTCGAGTGCGCTAGAATTCGAAAGTACACAACCTGAACAAATCAGACTTCCTTACAGAGCCCCTCCTCCAAGACACACAAACGTGTACATGACCAATGAGAGCACGAGATAAGTTTGTGCATGAGATGGAAGGCTGACAGGCAGGTAGGCCATCCAGTTATTTTAGCCGGGCTAAATTAATGATTGGTCGTGCTTTTTACAGTACTACGGCTTCCACAGATGACAATTTTGTATGTATTTATTGTCAAAGCATTTAAAATATTCATTGCTATCGGGATGCGGTATGTCTTCTTCTGCTGTTCCCTTTAGTGTTTACTTCCTGTATTTCTTCTGCTGTTTACTTTCTGTCTGTATTCTTCTGTTGATTTATTTTTCGTCCATCCCTCTGTCTTTCCATTCACTTGTTGTTGTTTTTTCTTTTTTTTCTTTAATGCAGACAGTTTAGCCATCATGAATCATGTTTCTTGCTCTCCACGAAAAATAAATTAATGGTAAATAAATATTCCTAATGTGTTTTCTGATGGAGGTAAACTAATGTGTGGTTTTAGCCACTGCTTATGTTAAATTGGCTGGACCTTTTTCTGCAGATTGATTATAATCTGTGCAGTAGCTTAATCAGATCATCCTTAACAAATGTCTGCTATCGTAAAAAGAGCAGAAAGCTCAATGAAAGCGGATTAACAATGCAAGATAACACATTAAGATAAACAATTAATATTGTGTAAATCGACCCACCCTTCTCTGCATGGAACAGCCATCAAGCAAGCCCACTTCCAATTAAAAACAGACTGACAGATTTAAGTGTGTTGTAAAAAGGATGGACGCACTGGTGGACGGCTGCTCTGGAGGTGATTCACCATGCATGTGCGCGTGTGTGTTCGTGTAGGATCGCAAGTTCAAGGAGGAGAGGTGACAAGCCTTCCATTCAGGGACTGCCAGAACAACTCACCGAGCCTAAACAGAGGTGTGTTTTACCCGGCAAACTCTGGGGCAGAGCCGGGAGGACAATAAGGAAATACCACAAACTGCAGTTCATCTATTGGCCGATAGGCGATGACTGCAGAAAGGATCAATTTCCATAGACCCCCATGTTAAAATGCCCAACTTTACAGCAGAAATAAACATGTTTCTACCCATGGATGCAATAAATATTATTATGAATATAGTTAGGTTCCACCTTCATGATTATGAATCTGTGAGTGAATTGTTTTCTAACACGACCCTTTTATTTATATTAGGTCTTAACGTTTTTGCATAAATTAGGGCGTGGTCACTTTGATGGACAGGTACGTGCCTCACTGTCAGCTAACAGCAACTTGTCCACTCTGCTAGGCTACAACGTAAGCTACTTGTAGTTACTGTACTTGATATATATATATATATATATATATATATATATATATATATATATACAGATATATATACAGAGTCCGGCATTATAGCTGGAGATCAAGGAATGCAGCGAAACGCGGACTTGGTCCGCCTGCAGCCCGCTGTAGTATTAGCTAAAGAAATAATGTTGAACAAGGCTTATTAAGCTGAACATCGCCACAATTGTTCTGCTATGCATCAGTAGCCTACTTATTTTTATTTTATTAACGTGTGAATGACAAGCATTAAGTAGACCCTCCAGAAAAACGCGGGCAAAAATCCTTGATTATGCGATTAAACATGCAGGGTTTTTGTGTGATTTTATGCGGTGAAATTGCGGGAAGTTGCGAAATATGCGGAAAGTTGCGAAAAAGAATAGATTTTTTTTTACATATTGGGCTGTCTTATTTATTCTCTCTCACGCACAACCTGCCACTAACGTTAAACCCCTTTCCTATTCAATTAAACACATTCAATGTTTATTTATTGTAAAAGCAATTGGGCTATTTTAATCTCTCTCTCTCTCTCTCTCTCTCTCTCTCTCTCTCTCTCTCTCTCTCTCTCTCTCTCTCTCTCTCTCTCTCTCTCTCTCTCTCTCTCTCTCTCTCTCTCTCTCTCTCTCTCTCTCTCTCTCTCTCTCTCTCTCTCTCTCTCTCTCTCTCTCTCTCTCTCTCTCTCTCTCTCTCTCTCTCTCTCTCTCTCTCTCTCTCTCACACACACACACACACACTAACACACTTTTCTCCACCTCATTCTGTTTTCATTTACTCGTTCGTTATCTGACCATCTTCAATCTTGTAGGCTATTCACTTCGTTTCTTGTAGCCCTCGAAAGGGTTTTGGAGGTTGATGCCTCGGTGAACGTGAGTTGTTTGGCTTTCTTGTCCGCAGCAGCAGAAAGCATTTTCGAATGTTTGAATGACGTTCACTCTACGGTGTTGTTTACCTTCTGTGATGCGCGAGCTGATGACGTCGCGTCATCATCATCACTACTTCACGTCAAGACGAGTTAACTTTTTTTTCTCTCAACTTTGTGTGGAAAAATGCGAGGATTATGCGGCCTTTTGATAAATATGCGGCCTTTTAAAAATCTGTGCCATTTTGCTGATTATTTGGTAAATTCTGCGATCGCATCTTAGCCTAAGCTAGCTCTGGAACTTCCAGCTCGGTGGCAGCAGGCTCCACCTCTTTGCCCTTATTTGGATCAAACTGGAGCAGGCGGGAGTGAGACTCTGACGTCACTGTTGAGACGTTAGTGGCCGACTCCGCCTAGTAAGGGTTTCTCGGCAACTTTGCAGAATCCTATGGGTGACGTCACGGACACTATGTCCATTTATATAGTCTATGGTTTTACCAAGTTGAAAACACATATCTCCAATACCTGCAATCCCACTCTCATAAAGGCACTGATGTTCTCCCTGCTGGTAGAGTGATGCAATGTTTGAGCGTCAGTGAAGCGAGGAGGCCAGAAAGTTGCTAACTCTGCACTCTCTGTCTCTGTGGAATAGGAGCTCTTCTCATGTGGGTAAGTGGTGGAAGAAACCCATAAGGTATCTCCAGCTCTCCCTCTCTCTGCTGCACAACTTTAAATCCTTTAGAGGGTTGTTATGTAGTGCATCTGCAGATTTATATAGCATGTTATGCATCGTCCTGAAGTGTAAGCACTGCTGCATATTCCACATGCTTCCTACATCAATTATTAACACTGTGCATTTGTGCAGTTGTTTCTGAAAAAACAGAAGGAACAGTCAAGCAGGAAAGGAAACATACTGCACATTGTAATCATATGGTGCATCCTAAAACAACAGCATACAACCAAATCAAAAGGATCTATTCTGCTCATTTTCAGGTTCGTATTTGTATTTTGTGCCTCTACTGTGACATGTTTAGATGCTTTAATGTTCAAACATTAATTTTTTTCTCATATTGTCTGTTGTTCAGAAGTAAATCATTTGAAACTGAAATATACAACTTGGCATGATCACTGTTATGTCAAAACCTTTAAGATAGCAGTCTTTTCCTTTTGTTACAATTCTCTCAGCACAGGTTAAACAATCAGGATATGATTTTTTCATGTCAGCTTCATAGCTTTTGACCATTTAATTTATATGACAACCAAGTTAGTTGCCCCTAGTATTTATGTTTGTCTAGGCTAAACATCCACATTTAAGCCTCGATCGTACATGACACAAAGTCGAGAAAAAGGAAATAAATGTATTTGTGAACAATGAATCACAAAAACATCAACCAGCATCTCATTTCAACCCAGTCTCACGGCATTTCGTGTTATAGTCACAACATTTAATCTATTGATTCGTGTTCACCAACACGATTTTCCCCTTTTTTTCGTGTCACACAGAACAATTTTAAAAGTAATGTATTTCTATTGGTAGTATGTTTCGTGCCTGCACCACGTCTTTTTGTCCGGTCAGGTCTTTGAAGACCGGAAGCTGTGGGGTTCATAAAAACATGTTCTTACTCAATATCAAGCCACGATTATTGTTTTTATTTTAAATCGTATAATGTTGGACTTTTTTTGCCGTCCGCGAGAAAAAGAAATGGGGCTCAGAGCCTCAGAATACTGAAATCTGTATTTTTTTAAATCTTTTTTTCTTTTCTAACACACTGTTATTTACTCAACAATAACATACAATTATCCTTGTTTTTATTTATTTGTTTAATTCTATAATCTCTGGCTTTTTTGCCGTTCCTCAGGTACTGAATTTCAAAATAAAGTCACCGGAAACAGACGAAGGCCTATAAGGGACATTTCGAGCATCATTGCGATACACAGCCACTGAACTGATTGCCCAAGATCCTCAGCTATGGTTTAAGCTCGGGGATTTGGATGTTGTAGCCACAATGCACGTTGGGATATGGTGTTTATGCAATATGAAATCCGAAAAACATTTTGAAAAAAAGAAAAAATACTTTGATCCGAGTGTGCTTGCTTTTCTCTTTGAAAGTCATTACATAACGGCATTGTAATACACGGTCCCTCTGCATTAAATATTACACATCTGCCGTAGTTCTTTATTTATAGAGCCCTGATGAGAAGACTTATAGACAAACTGTGACGTGTATCATAAATATATCAGCAATTAAACAACATCTTCAATTTATTTTATTTTTATCACATCTTGTAATCATGTCTATAATTTTGAGCACCAAAGTATTGAAAAGTATCGATAAGAGTATCGAAAAATGCCTGTATCGATAAGCAGTATCGGTATCGGTATCGGTATCGATCAAATCCTAACGATACCCATCCGTAGTTATAAGTTAGCAAAATCAATGAAATGTAGGTAAATTATGCTTGTGGGTGTTGGCAGCTCATCCCTTAAAAAAGATTCCTCAGATTGATATAATAAGGAGAAATAGGAAGGGTATATTTCAAGCTTGTTATGTAAATAAGTCATTGGGGTTTTTACTTTTCAACTATATGTTAGAAAATGTTTCCAACTTTAATTGACTGAATTTATTTGAAAAGTGGTCTTATTAACACATGAATAGCCTACTACTGTGTAATATATTTTTACATTTATATTTAAGAAGTACAATATAAGACAAGCAAAAGTCTCATTTGTGGGCCATATTCCATTATACTTTTTGAATTTGCTGTGGGCCGATTCAAAATGCGCCCGCAGTTTGGACACCCCTGCTCTAGACTAATGGTCATTAGAGGCTGAGTTGAAGTGAAGAAGAGCATTCATCTAGGGACAAAGGTCTGTGTTTGTTTTCTTGACATAATTATAGACTCTGTGTGCATTTGAAAGATTATTAACAATGTCAATCAACCATTAAAGCCAACACCTGCTGCTACACACTTCATGCAGCGCTCCATGGGATGGATTCAGCAGGTTTAGATGTGCTGTTGTGCAGGAAATAGGGGGCATTCATGTACTGTCACTGTTCAAAAAAGATATTCATATGGAAGACAGAAATAGAATCATAAACCCCATTGAGCGCAGATATTTTTGGGATACGAATGACACTGCTGATGTTCCTTGTGCTGACTGTGAGCTATTTTTAAATATTGATTGAAGTATCAGAAAGAATAGCTTTTTTAAAGATGCGAGAAATTGACTCTTGTTGGTGCAATGTGCAAGCTTTGTCAAAATGTAAAACATAAAAAAATAAATGAACTATCATTGTAAACCGGGAGTTGAGCAAGTATGATTTTTGTTGCAGATATAATAAAAATGTCCATGCTAACTAACTAGCACCGGTCTGTCCTGTCTTCTCTTATCATTGCCTTCAGATCGCAAGGTTTCCTACAGCAAAAAGCAGTGGATTTTTCCGTTGGACTTTTTGGAACATTTTAGAAAATAGGATTCCACATTTTTTTTAATTAATGCAATCGTCAGAAGTAATAAGCTATCCTTACAATCTATATCACAGTCACATGGCTGCGCATCACCACAGCTAAGCCGAAGGCAGCTAATGTTCAGTGTGATGACGTTTAGGAGTGTCATTTAGTTTCAAAATAAGCAACCGCTTCAAGCTTCAAACATTATTTCATGCATCTACAAACACATTCAAAAAGGTTTACTTGAAGACTCGGAACCTGAAGTGGTAAAGTGCTTACTAATTTCTGGGTTGTAAGACTCATTCCTGCACCAGAGTGTATAAAGTTGAATCATTTGTTTTAATTAAATAAAAAAGTTGTGGAAACATGGAAATGCCTCAAACTGCTTTGCTTCGTTCTCAACAATGGGCAAACACCTGTGAGATTAGTTTACCATACTTCCAAAATGTTGCCATCAGTTCCTAACAGTATAAGTAGGGTTATTGGTTGTTCCTACTAAGAAAATGTTTTTATGAACCACACAGCTTCCTGTCTTCCAAGACCCGACCGGACAAAAAGACGTGGTGCAGGCACGAAACATACTACCAATAGAAATACGTTGCTTTTAAGATCGTTCTGTATGACACAAAAAAAGGGGGAAATCGTGTTGGTGAACGCAATAGATTACATTTATTTCGTGACTATAACACGAAATGCCGTGAGACTGGGTTGGATTTTGTCAATATACATTTGTAGGAATGTTTTTACTTGTGCGTACATGTTGATCTTTTAGTGTGTTTCTATGCATACAATTGCATTTGAGCATCCCAGTGTAACTATTCACTTGCTACAGCATATGTGTGTGAGAGTCTTTGTGGAGTTGCTGATGAATGGCTTTCATTAGCAGTGAGGATGACAATGGAGCCCTAAGAGCACCCTGCGGGATTACAGGACATCTCCAGCATTCGGGAGACAACCACTGAGGCAGAAAATCACTTTCATTACGTGACACAAACCCTACACACACTCAAAAGATGCACAATCCAAAACACATAGCATACAGAAGCATACTTCATTAGAATGGCTGAAACCAACTCAAAGAAACAGACATTTATGCAAAGATAAAAATACACAGGTTTGTTTGTGTCTTTTCACAATCTCTAACAAGTCCAGCACACTTAAAAAAAATGTCAAGTTGTGCTTATGGTCACCTGATGAATGGAATTCCAAAGAACCCTCTCTTTTTTTTATCTCCACCAACTTTTAATTGAAACATCTGCATTCTTGCTGCTAAATGTGTATAATTTGTTTACCAACTAGTCTCTCCTTTCTGTCTGCATACCACTGGTAATGGACAGGTAGTGCGCACTAAAAATACCTTCATGGTACGATAAGGTGGATGGCGGAACAATTAATTAAAGCTTGTAACAATCAGCTTATATTTTTGGCCTATAGCTACCACTAAAATGATTCACGTTGTTCTTAAACCAGGCAAAGAGAGGGGCTGATCATTTTAGGTCATCATCTCAATAATACCCACTTTCCCACCCTAACTAAAAGTACAGACAGACTTGGATGGGCATCGCAAACATTTATTATTATACAACACAGCAGAGGTGGGAGTAAGTCCTACATGTGCAAGTCATGAGCAAGTCTCAAGTCCTGACCTGCAAGTATAAAGCAAGTCCCAAGTCATTTGGAGTCAAGCAAGTAGAGTCAAGTCATTGCTCAGGTCAAGTCAAGTCAAGTCATACAAAATTCTGATGAACAACCCCAGTTTTAGCATTTAAATCAGTTAAAAGACAGTGGTTATGAAAATGGATTCAACCCACCCTATGATCTTCATTACATAGACAGTTAATGATTTGAAATCTAATTTAGACCGATGACAATCATATTAGATTCATATACCCCAGAACTGTAGACAATATAGCTAGGACTCAAAAAGTCTGTTCAAAAAGGCAGAATTCCAGGTAAGAAAATCATATATGGCATTTGCCATTACACATATTTAATTTAAATGTATGTTAACACTAGAGCCGCCAACAGCGTCAGCACCTACATAGATATCATTTTCAAATCATTTAATTTGTTCCTCTTCATAATTTCCTTATAAACTAAGTAGGACGATTTAAAACTCACTTAATTGGGTTAATTTTGAAATTGCTTCAGTTTATCATCATAACAGATCAAAAAGTTCAGATTCATTTTACAATAAATCAAGGAATGATGCACTTCTACAAACAAAAACAACAAAATTAAAACATTTAAACAAACTACTAAAAGTAGATGAAATACATTATTCAAAAGTTTACAGTAACTCCTGATTATAACACAGGGGAAATAAACGAGGCATCTCTTTTCTCTCTCTCTCTCTCCCTCTCCTGACAGCCCGTCAGTATCAGGGTTAGTCAAAATGAATCCCTTGGCGGTTCTAGTGTTAATTTACCGTTTTGTCTTCTCTTTGCAATGCTTAATCGATTTGAAACCAAGTCTAACGTAGCTTAAACTTAACGTTAGCTTTCTAGCTAACACAACACATGCAAATAGCCTACCTTTCTCTGTGGGTGTTTTTGTAGTGACGAATGAAGTTGGATGTTGTGGTGGTCGTATCACTGATCTTTATGCTGCAGACCCTGCATACCGCTGTTTTCTTCTTATTAGCGTCATCGACAACATAATCCTTGAATCCAAACTTCACTATTTTTGGAGTAACGCTAGCCGCTGCCATGTCAACTGAGACTCCTGCCTCCTGCGGGTTGCCAGGTTTGCGCGCATGGCGCTATAATCACCCAATCACATTTTGAAAAAACTAAACATAATATATCAATACAAAAACAAACGCAAATATTTAATTTTAAAAAGTCAAGTCCTTTCAAGTCATCCATCTCATGCTTAAGTCAAGTCTCAAGTCATGAGTACCAAGTCAAAGTCAAGTCAAGTCTTTTATCAATGTTAGTCAAGCAAGTCTCAAGTCCAAAATATTCGACTCGAGTCCCCACCTCTGCAACACAGTACTAAAGGAATGTCCAACTCAGAAATGCAGTCTTGCTAAAACAGCTGTATAATCTATTTGAAAGCAAAAAACAAAACAAGTAATCCAAGGGAAACAAAACTTTGCAAAAAGAATACAAATATCCAAAAAGGAAGTCACTCAACCGGCTACCGAAAATGGAAAAGAATGTATACTTAAGCTTGGCTTTTGCCGCTCCTTCCTCTCTAGTCCTCAGACTCCTTTTGTTCAAATGGTCCTTTAACAGCCGAGGTAACACCACCACTTGGAGCTCAACTCACTCAAGCAAGCTGCCGGACTTCCTCTTCTCCTTGCTTCTACCAAACACCAGCAAACAATTCCCTATCAACCCAACCCAACCCCCCACCTCCCTCCCTCTCCTCACCTGAACACCTGATTATTACCTACTGGGAGTCGACAGGTTAAGAGGGACACACTGCACACTCTATAAACAGATACATTGTTCCCTAGATTGGTGGATATGTCTCAAGCTCATGTAACCCACACTCACTATAAAGCTCTGCACAGTTGAGAGGAGCTGCACATTTCGAGTGAAGATTTGACCCAGAATTACCCATTTCACACTGCTACATTTTTTTCATTTAGTTTTTTCTTATTATTATTCAAAATATACCAATCATAGCTGCTTTAATGCTTCATGTGGATGTGTACCGTTTGTTGGCTCTGATTGGCTTGTTGGATTTAACCAAGATCTTGTTACAAGCTCAGCCAATGACTTAACCAGAGTTATGAAATATGTATGTATAATATCCAAGTGACAACCGCCACCATCAATTACAGAAAAAGATGCTTGGTTGCTGCAGAACACTGTCATAATACTATCAGGTTACCGGTAGCGCCCCTCTTCCCTCTGACCGGAGGCTATGGTTTCTGAGGGAGGCACTTGGCATCCAATCAGAGGCTAAATGGAATATGGTCACTGTGCAACCTTTAATTAAGCCCTTCACAGTGGGGAGGATTTATGGTCTTGGAAGGAGTAAAGGATGAGTATATAGTATTTTCTTACTCACTCAGGGCAGTCATCCATATAGCATTTAAGTGTCCGCAAACTGTGTGTACAGATGAGGACTGAATTAAATAGTACATTTGGAATGCCATGTAAAATTCAAGAGCAAGAAAAATAAAAAGGTGGGTAATGCATTGAAAAGTGATATAATCACGAGCTGCTGAAGACTGGGAAGATAAGCGGACCAAGAACTCTTTGATACCAATGTTTTTTTTCTAAAGACCATTTGTAAAGCCTTCTTCAGCATAGCTAATAGTGTGTCACAATGAAAGGTGTTTATTTCAAGTCCACAGCAATTGAGGGCCGCTATGAAGAATGAGCTTTTGGAACACTAAGAGCCTGAAATTCACAGTGCACATACTTAAATTCGGCAGTGTTCATGGTGCAGGTTTATTGAGCAGAACTGGAGCTTTTTCATTTACATTGGCAAATGCATCAAGAAAGCCTGTGACGTTCAAAGAAAACACAAGAGAACAGGAAACACTACTGCATCTTTTGATCAGGAGGCTTGTTTGGCAGGCTGGTGAATGAGGTTTTACTCCTGCCAAGAAATTATTCAGTAGCAGAGCTAGCGACTGTACATGCCCTACTTTTTCTGCTACTTCTCCAATTTTTCTACATTGCTCCAACAATAAGAGGTGCCGCTTGGAAAATCTGACTCTACTAAAACAGGATTAAGGTCTGATTTAACAACATCTGTCTCCATCACTTATGCAATTAGATCTTGGTTCTGGTGGTTTCTTCAGTGGCTTCCTTTTGTGTTCAGACCGTAAAGTGGCTTTGATGATGATTACTACTGTAAACCCAAGAGTACACAACTGGTATTTACAGTGTAACAAGCATGAGTTAATCCTAATCCTGAGCTCTAATTGATTTTGCAGTGATGAGATGTTCACTGTAAGACATTAGACCAGAGCTAGGTTTAATCCATGTCTTTCAAACTGGTCAAAATGAAGGCAGCTTTACATGAGTCAGCGAGATACTGTAGTTTTTAATGTTATTAGCACAATTATTCAATTGTTTCCTCTTAGCATGTCGTTTGTAAAATGTTTTTTGATATACTTTACCCAATGGGTGGCTTCTATAATCTGTCATGGCTCCGTATAGTTAACAATTTATCTGTGATTTTACGCATCCATACAGTAGGGCCCATAGAGCACTAGAGTTAATTAATCCCGCCTCCCAGTGGCTCGGCCTTGGCTCATTTACATGAAATAAAGCACAAAGATCTCTCTGGATTGACTATTAGTGAATTTAGCCATTTTCAATAGACCCATTGTATAATTTAAATAACATTTCAGCAATATTGTCTTCTGATTTACAGATGTCTTTTTCCAAACGTCAATGGAAAAAAGTATTTTTGGGCCCGATGGTGTTTTGCCTTGCTTGTTGTAAAGTAACAAAGCATGATTCATTCCAACCGAGTGTGGTGTCTCACATTAGAGTTAATGCTAACCCTTTAATGTGAAGATGGTGCAGAATCTATTCCCATTGACCTGCAAGCTCAGCAGCACTCAGTGGTGAAATCTGACTGAAATGCATGAAATGGATTCCAAATAAAGCGCTGCTGAAGCTACTTCTATAACAAAACTAATGTCGTAACTGCCAAACAGACCTTGCTATGTACAGTATCATTTAACATTTTGTATTCCTCCCCTTCTCCATTCATTATCAAAAGCACATATGTTCAGCAATACCTAAATGCATGCCTCTATTTAAAACATAATTGGATAATATGGAGTAATGACTGGGGTTTAAGTGTGTGTGTGTGTGTGTGTGTGTGTGTGTGTGTGTGTGTGTGTGTGTGTGTGTGTGTGTGTGTGTGTGTGTGTGTGTGTGTGTGTGTGTGTGTGTGTGTGTGTGTGTGTGTGTGTGTGTGTGTGTGTGTGTGTGTGTGTGTGTCCTTCTTTCTATCACCGGTTATATAATGGTATTAACAGGTGCGCTATTTTGTGAATTAAAACATTTAGAGACATCCCATAGTGGCCAGTTAGCGGGCATTGCTGTGCTGTTGTGCAAGTATTATTTGTACTCCTTTCAGGTGTTCATGTGTTTGCTCAGCGGTCACCGTCGTTTTTGTAATGAACGTGAAAGGACAAAAACTGAAAAGCAGTCCAGCGACAGTGACATTATTTAATTATCACCAATTTGGCAGAACACTGTGCTTGTTACAGTTACTGTGGTGTCCTATTTTAGCTGCTTTACCCTCATTAACTTCTCCCGGATCTTTATCCTGTGGATTTAAAAGCTTCATGACGTCATGCAGCAGTACAACTCTCTGCCTTAACAGTTAATGGATGTGCTGGTGGGGTGCGGTTTTACTAAAACCAAACATTTTTACATGTGTCATTATTTTTTGTATTTCAATAATTTTCTTCTTTGGCATGGCTCTCATACCCCTGCCATTAAGTATCTTTCCAAGTTTCATCCTCCGTTTTAAAGGTCCCATGTCATGGCCATTTCTACTGATCATAATTCCATTGTTGAGGTCTACTAAAATAGATTTATACTGTGCAATTTTCCAAACTCACATTGGCTTCGCATACAGCATCTATGTAAATCTATGTGTATTCACCGGTATTCAGTCTCTGTCCTAAACGGCTTGTTGGAGCTCCTGCCCCCCCCTCACTTTGAGCCCAGCTCTGAGCGGAACATCAGTTTTACAATGGCGTCGGTACAGCCGTATATGTTTGAACCGGAGTCCGATCCTGAAAGTGAGACAGACCAACGTAATAGACCTGATCAACCGACCCAAAATAGACTAGAGCAGACGGTTTCACAGTGGAAAGTTTTTATTTAGTATCGCTCTTACATTTCAGATGTAAGTTATAACATTATGTAGCCAGCTAGCTGAAAACACCAACAGTAGCTAGCGGGGAACGTTCTCACAACTTTGGGTAACGTTACCTATTGGTTCTAATAAGGTTTTAATTAAACGTTTTAATCTGATGTTCAAAGAACCTTTTTAGGATGTTTATTTTTTCAAATAATTTTCCTTTAAGGTTTAAGGTTAACTAAGACAAAACGTTTTAACTGCAACATTCAGAGGATGTTTTGAGGATGTTATTGAGGCCTGAGATGACAGAAAGTTTTTTTATAAAATGTTCCTTTAATGCGATATGTTAACAAAGGTGGAACGTTTTGCCTGCAACATTCTAAGGATGTGTTTTGGACGTTGTTGGGTAACATATTAAAGATGTTCTTTATAAAACGTTCCCTCAATGTTACATGATAACAAATGAAGAACATTTTCAAAGCAACATTCTGAAAATGTTTTCAGGATGTTATTGAGGCCTGAGATGACAGAAAGGGTTTTATAAAATGTTCCTTTACTGTTACATGATAACAAATGAAGAACATTCTCCAAGAAACATTCTGAAAATGTTTTCAGGATGTTATTCTTTTTTTATAACACGGTCATGGTCAACGTCAGATTTATTTGTAGAGCGCTTTAAAAAACAAACTTGTTGCATTTGTTTGAAAAGGATTTTTTTTTTTTTTAAATCTGATGTCACCATATTTTCCTTTTGAAAAAAACAAAATGCGCGTAATTCATGATAAGCTGTAAGCAGATATTGCATGTTTGCAGTGGCATGTGTGAGTTCCCAGCTAGAAATGTTTGTTACCATCCGTTGTTCTAGGAATGTTTTCAGCGGGACGTTTTATTTTGGTTCCCAGAATGTTCTTCTGAAAGGTAGGATAACGTTCTCCAAAAACATTCTTAACATTTTTGGTGATAACCTTCTTAAGATGTATGAGCGCATTGAGACAATGCATAGGACGTATACAAACAAATGTATGCATGCCAATATTCACTCACATGCACTTATAATCACACCAAGGTATGTAGGCCCACAGTATTCATAATATCATATGTGTAAAATATCCGAAAATAATCACACTTTTTTCAGACTATAACCAAGCCTGTTTTTCAGGTCTCAGGCTCGAAAATGACATTCCCAGAACAAATGACCATATCTTCCCTTCTAAAAGGGTTAAATTAATAATATTTTGTCTCAAAGTAATGATAAACCTGTGAGTTGAATGTAGAAAAGTCAGAATCAATATAGATGTTTTTTATTTTAAAGAAAATTCAGATTGAACATAGTAAAAAACTGTAAATTATAGTGTCCGTCCAAAAGATTATTTTTTACTTATAGTGAAAACTTGTCACGATCTGTCTGTGTTGTGTTTTGTCTTGTCTAGCTCTGTCTTTGGTTTTCTGTCTGCGTTGTGTCTTGTATAGATCTGTCTTTGGTTTTCTGTCTGCGTTGTGTTTTGTCTTGTTTAGATCTGTCTGTGGTACCCTGTCATTAGTTTCCCTGGTGTGTCTAATTTATCAGATTGTGTTCACCTGGTGTCCCTGTGTTTTCTCTTCCCTCCTCAGCTGTGTCTTGTTTGTATGATTAGTCTTGTGTGTATTTAAGTTCTGGTTTTTCTGTCTGTCTTTGTCGGTTCGTCTTGTGATATGGCTTGTTCCTTGGTGATTGTTCTGTTCAGTCTTTGTTTAGAGTTTAGAGTTTAGCCTTGAAATAAAGGAGTTATTTTGTCACTTTAATCTGCATTTGGGTCCTGCTTCCTACACACACCGTAACATTACGAACCGACCAACAAATGGACTCAGCAGATGATCCATGGGAGATAGAATTAAAGCATTTTACCTTCTATCTGGCTTGCTGCTTCGATTGGTGGAAGGGAGCGTCCAGTGTTCGGCAGAAGAGGGCCGCTCTGGTAGAGGCGCACCGGTTGGCAGCAGAGAAACCATGTTTTGTTGAGTTCTTACCTGACTGGATTTTGGACTTCCTTTCAACATGTGATTTCCGCCTCCAGCCCCTCGTCTCCGGCCGACTCCAGCACCTCGTCTCCTGTTGGCTGTCCGTCCGACGCCAGCTCCCCGTGTCCTTTCGGCGTACCGGCCGACTCCAGCACCTCGTCTCCTGTTGGCTGTCCGCCCGACGCCAGCTCCCCGTGTCCTGTCGGCATACCGGCCTACACAAGTTCTCTCTCAAGTTCCCTCTCAAGTCTCCTCTCCTGGGCCCTCTCAAGTCTCCTCTCAAGTCACCTCTCAAGCCTCCTCTCGAGTTTCCTCTCGTTTCCTCTCAAGTCTCCTCTCGAGTCCCCTTTCAAGTCATCACTCAAGTCTCCTCTCGAGTCCCCTCTCGAGTCCCCTTTCAAGACACTTCTCAAGTCACCTCTCAAGTCACCTCTCGAGAGCCCTCTCAAGTCACCTCTCGAGACCCATCTCAAGTCCTCTTTCAAGTTCCCTCTCAAGTCTCCTCTCGAGCTACCTCTCGAGTCCCCTCTTGAGTCCCCTTTCAAGACACCTCTCAAGTCACCTCTCAAGTTCCCTCTCGAGTTCCCTCTCGAGTTCCCTCTCTGGTCCCCTCTCGAGTTCCCTCTCAAGTATCCTCTCGAGTTCCCTCTCGAGTCTCCTCTCAAGTCCCCTCTCGAGTCTCCTCTCGAGTCTCCTCAAGTCCCCTCTCAAGTCTCCTCTCGAGTTCCCATTCAAGTTCCCTCTCGAGATCCCTCTCAAGTCACCTCTCAAGTTTCCTCTCGAGTCTCCACTCAAGTCCCATGTCCTGTCCCGTTGGGGGTCCCGCCGACTACTCTTCTGCCGGGGGTCCTGCCAACCCTATGTCCTGTGCCGATGGAGGTTCTGCTGGGGGTCCTGCCGGCTCCGTGTCCTGTCCTGTTGGAGGTCCCGCCGACTACTCTACTGCCGGGGGTCCTGCTAATCCCATGTCCTGTCCCGTTGGGGGTCCCACCGTCTACTCTCCTGCCGGGGGTCCTGCTAATCCCATGTCCTGTCCCGTTGGGGGTCCCGCCGACTACTCTCCTGCAGGGGGTCCTGCCAACCCTGTGTCCTGTCCAGTTGGGGGTCCCGCCGACTACTCTTCTACTGGGGGTCCTGCCAACTCTATGTCCCGTGCCATTGGAGGCCCCGCCATCATCTGTCTTGCCGGGGGTCCGACCAACACCTGGTCCTCTTCCGTGGGGGATCCTGCCGAGGCCTATCCCACCGGCTCCGGTTCATGTTCGGCCGACACCAGGCTCTGCTCGGCCTCTGGAGCTATCTGGTCTTCGCCCTCAATCCCGGCCCCCTGAGAGCCACATTCTTCGCCCTCGATCCCGGCCCTCTGTGAACCGCAGTCTTCGCCCTCGAGCCCGGTCTCCTGAGAGTCGCAGTCTTCGCCCTCGATCCCGGCCCTCTGTGAGCCGCGGTCTTCGCCCTCGATCCCGGCCCCCTGACTCTTCCTGCCGCGGTCTTTGCCCTCGGGCCCGGCCCCCTGACTCTTCCTACCGCTGCCTTCGCCCTCATGCTCGGCCGCCCGAGTCCCCCACCTTAGACTCTGCCTTGCCCCCGGGCCGTCCGCCCGAATCCCCCTTTTTGAACTCTGCCTTGCCCCCGGGCCGTCCGCCCGAGATCCCTTCCTGGTCCTCTGCTGTGCCCCTGGGCGGTCAGCTCAGTCCCTTCCTCCTGACCCCCTCCACCCACCCTGGTGGCCTAGTGATACGTCGATTCAGTCTTTGTTTAGAGTTCAGCCTTGAAATAAAGCAGTTATTTTTGTCACTTTAATCTGCATTTGGGTCCTGCTTCCTCCACACACCGTAACAAAACTACCCTTGGATGATGGTAACGTAGACTAAAAGCTTTAGGAATCCAAAGTAAAACTATGAGTACCCTGTATCAAAATTGATGCAAAACAAGTGACATTTGACCTTTTTAGAGAGGTTTAGCAAAAAATACTCTACCTCTGAGGTGATATGGGTGGAAATGGGGGTTTTACCGTTTCTCTGGAACCCATTGGTCGATTTTGGTGATTGACATCTCTTTCTGACCGTTAGAGCCAATAGGGAATCTCTCCACTCACACACATGGTAAAACAAAAAGGTGGGGGCTTCGGGGACACAGTTTTGCATGAGAGTGAAGCTATAGAGCTATAGCTCTAGCTCTGACATCTGGAAACCGAAAAGCAGGTTTATTTCTCATGGATTATCAGAAATCATTTCAAAGGGACACAGACACATTGGATTAACTTCAGCAGCGTTTTTATCGTTTTAATGCCATTGAAGACCACTTTTGACCAGACTACGGCACAGGTGAGCCATGTTAGCGTTTTTAGCTACCTAGCGCCATATGTTTTGATGTCTGTTCTTGTTATTATTCTCGTATAATTGAGTGATAATGAAGGGTACCCTTAGATTCAGTGTCACCTCATGATGTGAAACAATGGGTTGCATGTGCAGCAAAGATAAATAAGGTTTATTGAGTGAATGTCGGTGCAGTCATCTGTTAGCATTTTTCGCTCGTTGCTAATTCAGAGGCTCAGCGTTAGCATTGTGGGGGTTTGTTTGAAAAAAAAAAAAAAGATCAGTTGGATGAGTTTCTTCCCGTTACATGAATATAAAACATTCATAGTTTATTAAATGAACATGCCCTCAAACACTGTTTCCTGCAAGATGTTGCAGGAGGGCCCCGGTGCCGGGGTCTCTCGGGCTTAACAGGATAAAGGTTGTGTCTCGTATGTAGGTTCTAACTGTTAGATAAGCTATCTGGCTGTGTGTGGTTTGTGAGGGCTGCGTATAAACAGTGTCTGCTGTTTATGCATATTGGATAAAAATCGTTATTGCACCCTTTAGATTTGAGACCGACAGACATATAGAGGAACGGACCGACTGTCGCTGCCCGTCCCTGAAACCCTTGTTACAGTTTGTATGTGTTTGTTTCTACTGTGTTTCACTCTCTCTCTGCCTGCTGGTTTGCTCTACACGGCTGGGAGCAATCTCGAATCAACCACACCTACAACCTGCTCATCAGCCAAACTATGACGGCCCGTCCACACAGCGGCGTGCGCTTGCCGGCGGGCGGGTCTGAAACTCGACCAACAACCAATCACATGAATCTCCCGCCCCTGACACACAAGTAGCGGTTTGATTGACTATAACTTATACTGGCATATGATTCGATTGGCTGACGCTTCTGCCGAGGCGTCAAAAGTTGAATATTGCTCAACTTTTGCAGCGAGCCACGCCAGCAACGCTCCGCGTCGCTTTCCACAACGCAGTTTGGCGAAAGGTGACGTCACCCCATTCAAATTGAATGGTGAAGCTTTCAACGCACGCCGCTGTGTGGACGGGCCGTGTTGGAGATTTGGATGTTTAAAACCAACCTAGTCTCCGCGTGTTGTTTGGTAAACTGGGTAAATTCGTAAAAAGGAAGGGATTAAGAAACACCAGAGTGCAAGTTAAACAATAATCTTGTTTTAATGACACAAAGTAACAATACAAATACAAAGGAAGTACTTCCTGCTCTTTCTCCTGTCTTACTCTCTGGTCAGCCTGAAGAAAAAGACAGCGAACCAAAGGAAAACATAGGCTTTCATACTAAAAACACAGGAGGAGGTGTGTGGGTGCTTTCCCCCAGAGGTCATCTTATTGGGAGAGACCAACACATGGCCTGTCGTACCCAATCAGCGCGACACAGCAGAAGAAACCCGGAAACAAAAAGTCTCTTTCAGTTTGACGAAAACCAGATACCTTTTGGTGTCTGGAACGAACCTGCTCTAAACAACAAGTTTCCTTATCTTATTTCACATCTTGCAGCCAGCACACACACATCCCCTTTATGGCTCTTTGTCCCTGTGTCCATCTTCCCCCCCTCAGGTTACCACACACAAGTTAAAAGTATGTTTTAAGATATAGTTGTTATAGTTGGCTAAATATACGTAATACATGTAAATTACTTTCATATCAATAATAACGAGGAACACATTACTTATGCTCTTAAGAAGTATTAGAGATGCTTTTCAAATAGTCAAACTTCACACAGGCCCAATATAGAGAACACACTAATTTGTCCCGCAGCCTTTCCAGTCATTTGAGCTATTGTTCACATCTTTACTTCAAATAAAAGGTCTCACATTGCATATTTCCAGCTTCCTTTACACATACTGTTATTATTAATACAAAGTAATCAACCACACACATCTATTTAAAACAAGTAGATTTCCCTGATAATTGACATGCTGAAAATCTTAAGAAGAATGTCCCCTCCCCCAGCTCTCTCGTCCCTTTCATAAAAGCTGCTTCCATTTCATATAGAGTAATAAAACATGTTTAAGCTAATTTCTCCACAATGTTTGTAGCCATTTAGTACCCACACATGAAAGAATAAAAACAGAGGTATAGTTGAACAGTAATCACGCAGCACATATATTTACTGCAATGAAAGCACACACATTTGCCCTAAGTATGTGTAACGCACCCTCTTCTTTTATGAGGGAAACATTCCAGAGTTTTGGAGCTATCCCCAAATAAGGATGTCCCCTGCTCACATCCCTCTCTAAACACAAAGACTTCACCTCAATATATTGGAGGAAAAATATACTTTGTCCCTTCAAATTTAACACACATGAATATATATAAGGTGACATTAAAATGAATATACCAGATTGAACTTTCCTGCCATAACACGTTACTTTAATCCTTCAAATAATTCAAATAATACTTCAGCCGTCAAAGCCTGCAGCCTGCACTCATTCCCTGCCGGATCGTTGGCGTGAACGGTTTGTTGCGTGCCGCTCTAGCTTTTTACCATTCTTTGACAACTTTGCCTGCTTTTGCCTCACACTCATTTTTATGTCTCTCCCAGGAGGAATCCAAAGCCTTCCACACTCCCAAGACCAGCCAGGCCTTTCCACCCTGGAACAACAGTTTCCCACTGCTGCCATAACCAACCTCCACTCCCAGCTCCCCTTTTCTAATAAACAAGCTACTTTCACCAGCTGATTCCGATTCATCCTTTTACATATGTTATTAGTAAAATTCCAATAGTTAAGTAAACTATCAAAATCATCCTAATGACCACAGTGGTCAGTCCACTTACCCAGGAATTTTGAATTGAACAATTACAGGAATATTATGTCTTTATGTTCTAACAATGTAAAAATATGTTAGTAAATTGTTACCACAGAACATTTGCATAATGTTTTAAACATAAAGCATGTTATCCTTCTCTAAAATAAAAACATTCTGTCAACATAAACAAATCTAACTTGCAGCTGAAAACATTTTAAGAACAGTAGGGCATTATGTTCTATGTTATCTCATCAATGTTATCAAAGACATTTTAAGAATGTTTTTAGAGAACATTCTCCTACCTTTCAGAAGAACATTCTGGGAACCAAAATAAAAGCTTCTGCTGAAAATATTTTAAGAATAGTAGGGCATAATATTCTACCAATGTTATCAAAAACATTTTAAGAAGGTTATCACCAAACATTTTAAGAATGTTTTTAGAGAACGTTATCCTACCATTCAGAAGAACGTTCTGGGAACCAAATTAAACTTCCAGCTGAAAACATTACTAGAACAATGAATGTAACATTCTCAGAATGTTTTTAGAACCAACTATTTCTAGCTGGGCACCCTGTCATGTGTTGTCTGCCGGATACGCCAAGAGTTCAAATGCAAATCACAAAATATTAGAGAAACTTAGTTGTTTTAAGTCTGTTAGCTTGCCAGCTAGATTAATATGCTAACCTACGTTTGCTTGTTGTTCAGTGTAATATGCCAACCTACTATGAACAACAGCTAGTGGTTCATATTAGGCTGGCAAGAACATGTTTACAATTGCTGCATTCGACTCAGTGAATCATCAGATCTTGATTCGCATCCTCCTTCGCATCGGATCCTCCTTCGCACTCACTAAGAATTTGGAGGTTCAGGCTCTGCACTTTCCGTCCTCACCTCATACCTCAAAGACCGGACCTACAGGGTTACTTGGAGAGGGTCCGAGTCCAACCCTTGTCAATTAACTACAGGGGCCCCTCAGGGCTCTGTTCTCGGTCCCCTCCTCTTCTCCCTGTACACAAACTCGCTTGGATCAGTCCGCAGCCCGCATGGCTTTTCATACCACTGTTACGCTGACGACACCCAATTAATTCTGTCCTATCCCAGCTCAGAAACCCAGGTCGTCGCAGGCATCTCTGCTTGTCTAGCAGACATCTCTCAGTGGATGTCTGCTCACCACCTCAAGCTCAACCTTGACAAGACTGAACTGCTTTTCCTTCCGGGAAAAGATTGTCCCACTCTTGACCTAACAATCAACATCGGCACCTCTGTTGTTTCCCGAGTCAGACTGCAAGGAATCTGGGTGTGACCCTAGATAACAAACTGTCCTTCACTGCAAACATCGCTGCAACAACCCACTGCTGCAGATACACTCTTTACAACATCAGGAGGATACGTCCCTTCCTGACCCAGAAAGCAACTCAACTTCTGGTCCAGGCACTCGTAATCTCACGCCTATACTACTGCAACTCCCTCCTGGCTGGTCTACCTGCATGTACCATCCGACCTCTGCAGCTCATCCAGAATGCAGCGGCTCGTCTGGTCTTCAACCTTCCAAAATGTTCCCACACCACTCCGCTCTTCCGCTCATTTCACTGGCTTCCAGTAACTGCTAGAATCCACTTCAAGACACTGGTACTTGCGTACCATGCTGTGAATGGATCAGGCCCTTCCTACATCCGGGACATGGTTAAACCATATACCCAGGACTTGCACTCCGCTCTGCATCAGCCAAACGGCTCGCTGCACCCGCGCTGCGAGGGGGACCGAAGTTCTCATTAGCAAAAACATGTTGGTTTGCTATCCTGGCTCTAAAATGGTGGAATGAGCTCCCCATTGACATCAGGACAGCAGAAAGCTTACACATCTTCCGGCGCAGAATGAAAACTTTCTTTCAACTCCACTTTGAGCGATAGAATTACTATCAAAACACTTATATACTAATAAAGGACTGGCTTATCTAAAGCCAGTTGAGTAGCACTTGAAATGTTTTGGCTCTATGAAACCTGATTTACTTAATGATTCTGTTTTCTTCAAGTTTGTATCTTCTTGGTCGAATGCACTTATTGTAAGTCGCTTTGGACAAAAGCGTCAGCTAAATGCAATGTAATGTAATGTAATTGCAATCTTATACTGGTAGTCTGCTACGTTCGGTCATTCATTGTAACTGGCATAAAAACCATGTTTTCCCTAGCAATCTCATGTCTAGCTCTTGGTAGCCTTATTTTTTAGCTCTGTAGCATACACGCTAGGAACGCCAACTATGATGTAATTAAGTTTTGCGACTGACCGTACGCTAAATCACCCGGGGTATACTGTCTGAGTATTTTGTGTGTGAATGCAGACATTCTCCTGCTATGAGATAAATGTAAGGCCATCTGCTGACATTGGAGTTGATATATGGAAACGCTAGCAACTTAGGTAGCCCAATTAGCACTGTGTCAATGGCTTAGCAGCCCGATAAACGTTTACCCATTTAAAAAGTCGTGGCAGATACCTTGTTTGTATTAAACATCATAAATACACAAACAACACTGAATACTTACAGGTTGTGTACCCGAATCTCCGTGCCCTACACTGTGCATAGGGCACTGAATCTCTGAAAGGTTTGTGAAGCTTTGTTCCGTGAAATGCCGTGCACACAGTAAAATACCGGCCCGAACATCTGAAGGAACCGTGTTAAAAATAAATTTCAACCAATGACTTTGTCGTGGTTCTGCCCTCGGTAAGGCATGCATTGAAGATTTCCCCTCACAATACAGGAAACAGACCCTCGTTTGCAATACTGGATACAGTTTTGAACTGAACCTGAGCTTCCAACAGTATATGTTCTGCTGGTAGAGGGTGTGGCATCTGGGTATTGACAAGTCAGGGAACCCAGGAAGAGAACAATGGAAAATGAGAAATCTCCAACGAGGCGTTTTGGGGCAGCATAGATAGGTCTTTGCTGTGTTAGAGTTTTACTCGCTACAGGGTGTACGTTGAGGGTTTTTGACTGCAGACCGTTTACCAGTGGCGAACCGTCAGGGCCTTCAAGGTATTTAGAGAATACCCTGGAACACTCAGATAAAACAAACAAAAACAATCGATTTAATTATATAAATAAAATGTATATAACATGAATAAATGAGAATTGTATCTGTGTCGGTGATCTGTAATATTACAGTGTTACGTTGATTTGTTTGTCCTTCTCGGGCCATGCACTACGCATTTCAGTGGTTTTGTGTTAGAAAAGAAAGCAACCAATCAGATCTTGTCCTTCAACCAAGGTATTCAACATCCTTGATCGAATGCCATGGCCGTTGCACTGAATGAGAGCGTACGTTTGGACTGAAAGTTTGATCAACCAATCATATATTGATTTGTAGCCAATGGGCGTATTCTTCCAGAGTTTCCCTCGGTTCCAGGGTACTCTAGAACAGGGGTTCCTTTATTGTGCCAAGGACCGGCAGATACATTAAAAAGAAAATCGCGGACCGGTTGTCAATTTTAACTGATTTTAACCCATAAGAACCTGAGGTGACGCGCATGTCACACACAATTTTAGGGTGTAGCAGGGGTGTCACTTCAAGTATACCCTTAATTTCAACTCATATAGTCCTGAAGCGACACCCAAGTCACATTTCTGAAAGGTCATGTGACCATTGGGATGACCTCATGTTCAATTAGCAGCCACCTTTCCTGACTGTTTTATCCACAAGCTAACTTCAGTCTGCCAGCTAATTTGCCCCTCTGCCCATCCTGAGGATAAAAGGTAAGATCCATCAAATCCTATGGTTGAAATATTGGATAACATGTTGTTTGTCGAATATAAATCATTGTTTAGACTTTTTATTTTTTATTCTGTGGTAAAAGAGCAAGTAAATATGTGTGTGACATAGACGTCACTGCAGGCATTTAGACTAAACTGGTAAAAAAAATAAGTGTTGTGACCTATATGTCACAATTAGAAAACTTGTCATTATCTGATCAGTTTACTTAATTCAATTATACTCAGTAATATATTGTTATTATATTATATATATATAGCTAGCTATAACTAGTAATAACTAGTTACTTATACTACTATCTAGCTAGCTACCTACAACATGGCAGGTTTAGGACTAACGTCATGTGGCACTTTACCTCACAGCTGGAAATGATAATTACCGTGCTGTAGGGTAAAGTGCTACCAACGTTACATGATGACATCAGCTGAAAGTCATGATTATTTTCCATATTTTCTTCTCTAGATGAACAGGAAAAATAGGTGGGATGGAGACAAGGACATCCAGAAGATCCTGGAAATAATCCTGGATGGAAACGAAAGTGAGGTGGAGGGATTAGGTGGTGAGGATGAAGATGAGGATGAATTTGATGATCCTGTCTTAGATCCTGATTATCAGGAGGAGCCATATGAGTCGGAAAGCGACATAGGGGAAGAGGAACCACCTCAACCAGAGGGAGAAGAACCTCCTAATGAAGAACCTCCGACTGCAGCATCCCACCGTTCTACTGGCCAAGAAAGATTCTTATGGCGAAAAAAAGCTTTTGAAACACCAGACCACACCTTCAAAGGAGAGAGGGTCCAACCTCCAGATGAGCTCCCCACTCCCCTGCAGTACTTCAGGAGGTTCATTACAGATGAGATGCTTGTGGCAATGATGGAGCAAACCAACCTCTACAGCGTTCAAACCTCTGCCACCCACAAGAACGTGCAGACCACAGTAAAGGAGCTGGAAATCCTAATCGGCATGTACCTGCGCATGGGACTTTGCCAGCTTCCAGGAAACCGTGTCTACTGGGAAAACGACACAAGGATTGGCATGGTCGCTGACAACATGTCACGCGACCGTTTCCAGACCCTCCTCACATCTCTCCACTTCACCGACAACGAGGCTCCATCCAACAGGCAAAAAGGGGATAAGTGCTGGAAGATCCGTCCATGGCTTGACATGTTCCGCAAACAATGTCTCCAGATCACCCCGATGGAGCACAACTCCATCGATGAACAGATGGTCTCGTTCAGAGGAACGCGCTGCCCCATCAGGCAATATGTGAAGGGCAAACCCCACCCCTGGGGATTCAAGATCTGGGCCCGTTGCTCATCCAACGGAATCCTATGTGATTTCCAGGTCTATGAAGGTGGCACTGGGAAAAGAACCACACTTGGAATGGGAGGAGATGTGGTCGTCAAGTTGTGTGAAACTCTTCCATCAGGCCAGAACTACAAAGTGTTCGCCGACAACCTCTTCTCTTCAGCCGCACTGGTGCGAGAGCTTCGTCAGCGGCAGATCTTCTACACAGGTAACACACACACACACACACATACATACACGCACACACACACAAACACACACACACACACACACACACACACACACACACACACACACAGGTAATAACAACATACCTATGGTCTCATTCTCCTTTGTTTCTAGTTTTGACTCATCTTGTCTTATTCTTTATGTATTACAGGAACAGTCCGCAGCAATCGCCTGGCTGGATGTCAGCTTGAGGATGACAAGAGTCTTGCCAAGAGAGGCAGAGGATCTTTCGATTGCCGGGTGGAGAAAGAGGGGTCCATGGCCATAGTAAAGTGGCATGACAACAGACCTGTCACCTTGATCTCCTCTCAAACAGCAGTGGAACCACAAGACAAAGCTAGGCGCTGGAGCAAACCCCAGAAGGCATTCCTTGACGTCATCCGGCCTAATGTCGTCAAAGAGTACAACACCTTCATGGGGGGGGTGGATCTCATGGATAGATGCCTTCTCCGGTACAAATACCACATGAGATCACGGAGATGGTACATCTACCTCTTCTGGCACACCCTCATGGTAGCCCTGGTCAACGCGTGGCTGATCTACAAGAACGACTGCAAGCTGATCGGTGAGAGAGCACTGAATCTAAGAAGATTCCAGGCAGAGGTGGCAACTTGCCTCATCCTCATCCAGGCAAGAAGGGGGCGCCCATCACTTGACATGAACACTCCATCTCCTTCAGCACCTCCCACGAGAAAGAGAGTCCATGTTGGAGTTCCTGATGATGTCCGTAAGGACCACTTTGGACACTGGCCCGTGAAATCTACCGAGCGTGGCCGCTGCACAGTCTGCAAAACAAATGCAACCACCACCCTGTGTGAGAAATGCGACGTGCATCTCTGCTTCACAGAAGAGAGAAACTGCTTCAAAGGCTACCATTTCTAAACAGCCAGCAGTAGGCTTGGAAAGGATAGTGTAGGATGACTGGGAGGAGAAGAGGAACGGGAAGTTGTTGAGATTTAGGTGTTGTGGAATTAAAAATATTCCTGGTGATTATTGACACTCTGTTTCACGTGTTCCAAATGGTTCCAAATCTACCAGGCAACATGTTTTCTATTGTTCAGATTGTACTTTTCCTGCTGTTGATCTGAAATAATTTCTAGCCGGACATTGTTTTTTTTATTATTCAAGTGGCATTGGATGTTGATAAAAATAAAAAGTCAGCTACATTCTCAGTCTGATTAATTTTAGACAAATGAAGATTGACATTGACCTAACAGACAAAGATCCACCTCTCACCTGGTCCAGTTTGAAATGTCAGACACCTGGTGTGAAAAATGAATGAATGGCACTTGTTCTACACTAGTAATACATGGCATATTACATATAATAGATATAATACATATTGTATTGTCTCTTGAGGACAGTGTGGGACATGGACATGGTCTTTGAATAGAGTGCAATTGCGTTATCAACACAGGTGAGTAAGGTGAGCACTAATGATCAGTCCCTTGCTGCAGGTGTGGTGCTCTGGCGACAACACTTGACCTTTATTTGATGATAACTCCTTCTGGGAAGGTCTTATGGACCTTGGGGAATGGACTTGATATAATTGTTCCTTGGGAAATGTAGATGTTAAAAAACATATGGCATGCCTAGGTGTAGAGATGTTTGGTGGGGGCACTTTTGGAGCCAATAATGGCATGCGGGCCCTTTTGGGGGCAATCGGAAATGCAAATACTCCTTTCTCTCTCTGTGCTCTTTCTGAGATGGTTTGACCATGACTTATTCATCTGAAATGGATTCCATTCCTTCTCAGCTTTCCAACCATACATAATATGCCTATGGTAACATCTTTGGAAGCTTCAGAGTTAATGGAATGTGCTCAGGAATGTCAGAAATGTCAGAAAACACTGTACATTTAATAATTTAATTTAACAATCAAATAAGACTGCAGTGACACTGATGTCCCTTTTCAGATCTCTGTCATCTGGTGGTGGAATTTAGATTTTTTTTTTAGACATGTGTTCTATGTGCTCTATTCAACCTGTGTTATGCTCCCACTAATTTTTATTGAGCCAGAAATTGGTCCAGGTTCTTATGGGTTAATATGTACTCGCCGCCAGAAGGTAGCAACAGAGGCTAATTGTATATGTAACAGCCTGAACAAATACTAGAACAATATGCATCTAAAATATATTAACAACGTTTAAAAAAGAACCAGTGTCATTTTTTGGTTTTTCGGAAAAACTGAAAACCAAAAAACCGACATTATTCAGTCTTTAAACCGAAACGGGAAAAAAGATAAATCAACATTTTGGTTTTGTTTGTATGATTTATGGATAATAGGAAAACGAGGAGAAGGCACATTATGAAGGAGATGTCCGGTCGCCAGAGTGTGTGTGTGTCTGTGTGACACTGGCATTTGTTTTCAGAAGATATTATGATAGTGTTGTTCGTTCCGGTGCACTCTGACAGCATTTAGCACTACATCGAGATTAAGATTAAACTAACTTATTTTGGGAACACCCGCATATAGGCTACCTATGGAGTTAGCCACTGTTATAGGTGCGAAAATTATAAAAAAATATTATGATAAAATATTTTTATATATTTATAATTCTGCAAATATTACGATAAACTCACAGCTGTTTCGCGGCCCGGCAGTAACACCCCCGCGGCCCGATACCAGTCCGCGGACCGGGGGTTGGGGACCCCTGCTCTAGAAGGCCCGCTCGTTAACTGGCTCGAGACATAGGATAGATGAATGCAACGAAGCAATTCATGCCGTGTTATTGTTTTTAACGTTGAAATAACAAGTGCAACAGGTGAAGATGAAGTTGTTGCGGAATTGTTGTGAGTTCCCTTTTCAAGACAACAATTCAGTGAAAAGACGGACATTATAATGCCGGGGGGGGGGGGCGGCGGGTGTGTGTGTCTATATTTTTAGAGACCCAAAAGTGACAAATGAAATAGCAAACAAAATGAATCAAAGTAAAATAAAAACGAAAAAGTACACAGGGGTTGTTTGAAATAGCAAATGTCTACACATGTACATATGCATACATATCAGCATGCATATATACATTCAATACACATACACACATACATGTGACCATACATACACATCTATACATATACAGTATATTCAAATGGTGTATAGAAACAGTCAAACAAGGGATGGTCGTCTTTGGGATATGTAAATTCTCCACTTTTTCCATATTTCTTCAAATGTGTTTTCCTGAAGCCTCATTGAGAAGGTGATTCTTTCCATAACATAGATTTCATGGATTTTGTCGTACCAGTTGTCAAGAGAAGGGATATCCGCTTTGAGCCATTTTCTAGTTATTGCTTTTTTTGCAGCAACGGTAAGAATTCCAAATATTTGTTTTTTTTGGAGTTTGTGGGGATTGAATGTACGAGCCCAAATAGAAATTCGTCCCAGTTTAAAGGGATTTTTTCCTGTAGCACTATTTCAATTTCGATATGGATCTTTTGCCAAAAAGTTGCCATTAAAGCGCAAGCCCAAAACAAATGGTAGTGATGTGCTAACTGAGAACCACATTTCCTCCAGCAGCTGGGAGGCCCTAGATCAGTGGTACTCAACCTTGTCCTAATCAGGAGCCACATTGACGAAAAAATATTTTTGCAAGAGCCACAATCCAAAAACGCTCCTTTCCTCCCTGAAACCTTTATGCATTTGAGAATATGGATAATAGTAATATGTTACTTAAGAATGAAAAGCATAATGTACAGTGCAATAACTGTGATTTCTTATTTTCACTGCAACCACAAAACACACAAAACAACAGATAACAGACAGCATGTTTACTGATAATCACAGTCCATATAACAGCAGATTATACACAGCAGGGGTTGTCAGAAGAGTAATGTTGACCTTACTTCACACTCAATGTGATTTCTGACACTCCTTCTGCCGCACAAGTGATTTGAAGTCGGGCTCTGCGCTGGAAACGGCGATCCGGAGGGCCTCTGTTGTGTGCTGCAGACTCAATCTGTTTCGGTTGCGACATTTTATTTTTGTGAGTGCAGAGAATGCTGCTTCACACCGGTATGTGGACGGAAACATTGAGATGATGCGTCTTGCCAGTCTGGAGATATTTGGTAGATGCCCCACCAGTTTCCAAAAGTCCACGACATCTGTAATCCGAAATTGACGCTGAAGTTCATCTGAGCTCTTTAACTCCACGAACTCCATTTGAAGCTGCACAAGTCCGAGCTGGTCGCTTATTTGCTTCATTTCATTGACTTCAATCAGGAATGGGTTTTTCACAAGTAGAAAAATATTGCTATGGTCCTTGAAGTCGTGGAATCTGGATGTGTAGTTTTGCTTGAGCTCAGTTAGCACCTCACAGAATTGAGATTGACAGGTCAGGAGAGCGTCTGCATGCCTCGCCATCACTTTCTGCACGGTGGGGAAGAAACGGTAATCAGAACCACGGACACTTTGGTCGAGTACATCCAGTTTGTCAGAAAATACTTTGACAGCCGTGTAGAGCTCATACACGGTCTTGTTTCTTCCCTGCATCTTGAGATTAAGTTCGTTCAAGTGCTGCGTAATGTCACACAGGAACGCAACAGACAGCACCCACTCTTTATCATCCAAAAAGGAAAATTGGGAAGTCTCCCCTTGGTCGACAATGAAGGCTTTCAGGGGTTCAATCAAGTCCATTAAATGTGCAAGCATACATCCTTTAGACAGCCATCTGATCTCGGTGTGTAACACCAAATCTCCATAGTGAGTGTCAAACTCCTCACACAGCAGTTTAAAATTTAAGTGGTTTCTTGCACGGGCCCTGATATAATTAACCACTTCGATTACATTTGCCATCACTTCATTCAGACATTTGAACTTAGCAAACAAGGCTTGTTGATGCACAATACAATGGTATGAGAAAATACCCTCAGCAGCAACCCCGCCGTTTTTAAGCGTCTCTTTCAGCAAGGCCACGGCTCCGTTCCTCTTACCAAGCATCGCCGGTGCGCCATCTGTCGTGAATGCTGTGATTTTTTCTGGGCCAATGTTAAACTTCTGTAATGTTTCCAGCACAGCGTTTTTTATTTCAATGCCCGTTGTTCCATTTTTCAGTGAAACCATGTCAAGCAGTTCCTCTGTAATGTCAAGCTTACTGTTGACCGCCCGGATAAAGATTAGTAATTGTGGCGTGTCATTGACATCCAAGCTTTCGTCCATTGCAAGGCTGACAAACTCAGCGGATGACAGTTTGTCCTTAAGAGTATGTGCAATGTTCTCTGAAATGTCTGATGCCCTCCTAGCTACAGTAGAATCCGACAGTTGCATTTTTTTGGCCTCTCGTTCCAGGTCTTTTTTCTCAGGAAACAACGTTGAACAAGCCAGCAGTATGCAGTCCTTCACCATTTCTCCATCAGTATATGGCTTCATCTTTTTCATCAGTTCATGTGTGATTTTGTAGGATGCCTCTGTCGCTCTTTCACTCGTATTAGTGTGGAAAAAGTTTTTTTGAGCAGTTCGGTTCTGTTTGAGTCTAGCCAGCTTTTCCGCCCTCAGCTCTCCACCTTTCGGAAAGTCGGTACTGAACTTCGGGTGTTTTGTGTCGTGATGGCGCTGCAAATTGGACCTTTTAAATTGTGAAATGATGTTGTCACAAAGCAGGCAGGTGCATTTTCCCGAACCGGTGGAGACGAAGAAAAACTCCAGTTCCCAGTCCTCTTTAAATGTTCGATATTCCTCTTCATATTTCCGTTTAGTCGTAGCCATTTTTGCATAGTGCTGTATAGTTTTCCCAGTGTGACGTAGCAATTATCTCGCGCGAAACAATCAGAGCGCGAAACCTGACATAATATTTGATTGGCTATTCAGAGGGGGAGGGGCGACGACTGATGTGTGACTTGTGAGTGATAATGAAATGTTGATGAATTCTTCTGACTTTGTTTTTCGTTTTTCAAAGATTTTTTAAATTTTTTTTTTTTTTAAGTAGGACTTAAAAGAGCCGCAGTTAGTCTTAAAAGAGCCGCATGCGGCTCGCGAGCCGCGGGTTGAGTATCGCTGCCCTAGATGATGTGATGACTGAGCAGGGCTAAAAAAGTACCTGCTCAGCATCTTCCAACTAAACATTCTGTAGGTGCCTGAGCTCGAGATCTTCCATTGAAAATTACAATAATTTGTCCAGACTTCGTCAAGGATGTTTTTTTTGGTTTCGTTTTCCCATTTGTGTTTTATATAGAAAGTATTTTCCTTTTTAATATCTTGAAGACCTTGGTAAAGTTTTGAGATTACTTTCATCCCTGTGTCTGATGTGTATGCACTGGTGAAAACTATTAATAAAGGGTTTTCAAGGGCCTTCTGGCTGTCTGACAGGGAACTATTTAAGTAATGGCGTACCTTTAGAAATCTAAAAAAATCACCGTTATTCAATCCATATCGTTTTTTTAGTGTTTGAAAATCAAACATGGTTCCTTTGCTGAAAAATGTGCAATATGAAGTAAGGCCATGTTTGGCCCAATCTTTAAATGTTTTATCTAGCTTGCTCGGGGTGCAATCAAAATCATGTGAGCACCATCTTAATATCTTCATTTCCTCCAGCAAGTCACTCCTGGTAAGGACCCGTAACCATAATTTCAAGGAGAGGTTTATCTAGCGGTTATCTTTTTCCAGTAAGTTTTTAACATGTCTTTTATCCCCTAACCTTGCCTCGATGGGTACTCCTCCTGATACATTATTCTCAATTTCTTTCCATCTAGCTCTGTAGTCTGGCTTTCACCATCAGAACAAGCTTCTTAATTGGGCTGATATATAGTAGTCCTTCAAGCAGGGGAGCGCTACTCCTCCCTTGTTTTTTGCTAGTTGAAGAGTACAGAATCTAATCCTTGGTTTCTTCCCTTGCCAAATGTACCTTGATATGGTTTTATCCCATTCGTTAAACTGCTTGTCTGTGATTTCAATTGGTAGATTCTGGAAAAGGTATAAGAGTCTAGGTAAGATTCAAAGCTCAGCACTGGGATCAAGTTCCATCTATTTATGTCTTCTTTTATTTTCTGACTTAGAGGGTTGAAATGTAGTGTATACAATTCCTCTGAATCTTTAGAGATGCTTACTCACAGATATTTTAAGTGGTTCAGATCCCAATTAAGATCAATGATTGAGTTTATATGTTGGCTTGGCTTGTAATTAAAGATCAGTATTTGGGTTTTTGTTATATTGAGTTTGTACCCTGAGACAAGACTATAAGTATCCAAAAAAGTCAGTAAACTCAAGAATGATTCATCTGGGTTTGACAGGTACTATATTAATATATCATCAGCAAATAATGATAATTTATGTTCCTGACCATATACTTCTACACTGGTAATATTGTTATTTTGAGTAACCCCCAAACTCAGAGCTTCGATATAAATTGCGAATAACCGAGGGCGAATTGGACATCCCTGTCGTGTACCTCTCTCAAGGTAAAAAGAATTTGATATGGCTCCGTTTATTTTTATTCTTGCATAAGGGTTGTCGTACAGTGCTTGAACAGTATTAATAAAGGTCTTGTGAAAGCCAAACTTTTCAAGAACTTGGTATAGGAATTTCCAATTAACTTGATTGAAGGCTTTTTCTGCATCGAGGCTTAAACGTACTGCCTGGAGTTTGTTTTTGGATATATGTTCAACTATATGTAGAGTTCTGCGGATATTATCTTGAGTTTGCCATTGTTTGATAAATCCTGTCTGATCTAGATTTATTATCTGAGGGAGGATTTCTTCGAGTGTTTTTGCCAAAATGTGGGTAAAGACACTTATTTGACGATAGCTTCCACAGTCACAATTGTCTTTCCCTTCCTTCGGTATCAGGGAGATTACTGCTTCGCCCCATGAGGGGGGGGGGCTATGCCTGTCTGAAGCACGTGGTTAAAAGCATCCCTCATTGTTGGGATCAGTAGATCCTTCATTTCCCTATACCATTCAGAAGGGAAACCATCTGGGCCTGCGGCTTTATTGGGTTTTAAGTCAGCGATTGCCTTTTCTACTTCTTTTCCCGTAATTTCTATAATTAATTTATGATTTTGCTCATCCCTCACTTTAGGAAAAGTTATCAAATCAAGGTAACTCCTGATGTTGGTTTTATCTATTTTAGGCTGTATTTATAGGTTTTTGTAGAAACCGACAAAAGTTTGATGTATGTCTTCTAAATTACTATGTATAATACTTGTTTCAGGGTCTTTTATTTTATAAATTGTGTTCTTGATCTGTTTTTTTAGTTTATAAGCCAATAGTTTTGCTGATTTACCTCCTACCTCATAATAACTTTGTTTTTGAATGTCGTTTCAGAGGATTTCATGGAGTTCGTTCTTTTTTTCTTTATCTATTTCCATTTTAGTTTTTGTATTTAGTGTTTTTTTATGTATATTTTCGAGATGTTTTAGTTCTGTTTGAAGCTGATTTGTTTTCTCTTTTCTTTGCTTATTTATGTTTGAGGAATATCCAATTATTTTTCCTCTTAGGACAGCTTTGCATGCATCCCACAAGATTATTGGGGACACTTCAGATAATCATTTATATCGGTCCTGATTTGAGGCCTAATTTGGTTAAGAATTCCTGTGTTCAGTCTCCAGATTGTGCTTTTCCTTTCTAGTCCTAGATTTAATGGAGCATGGTCCGAGAAGTCCATGGTCCCTATACTGCAATTTTGAACCCTATACATTTTTTTCTGATACATAAACAGATAATCAAGCCTTGAATATATTGAGTGTGGGTGTGAGTAAAAGGTCAAATCTTTCGTAGACGGATTTAGGTCTCGGCATACATCCGAGAGCCCTACGTCTCCCAAGATCAATTTAATGTTCTTGGTGATTTTTTTCCCTCCAGAGGAAAGGGGTTTTGATGTATCTAAAGTTAGGTTAAGTCTAACATTGAAATCTCCCCCACAAATTAGAATTCCTTGGGCCTCCAATGTTATTAATTTCAAAAATGTGTTTGTAAAATGACCATTCAGATCCTGGGGGGGGCATATACATTCAGGAGGGTAACTAAAGTACCCTCCAAATTTCCCTGAATAAGTACATATCTCCCATCTTTGTCCTTTTTTTCATATGTGCATTCAAAATTTAATTTACTGGAGATTAAGATTGTTACGCCCCTCCTGGATCCCTTTCTGTAAGAGGATGAATATGGACTGAAGTTCCACTTTTTAAGTTTTTGGTGTTCCTGTCCTGTTAGATGAGTCTCCTGAAGGAGGGCTATTTCTGTTCCATCTATTTTTAATTTTGACATTACTTTATTCCTTTTAATTGGATTTCCCAGACCGTTCACATTGTATGTAATTACTTTAATTGACCCTTTACTTTTCATGGTGATTATTTGCCTTTATTTTAAATCCATGAGTTCCTACATTTAAATAATTTCTCGCATCCCCTGTTGTATATATAACATTAATAAAATCCAAAAGTATAACCAAAAAAAGTATAACAAAGTAATATCCACAAACATAAGTGGCATTGACTTCCAGGTTTAAGGCCACATATTGGGCCTTGGAGTGTTGGAGTGTGGAGGGAAAGTCTCTTCCTCTTAGTGATGGAAGGGGACCCTCTTCAGCCCTTAAACTGATACAATGGTCCATAGAATACAGAGAGTAGCAATCCATGTGCCCGTGGCATAAGCCTTCTATTCAATTTGGTCTTAATTTATCAAATATCCCGATGTCGAAGCTTTCGTAACCGTTCCTTGAAATTTTGCTTGGAGCTCGGGTGCAATCGACCTCCTCGATTTCTGCTGGGTTCCCAGGTCAGCCGGTTAAGCCGGTCCAGTAGCGAGCTCGGATTTTTTAGGACAGTCACTGTTATCCCTCTCTTCACCATGCCTGCCGTTGCCTCCTCAGCCGAGTTGTAGACCACTGGATTATCATCATAAAACACTTTTAATCTAGCCGGGAATGGGCTCTGGAATCTTATGTTTCTTTCCTTAAGAGGCGCTTTGGCTTCCGCATACTGCCTCCTCCTTCTCTGCAATTCAGGTGCGTAATCATGGTCCACGTTGACCTTTTTTTCTTTGAAAGAAAAACCCTTTTTCTGCCAGGCTTTTTTGATTACGTCTTCTTTTAATTTAAAACTTGAACATTTCACCACGAGTGATCTCGGTGAGGCTTCGGCCGGAGGTTTGGGGCCGAGCGCACGGTGCGCCCTCTCGATCTTTAGCATAGAGGGGGTCAGTTCCAGGCCTTTAATTAGTAGCTCTTCCACAAATGTGATCACCGGTGTTGACATGGCTTCTGCTCCTTCCTCTACTCCGTAAATCATTACATTCTCGCGGCGTGCTCGTCCCTTTAGGTCCGTCAGTTTAGCCTCTGTCTCTGCCTGTAGCTTAACTAGGCCAGATACCACCTCTTCCCATGACTGGATCCTGGTTTCGGCTGCGTCAATTCGTTCCTCTGCTTCCTCCATTCTTTTGTTAATTTTATTGATGTCTTCCTTTATTCCGGTGAGTTGTCAGCTATTTAAAGCCTCTCTGCTCCTCTCTGTCTGCCCTCTGCTTTCCCCTACAGGCACCTGGTTTTGGTTGAGTATGTTATGAGTTTTCTGAGTTGCTTCACTTTGTGCACTTCAACACTCTCACACTTATACATGTCCATGCAATCCTCACCCTGCATTTACACTACTGATACCACTGACATCCACACTTCATGCTTCATTTGTTTTGCACTTAATTAATTTGGCTAATTTGAACTACATGCTTTAATAAAACGTATTTTGTTAAATATGGTGTGTGTCTCCTCTTTGTTGTGGCCTTTTGAGCCATGTCATAACAATACTAATTGGCAGATGCATACACTAGTTATCAGCATGAAGGACACATTTTTTCATTGTCTGTTTATGTGAAATATGTAGAAGCCATCATTAAATTGTAGACCAATGCATGATTAAATACACAAAAGAGATGAAGCTCAGCGCAAGTTCAGGCAGGAAGACCTATCACTTTGTATTGCGCGTCATGGCAATACTCGCTCCCTTCACTAAATGATAGGGAGCGCCACTCCTCAGCTAACCTATCACTTCCCTCCGTTCACAAGCCTAATCATCGCACCTGTTAATCCCTCTATATATGCTCTCCCCTTTTCCATCAGCTGTCTTCCAGGTGTCAACGCGCAAGCAGCAGCAGGGCTTCGTCCCAGCTCCGGGTATATATTCATCAGCTCCGCAGTCTTGCGGATTAAGCTACAGGCGGCGTTCCCCAGTTGGCTAGCGGTTCTAGCCGGCCACCCCGCAAACCCGGACGTGGAAGAAAAAGACAAGGATACTGGGCTCCACGGAAGTTCCTCCAGCTTAATGGAAATGGGCTATTTCAGGCAAACAATTGACACACGCCTTCAGTCTCTCGAGAGGGCATCACTGGCATCAGGGACGCTCAAATGCGGCGCTTCCGGCCTTCACGCGGAACGGGCCCTCATCGCTTGCGAAGCTTCACCCACTTCCGGCTTCAACCACAACCCCTCTCGCAGGCAGGCAGGGCTCAAGCTACATCTCATCGAAGCTACTTCTCCTCCCGGCTCAGTAGCAGTACTGGTCTCTAAGTGCGTCTTAGGTGGCAAGCAGGTAGTGATGGCGAGATGAAGCCTTATGAAGCTTTGAAGCTTTCCAGCCAATTGGTTCGCAAAGGGTTCATCTCATGAGGCTTCATCATGGGCTTCATTTGAACATAAACCCCCTGTTGGTCAAAGCGTGTAAAACAGGCAAATTGGAAATATCAACAGTTGTGCTCTATCTCATACCGAGTTCCCAATGAGTAAAGCCTTAGAATAACTCTAAACAACGAACATAAAATCCTATTTTCATGTTAACAATATTGTTTTCATTCCAGTTGAACAATTGTGATTGAAAAGCCTATAGGAGGCTGGTAAACATTGCAAAGAGGGATTCATATTCCTTAATATTATTCATAAACTTAACCACGTTGTAGCCTGAGAAGGCTAAACCATAATACATTTATTAACTGCATTATCTCATTTAGCTGAAGCTTCTATAAGCAAACCCTGCGGTCGTGGGTCGGCTGCTTTCCAGCTGAGCCACAGCCCACACGCTGAATCTACCCAAAAACACTGGATATATCTAATCTGCATTTATTCATTTATTTATTCATGTTTTATTCCTACATTTATTTATGCTTGTATCTATTTATACTTAGGACATTTTCCGACCTCTATATAAGTGAGGGTCTGAGCTCTTTTAATTTCATCGTGTCACCAGCGGACCCGGGTACAGGAGGGGTAATATGGTTCTTGTTATACATCCATGGGTATTATGAGCGTCGTGGCTCAACGGTTCAAACGATCCGAATCGCTTCCCGAAGCAGTCACGTGGTATCGACAGGCAGCGAGGTTCGCTTGTCATCGATGACGTCACTGGCCCAAAACGATACAAGCCTCGATACATGCTTCACAAAAAGATTCGGGGATTACTCGACACACGCTCCGAAGCCTCGGCGCAATACGTAACGGGTGTAACGCGTTACAGCATGGAGTTATGCAGTTCGGGTAACTACTACCCGTCACAATGCTCAGTAAGTACCGCTGTTTCAAGCTTCAACACAGCCACGGATGCTGCCCATCCGTGGTTTTTGGGGGTTTCTTTCAGGGAGAAAGAGAAGCTCATGTAAGATGATAGAAGACAGTCTAATCACCCAACCAGCACATCAGCATCTACGTCTCACCGTGGCGTAATCAAACTGCTAATTAAGCTAGTCCTATACCAGGGCTCGACAGTAACGGTTGCCAGGTTGCCATTGGCAACCATTTGGAAAATGTCAACCACTTCTTGGACTTTGGTTGCCATCAGTGGCAACCAGTTTTTAAGATAAGAAATAAGGACAGCAAAACGTGCACCCCAAAATAGATAAATGTTCATATTCGTTTTTAGAGTGATATTTAATTGTTGTGACCAGTCGGAACCTGATACTTAAATTGCACGTGCATTGGCGTGATTAAGGAGCCAGAAAGCGATGCACGTTTACTCGCGTGCGCGGTGCGCCGTGCGTTTGTTTTACAACAAAATGGCGAAGCAAAAATAAGTTGCTTGACTGTGTGATAAAAAGTTCAGCCAACACCTCAACTTCTCCAATGAATGTTCAATGTGATTCAACTGATGGAGCAAGGTAAAACCCGAACGAAAAACAAAGAGGAATGTTTTCCATTCACTTCCGGTAAAAGTTCCTTCAAAATAAGAGTCCCGATCTTATTACTACCAAAATAAAAGTGCAAAACGAAACTTTACCATAGAAAATGGTTGCATTAAATTATAATCACTTCTATAAAAAGGTAACACATTTTAAATATAGTTAGACAAATTAAAGGTAATTTACAGCATCAATAATTAATATCAAATGTTTAACTATGAATGGTTTTCATTTATTTAACATTAGAAATGTATTAGTCTGGCCAATCCAAGACTTCAATGCTGAAGGGGCAATGGGTCTATGGTGGGGGTCAGCACAAAGGTCAAGAAAACCCACATTTGAAAGGGAGACAACGGATGATCAAGAAACTGGTGACTTGCTCAATTCATTTGTGAGGGATCTACGAAGACAGGACAACAGCAGCACTACTGGTATTTTGTAGACCAGCAATTGAGGGTGGACAAGTTTACTACCACTTAGGTTCAAATAAGTGCGTTAATTACTTATTGTAAAGCATTTGAACATTCTTGTGTCACATGTTCATTTTTAAGTTGATGTATAACTGTATAGCATCTTAATTATTTAAAATATAAGGTATCAAAAAAAAAAGGGCAACCGTATTTTCAGTTGGCAACCAAAAGCGGATGCCTGGTTGCCAGCCTGGCAACCACTTTAAAAGTTAGCGTTGAGCCCTGCCTATATCATGGGTCATGTCTCAGCATTTACCTAAGCAAATATTATTTCATGCTGCTCATATTGCACTCATATATTTGGTTTCATGCTCACATGGCTTATGTTAAGCAGGGTATGATATTCATGCATCATTGTACTCAAGCTAACAGCCGCATTACATTGTCTACATCTCCCTCTTCGCCGGGCATCGGCTCGTGCCGGCTATCCAAGATCTCTCCAGCTTACCTCTGGTAAACATGCATATAACTGGTGGTGGTGTCTTAAAGGCCCAGTGAAGTGCATGTTTTTGCACCAAAATGAAATGGCAGTTTCATTCCTTACATATCATTGTGCCTGTTCATGGCTAAAATAATTTTTAATAATTCATAATTAATGAATGAATGAATTATTAATTTTGCCGTCTGAGCCTAACGGAAGTTGCAGACGATAGTGGCTGTGACGTCACAAGATGTACCCAGTTGCGATTGTAAACATGGCGGAGACTCTGGAAAGTGATACTAGTGTGAGAGAAATGATTGATTTGGACAGCTTTTCGGACAGGATAGATGAGGAAAGTGATCAATCTGGTGCACTTTGAGGGCAACATTAAGAGATTTATGGATACAGCTCTCAACACTCATATGAAACATATATTTCAATAATCAAAAAACATTGGAAGGATTTCTTAACCTATTTTATACAACTAATATTACATAGATGGAAATATTTGTTTACATAGATGACCAAACCCACTGAGATAACTTAGGCTACAGTTTACCTCCCTGAGCTGACGTTATCTCTCTCAGTCCCACAGGAGAGCACTCTCCCTCTCCTTATTGTTGAAACAGCTAATCTCCGTTAGCTCCGAGCTAGCACCAGATGCTAACAACAACCCTGTAACTCTGTCAGTCTCTCTTTCTCTCTCTCTCGAATCGACCAGTGGCCTTTATTTATCATGATCAATCAAATAATCTACGAAACAATGACACCAGCCAGGCTCACCTTCATCTTTTGGGAACAGAAACATCGCCACTTCGGCAAACTTGACATTACTACAGCCAGCGGCAATGCATCGTTTCCCCTGTGTTTTTCATCCCTCTTTCTTCACTGTCGCCTCCATTGTCAGGTTTTCTCGATTGGCAATCACTTCCAGTCGACTCCGACACACTTTCCAGGAAAATACTAGCTCAAAAACGTTGAGAAATTCGACTTTGAAAAAGAGAAAAAATGAACGGTGGTGAATGTAAACAGTGCGGCGGCGTCCATCTCGTGACGTCACGCAGTAGATCGCAAGCCACGCCCACGAAGGCGAAGGTCGACTGCAGATTTCCCCGGAAAATTCAAAACTCGTCAAATTCGTTGCTATTCCAACATCTTTTGATATGGGTTCCAATGAACAATTTTGGTCATTACTATACGTATTAGCATAACAGATCATGCACAGGTGCACACTTCACAGGATCTTTAAGAGCATTTCAGGGCTCGTTCAGGATAGGTGCAGCAAACCTGCCGCAATCAAGGTAATTGTTCCTCTTCCCTACAACAACCGCTTCTCATCCTACATTCGTCCGAACCCCAGTGCCGTGCTGGCTATCCAAAGGTCTCTCCAACCTTCAAATTGGTACGTATGCATATAACTGGTGGTGGTTCTTAGCATGTCAGCACGTATATTCGCCCCGCGGTTCATGTTTATCCTTGCATGTCTAACCCTCTACGTCCAGGTTGTAACCTTCGGGTCTGTATAAAATGTGTCCCTGCGAAGTCAGGTTGCCCCGTACGTCCGGGATGCCCCGTACGTCCGGGAAGCCCTGTATGTCCAGGACGCCCTGTATGTCCAGGATGCCCTGTACGTCCAGGAAGCCCTGTACGTCCAGGGAGGATGCCTAGGAGGCATCAGTATGTCTAAATCCCCACATGTATTGACCTCTCATTTCATCCATAGATTTCCACTGCATCCCACAAGGTAAGATTTCATCACGTTCAGTACTTCATACTTTCACTTCTTTTGGGGGTTCATCGGAAACGGTTCTTCCCTTCCCGAATGACATCCTACAAAACCTGGGCCTAATCGCCAAACACCATTTCATTCACTTGTTATAAACTGTCATCATTATGTTTCATTTATATAATGTGACCCGATAATAAACATGTATTCCATACATCACGTCTCTCCTGATTGAAATGAAGCTCAGCGCAAGTTCAGGCAGGAAGACCTATCACTTTGTATTGCGCGTCATGGCAATACTTGCTCCCTTCACTAAATGATAGGGAGCGCCACTCCTCAGCTAACCTATTACTTCCCTCCGTTCACAAGCCTAATCATCGCACCTGTTAATCCCTCTATATATGCTCTCCCCTTTTCCATCAGCTGTCTTCCAGGTGTCAACGCGCAACCCTCCTCCACTCCTTCGCCTCCTGCTTCCAACTCAGGGCCAAGCCCAACCTTCTCCCTTCCAACCGGACCTAACCACTTATCACCACCACCAGTGTCTAGACCCGGGGGGGGTTCATCGGAAACGGTTCTTCCCTTCACGAATGACATCCTACAAAACCTGGGCCTAATCGCCAAACACCATTTCATTCACTTGTTATAAACTGTCATCATTATGTTTCATATAATGTGACCCGATAATAAACATGTATTCCATACATCACGTCTCTCCTGATTGAACTCATATTATACATTAATAATTGTGTATTAGTTCTATCTTTATAGAGAACATTATACATTTAGAATCAGATTTTGAGACAGTGAGCGGCTGGGAAAGTCACACCGCCATGGGGCACAAACAGTTGCTGACGTGATGTTTTCTTCGCATTCTGAGGCATTCCATAAGGAGGGTCAGGAACTCACACTTGGGATCACCAGTGTCCACTCCATCCTCAGTTTGTCCCTCATCATCAGTGAACTTAACTGACGTTGAATGAGAGGGGTCGAATGAGGCACCTTTCAAGCCGTGGATTGCTCCATCCCACACATTGGCTCTATTCATATTGAACCTGCTGCGAGATGTATTTGTTCTTTTTGCAGAGAGTTTTGCAACAATGTCCTCCACAGTCAGGTATTCTGTGCTGGGAAAGACAAAGTGATGTATTGTAATATTAAATGATGAAGCTAGTAATAAGATTTACAGTATAGAATAGACAAATTAAGTGGTAATTGTAACAATTAATACCTTTCCTCTGCAGTTTGCTCCATTTTTTCTTCTGGCTCAGACTGGCTATCAATAATGATAAGTGCATACATATTTGTGTAGTTGCTGCAGTGAGAAGACAGTTGAATAATTACTTTCAAATACATAATATATTTATGACAGTCATATTTACAAAAGGATGTCGATCCTCTTCCTGATTTTTTTCTTTAATACATTGGGTTCTAAACTGACAACAGCACTTTTGTCATACACCTGCACAATCCTTGTAAACATTTGAAATGGATGCAAGAAACAATATCTGATCTTTGAAAAATAATTTGTGTGTGTTTTTTGTATCGTCTTCACTAAGATAGTACTAAGATACATACTAAGATCTTCATATTAGGTTGAATAATTAAAACGAAGGTTAGTTATAATCAAATATAGTCAATTATATTGTTGTATAACCCACAATGAAAATGCTTCATATTTTATGATTTTCTATATTTACAGTATAAACAAAACACAAGTGGTTTGTTAAATTTTGTGTGTAAGGCCTATTATGGTTTATGGGTTTCACTGATAAGAGAGGAGGCAGTTGCTTCTCTCTCCCCTCACAGCAGTACAAAGGGAGGGGGGCTCCGGACTTAAGGAGAAATACATTGAGGCCCCAAAAAGGTGGTTATGTCATAGCCGAGAATAATATTTTGCAAGTCCTGCAGAATAGGGGTCATGTCCTTTTTACACAGACATGGGAAGGTGTGTCTTATGACATAGCCATAGAATATGTCTGGTCATGTCCAGTCCTGTACATCAGAGGCCATGCCCAGTTTCCACAAATATGGGTATGGAGGAGGTGCTTTTAGGTTTTTCTATCCTGTTTTTGAGCATAAAGGCACTGGCAGAGAGGGAGCTAACGAGAGAGAGAGAGAGAGAGAGAGAGAGAGAGAGCTGTTGAGTTGCAATTATAACTTCCACAAGCTGAATGGTAAGACTCAGTAGCTCGGCACTAAAGCTAAAGTTAGAATCAGTGGATATGTATTTTGTCGTTTAGTTTTCCATAGCACAGATTCATGCATATTTTACTTTTCCTCAGGACACTGACGATGAAGAACAACTGCTCAGAGGTGTGTCTGTGGCCATCCTCACCGTCATTGAAGATGAAGATGCCGCCATATCACCAATGTGCGAGACGTGGCTGTTGTGTTGGAAGGGACCATTGTACTGCATGACCTACCAGACCTCTCTACTGCCTTTGGCCTACTTTATGCAATGAACATGGATTACCCAAAGGAGATCCCCGGGCGCTGTACAATAGCTGCCCACTGCTCCTAGTACTAGAGTCCTGGTAGGATGGGTTAAATGCAGAGGCCAAATGTCACTGTGTGTGCTGTGTGCTCTGCATGTGTGAGCATTAAAGAGGGTTTCATCCCTCCCAATTCTATTCTAGATGAGGTATACCTTTGAAGCCATTCAGTCTATCTTTTACGAGCTTGGCTCTCAATGCTCGCTGCACATAAGGTCTCTGAAAACAAAGCTTTTGCTGTGAATGTTAATGGGGAAGCCATGACAAGCCATGACATGACTTTAACCTATATTTCGCCTGTTCCAGTGCATTGCGGTTAGTGCTCATGTAAAACCTCACAGCATTCATTTCATTTTAGGTATATAAGTTGTCTTCTGAAATAGAGAATCAAAGAATATGTGGATCTGTAAGTTGCCAGTTCAAAAGAGGGGCATATCCAGTATTTCAACTGTTCAGGTTCATTGTTAGTGACCAAGAAAAAACTTAAATGTATGTAAATGCTTGCACATGCAGTCATTTTAAGCATGAAGTCCCATTTGCCTGTGAAATTGAAATGTGTGGAATTGTGAGTTGCCAGTTGACAAGAGGCACTGGATTGTAATATTTGTTTATTCTTAAATTATTTGATTGTGATGTGCTGAAGAGGCTGAGGCCTGATTTATCACAATGATGTCAGGTGTGTGAATCCTATTTTGGCCTGATGGATAAAAGCAGAAGCAGAAACGATCCTCAGAATCTGTGTTCAAAGGTCACCATCATTTTCTGTTTAAAGAAGCTTTGCTAGATGTTTATGATGTCAAGAAATGTCCTTAACTTTTTACAAATTCCATATCTTCAGCATGTGAAGAATGCATGTTGTCAACGTCTAGCAAAGCTGCTTTAAACAGAAAATGATGATGGCGTGGGGACAGCGAGACACAGAGGAACTCAGCCTGAGCACACACACACACACACACACACACACACACACACACACACACACACACACACACACACACACACACACACACACACACACACACACACACACACACACACACACACACACACACACACACACACACACACACACACACACACACACACACACACACACACACACACACACACACACACACAGGCTGTGTGTGGAAATCCGCGGAGCCGTGGCTGAGAAAAGATAAGGCTGAGTGAGTGTGTGTGTGGACCAATCCGTGGAGCCGTTACGTCACTATTCCCGTCACGTCACTTTACTCAGGGAGAAAAAAATGGAAAAAGAGAAATCTCCAACGAGGCGTTCTGGGGCAGCATAGACAGGTATTTTCTGTGTTTTACTCCCTACAGGGTGTACTTTGAAGGTTTTTGACTCTGCAGACCGTTTACATGTGATTGTTTTGTGTGCTAAAGTGGACAAAAGATGTCAACATGTTCATATAATTGAATTCAATCATAATAAATAACTGAATAAATAATGGGCTCTTTTTTTGTTTGTTCATTTTAGTTCATTTTCAATGTCTGACATCAATGTTGATTGCATTCTTCTGAGTGACAATATCTCAATGTTGATTCAATGACTTTTTGCTATCCGATAATAAAATTGTTTCAATGTATAATGCAACGCATACTAGTTGAATCAATGTTAATGCAATTCAACATCCTTTCAATGTTGATCATATCGAAATTGAATCAAGTTTGATTCATTGTTGGGATTGATTGAAAAAGCAATGTTCTTTCAATGCTGATCACAGCGAGCACTTTCACTGTTAATTTCAATGTCTGACATCATAGCGTGACAATATCTCAATGTTGATTCAATGACTTTGCTATCTGGGAAACCTTTCCTCTTTAAATTATTGTATTTGTCACATTTTTACTGTCCTACAAAAAATATTTTTGTACAATCTAATTTATCTTGTCTATGTATGCACCATTTTCACCAAAGCCAATTCCTTGTATTGGCGAACCTATTTGGCAATATATCTGATTCTGATTAGCTTTCTGAAAATCAGGCCCGCTATACAATAGAGCTAAATAGTCCTGGTCTATAGACTTTTTTTCAAAATGTTCATCAAATCTGGAGCATGGGCACTGACTTAATTGAGGGCATGATATTTTATGGGAGCTTTCTTATTCATGATGCTTAGACTGTAGCGTCGCTGGCAGTGGCTCAGTCAGTAGGGGCTTGGACTGGGAATCGTAGGGTTGTTGGTTCAAGCCCCCGAACAGACCTATGTATGGATTGCTACTTGGAGAGGTCCCAGTTCACCTCCTAGGCCCTGCCGTGGTGCCCTTGAGCAAGGCAACCCCCCCACCCCCATTGCTCCCCTGGCGCTGTACAATAGCAGCCCACTGCTCCTAGTACTAGACTCCTGGTACTAGGATGGGTTAAAAGCAGAGAACAAATATCACTTTGTAAAATAAAGAGGGTTTCATCCTCCGATTCTATTCATAATATGCATTTAAAACACAAGAAGTAGCAACACCAATACATCCCGAACGGGCAATGCACTGATCCGAATCAGAAAGGCTTTTTTAGTCCCAGGGGAAATGTACATCGTCAAAGAGACAATAATGACACAGAGTTTTTATTATGTGGAATCAAATAATAATTACACAAAGAGTAACAGCATTATAACAAGTGAAATAATTAGAAAGTAATGAAGTAGCTGCAGGATGACTGTGTTAAACACCATAATTACTATAGGTAAAATATTGCAGTGTTATATTACAGGTGTTTTTATGTTTAACAAAATATTGCACAAAATATGTGTTATGTCTGTGCAGTGCAAATAATGACGAGCCACCTAAACAGGTTTTTTAAATTGTATTTTGAAAAAAGAAGAAGATTGCTCTGTATGGCTTGATCTTAACACACCACCTTGCCTGGCCTGCAGTGCACACTGAACTCAGCATGAACACAAGGCGGGTTTTCCCCATTCATGAACACTGACTCATCATCCCTGTGCTTTTCGGCCACTAGCAGCGGCAGGAAACATATTTTACAAATCTCATGTTGCCTGTTGCCTCCGCTGTTCCTAAAAATAACCAGGCATCACCCTCCCCCCCCCCCTCTTCCTCCCTCCCTCCTCTCCTTCATCCCCTCCACATGGTTACAGTTAGGTACATAAATCAGGCGCCGGGGCTGGTGTGAAGTGGCGGACTGGCAGCAGACAGCGCGCATATGCTCTTCACTCCGCCGCGGCTCGTCGCTGCCACTGCAGCCGCTGCAGCTCCGCACACCGGCGGCTCTTCTCCAGCACTCGGAGGCAGAATGGCGTGAGACCAGACACCACGGACTCGTCTCTTACGGCCGATGCGCGATGGTGTTCTGACTGTCTGCCTGTCTGTTTGTGCGTCCGTGCGTCTTGCAGCGAGATTGCTGCAGTGCTGTTTTTCCAGGTATTGTGGCGCGCGTGTGTGTGAGAGTGAGTGAGTGTGTGCATGGTGGTTCTCGAATTGGACTAAGCCGGGAGTCTGATGTCACATGTGCTTCATCGGAAGAGACGGGGCATCTGCAAGCGGGATTTTGTGGAGGATGCTGCGGCAAGTGATACACAGAGGGCTCAAGGCTTCGTTCTACTGGCTGGGCTTATTCGTTAGCAGGCACCCCGTTTTTTTCCTCACCGTCCCCGCGGTGCTCACCATCATTTTCGGATCTACCGTGCTGAGCAGATTCAAGCCGGAGACGGACCTGGAGGTGCTGGTTGCCCCGACGCACAGCCTGGCCAAGATCGAGCGGAGTCTCGCCAACAGCCTGTTTCCCATCGACCAGTCGAAGCACAAGCTGTACTCAGATTTGCACACCCCGGGCAGATATGGCAGGCTGATCCTGCTGGCCAAGTCCGGGGGTAACATCCTGGAGCTGGCCGACCAGGTCCTGCAGGTCCACAAGCAGGTGTTGGATTTGCACGTGAATTACAAGGGATTCAATTACACGTTCGCGCACCTCTGCGTGCTGAGCCACCGGGACAAGCGCTGCCTTTTGGATGATATCATCACCATCTTCGAAGATATCAGGCAGGCTGTGCTCTCCAACAGCACTTTCCATAAGGTGCCCGTGAGCTATCCAAACACAACGCTAAAGGTGAGATTTAATTTGCATGACTGTCAAGCCAGGCCAGGCCTACACACTCCTACCCCCCTTTCCCAAAACACCTCCCCATCAGATTTGTGGTGACAGAGCAGCAGCAGCAGCAGCAGCAGCAGCAGCAGCAGCAGCAGCAGCAGCAGCAGCAGCATGTAGCAGGCTGGCCCTCTTTCTGAATGGGCTCCTGTTAGCTCAGGCTGTGATGGGGGGCTGCAGATTGTCACATATCAGATGGTGAGTGAACCCTCTCCATTACACACAGCCGGCTTTGCCGTTTTCACCCTCCCTTGTTGGTGCACGTGAATTGGTTGGTTGCATGTACTGCCTGCTCTCTGTCCTTACACACATTCACACACACACACACACACACACACACACACACACACACACACACACACACACACACACACACACACACACACACACACACACACACACACACACACACACACACACACACACACACACACACACACACACACACACACACACACACACACACACACACACACACACACACACACACACACACACACACACACTCACAATCACACATAGGGATATCCTGCCTTTTTTTTAATGCATTGTCTCCCTTTTGCCTTCTGCTGGCTGCACATGCAGCATGACATGTAGCTAATAGATTCCACTGCATTCATTTCTAGAGTCTGCCTCTCATTTTCTCAGTGAGGTGATTGCAGCTGTTTCGATCATTTAAAGCCATACAACAAGCATAGGAAGAAGCTGTAGACCACTCAGTAGGCCCACACATGCATCAAGTGCAGATGTGCTCTGAAGATGGAGCCTGGTGCTAGGTGTACGGGGCTATACACTGAAAATATGTTGCACACATGCATAATTTGATATATTTGCCAATTTTTTCCTTTTAAAACAGATTCAAAATATATGTTGTCAGACACATGCAATTAGTGCTGCAAAATTAATCTAAATTGGATCGAAATGGCAATATGGACTAGTGATGTACTCAGATTGCAGGAAGCTCACTCTTCGAGCTGGAGCTGCAGAGATATTCCCTGCCTACACATAGTTTTTTTACAGAGTTATACAACATTTTTGTTTGGTACAGAGCTTTTCACCATGGCCATTTAAAAATATTTTTCAATGATAATGAACAGATTGATGAAAAATTAGAATCATATAACAATGTAGAAATCCCTCAAAATTATCGCAATTAGTTATTTTATCAGAATCCTGCAGCCCTACATGCAAAACATATGGGTTTAGTTTTACTTTGCTGCATGAAGTGCTTTTAGTGTCCTTTAGGTTGCACATTTAAAGTAGGCCTACAGTAAGGCACAGATTGAATATAAAATGGATATATGCACATACACTAACAGCTAGCTTATTCTACAGAATGTGACACAAGGGTGATGTACATGCCACTGTACATCAGCCACACACATACTGTGGGCCCAACCTGACAGCAGCACATATTTAATGTATCACAGCCTGGTCTCCAGCATGGTGGGCTGTAACTTCCATTGAGAGCTGCCACAGCAGTGAGAGCTATCTGAGCAGCAGCACTCAGTGGCGTAACTATCAACGGTGCAGCCGGTGCAACGCACCGGGGCCCCGAGCCGGCAAGGGGCCCATGCAAAAAAAGAATATATATATATTTTTTAATCAGTGCATGTGGGCTATCTAAGCTACTTAACAGATGGCCCTGAGCACAATAGAGATTGTAATTAAAAATGTGAGCGGACGAAATGACGCACGAAGGGTTTGGGGGGCCTTCCCCTAGAACATTTAGATTTTTGCAGGTCTTAGATGCTGTCTGGTGCATTCTCTAGACTGAATTACAAGATGAACCAGCACAATATTATATTGTACAATTTCAATTGTATTCTTAATTTCACTTGTTTGTTTGTTTGTTCTTGTTTGTGTTTGCTCGCTTGCATGCCCTGTATAGCTATAAGAAATACTTAAGTTGTTGGTCAAGACACTTTCCATCTGATGAAGGCAAATGCCTTCCCAGGTGTAAAAAAGTAGAAAACATTACATTCAGTTATAACTGCCAAAACAAACATTATTAACACTATTATGGCCCCTGTTAAAAATGTTTGTAATGTTATCTACTGTAAATTGGTTGAACGAATGCCTCCTCATCCGGAAGCTGACCGAGCAGACCCGAGCAGCAGTCGAGAGGAGCTGAGCGCATCCGCGAAGCACACAAAATGGCGACGTCAGAGTTCCCGTTAGCCGGCAAATCTAAATCTCTTCGTTCAAAATGTCCGATCAAAATAATTTCCCTTAATGCAATACCGCTTCAGTTGCGCCACTTATGAGACAGACAAGAAGAGTATGTGACAGACAAGAATAGTCAATTCTAATGTCTAACACTTAATGTGGAGAAAGAGATGTCTTGTATGGGTTGATTGTGCGTTGATCTGTTGGTAATGCCTCGGGGTTCCGGTGGGCATGTAAACAAATGCATAATGCTGCGCTATACTTTGTGGCCTCACCCAGTTGCATAGCGACACTTATTGTTTAGGTTTCTTTTAATAAGCAGGTACAGTAGTCATATCATTAGCTAGAACTAGCTGGATCTGATCGATATGGACATAAACGCGAGTGAAGTCTAATCTGACGGGAGAGATAGATCAGCTGCTGCTGACGAGTCGACACACAGCTCTGCATGATCACATGCAGCGGTGAGTGGACAAAACCATGGGCGTGGGAAGGGGGGTGCTGAGGGCGCTGCAGCACCCCCTAGCGGCAGGCAGGGGGTGCGGAGCTCCCCTGTCTGAATTATTATTTGACGGTTATTGCTGCTCCCGCTGTGCATAATCTGTGTAATATGTAGCCAATAAATTCCACATTGTTGGTAAAATAATATTTTGGCCTGCCCCGAATGTTTTTTCTGTAGCCCCGGACAATTCTACCTCAATAATATAATACATTAACCGTGCTTTACGTAAACCTCATCAAGACACTAGAAAGGACGGCAGGACTATAATTTCCCGTGTTCAGTGAATGCAACAGAGGCAAGACACCAGACCAATCAGAGAGTTGCATGGAAATAAAAGTGTGCTTGTGTCATTCAAGCTCCCGGCTCTGTGTGTGTGCGGAAATAGCGCATTTAGTGTGTGTGAGAGAGGGGGAGAGAGAGAGGGACCGGTGCCAGCAGCAGGGACCGTGTTGTTAGCATCTGGTTAGCTAGCTGCACTAACGGACATACGGAGCTGTTTGTTCCACAACAAGCTGGAAGAGAGCTCTCCTCTCAGACTGAGAGGCTCAGGTGAGCTAAAGGACTCTCTGAGTGTTTAGATAGTTAACTTTAGTCTAAGTTATCTCAGTGGGTCTCAAACGGTTTGGTCAAAAATTATTCAAAAGATTATTTCCGCGGCACACCTTCATATGATCATTATAGTTATAAAAAAAATAAGAGAATAAAGGAAAAACAGTTATGAAATACAATATGGCAGTAAAACAAGAATACAGTTTGAAAGGGGAGTGATTTGTAAAATATCCATAAAGAAAAAGAACATCTGCTTACAGTTGTGTTTCATCTGGGTGTTGAGAGATGTATCCATAGATCTCTTAATGTTGCTCTCAAAGTGCACCAGATTGATGCTTTTAACTTCAATATTTAAAAAAAATCTTCCCGGCGGATCATCCCCCCGGACCCCCCGAGAGGAGGTGAGGTCCGCTCCCCACTCGTAAAAAATAGCACTTTACCCCTGACTATATGCCGTGAGCTGATTATCGAGCCTTCATTGTAACAGTCGCGGGTTTACTGTGTGTTTGCGTGGGGAGTTTTTTTGTGCGTGCTCTATAGTGCCCGTGTTCACTGGAGTGCAGCACCTCAGCACCCCCACTCAAAATACCTTCCCGCGCCTCTGGACAAAACACACACTTCAGGTTAGAATATCACACGTAGCTATTTTAATTACCTCTCAAACTACCTAAACTAGTTATAGATATGTTTTGTTTTACTGTTGGGTCACTCATTACTGGATCCGCCAGCTGCATGATACTGGCATAATAGATTGCCCGGTCGGGCAACCAGCAGGTGAGGCTTCATTGCCCGAGCTAAATACTAGATGGCCCCGGGCCATCGGGCAGTCATTAATGTCGAGCCCTGTTAATATTCTTTTTTAATATTTTTTTGTTGGGGCCCCAATGGCATTGACCGGTTCACGCAGTCTTCAAAGTAACCAAGCAACCTAAATTAATTTGTAATTTGTCTGTCCATTGACCTTGCTCCCTTTCCGTTTAATCAACCTGTACTGTACTGTAGCTAGCAGCAGCAAGTTCGGCAGTATTATACAACATGTAATAGCTTGCATTTATAATGTACAGCAAATCAAAGCACAAGAGCAGCGCTCAAAAGAGAAAGGACAAGAGAGAACAAGGAGATGTAACAGCTAAACTGACAAAATCAGACCGTTTTTTTTGTCATACATCATCCGCGAAATCGAGTGCTAACGTTAGCAATGTTGACGTGCAGCGGCAGCCGGAGCCGGAAGCTAACGATAGCTCACCACCATCACTGCCATCTAGCTCCACAAGTGAAGCTGTATCCGTGGCCGTGGCTGTGCAACCTTCTTCTCCAGCCAGCCGGGAGGAGAGGCTGGATTTGGCTGTGCCCGGTGGTGGTCCAACAGTTCCCCCAAGGGCCCCAACCGATAGGGGAATCTATGGCGCTATTGAGACCCCAGACGCCAAGATCAAAAGCTATATTATAGCAACCGGTCTATGTAGGCCTACTGGCCCATTCCCCAGAGACAAACATTAAGGAAACAGGTTTAATCCTCTTCTTAGTTCGCTGTGCCGTTGTCAGGCTGTGGTTGTCTGAGGCTAGGGCAGGCTGTTGTTGATAGCCTATACATGTGGCGCTTCTGAGTGGTTGTCTATGTCCGTGTGTGTGTGAGCGCATCAGCGTGCGCTTATGTTTGGGGCGATGGGGGGGGGGCCCAAAACAATATTTGCACTGGGCCAATCACAACCTTGTTAAACCACTGAGCAGCCGCGTTTGATTGGAGTAGTGAAGCCATTCATCGTCCTGTTGCACACTGTTTGCCTGCTCATATTCATGTGAAGGGGTGCAAAGATTGTTCTTGTTTTGGATTACAAGTGGGCACCAAATATGGGTTGGGTCTTGTGTAGTTTATGATAGATTAAGGCTTCAACTCCAAAACTTGATAAATTGTTGAGTCTAGAAAATGGTTACAAATTGTCCATCAGTTTTTCCAAATCCCAAGATGGGTTCCCCCATATGTCAAGTAAAACATATATTTAGTTGGGATGCTCCGATCGATCTCTGCCGATCGATCGGTGCTCTCTAAACATGCCGATAGGTAGAGCCGATCACAAGACGTAAAATACATGACACTTTTCTCTGTGCGCGGCAAAACAGGCTCGCAAATATGGCTTGACCGGTCTGGCAGTATTTTAAGGTGTCCGAAAAAGACAGTAAATTAGCGCTATGCAACGTGTGTGAAGCAGAAATCCTGCTGCTCCACCCACTGTGACGGACCGGTGAGAGGAGCAAAACACACACTAAGAGCTGGACCTAACACACTTAGCTTTTTTATCTACCTCTGGGACAAGCTAAACTAGTTATAAATACATTTATTCTTCACTGTCGGTCACTCATTAATGGATCAGTGAGCTGCATGAGATACTGAAAGGCTGTCAGGAGAGAGAGAGAGGGAGAGAGAGAGAGAGAGAGAGAGAGAGAGGGAGAGAGAGAGAGGGAGGAAAAGAGAGCGCTTCCGCTCATTTCTCCTGTGTTATTATCCAAAGTTAATGTAAACTTGAATAATGTACTTCATTTGAATGTACTAATTATGTTGGTTGTTGTTTGTGGAAGCGCCAGTGAATGAGCCCCGTTTACTGAGTTTTAAAAATCACTTAAATGGAAGATCCCCATAGCCCCCACCCACTCGATCGGATCGGCGATCGGCACCAAAATTGGCGATCGGAGCATCCCTAATATTTAGTCCACTTTCATAAAGAGACACAGAAACCAGGAATTGTTCACATCAGGACTCCGATAATTCTTTTTTTGACCTTAAATAGAGTAATGGACTATTAAGTAAAACAATAATTGAATGATCTTTGCCCCTCCAGTCCCAATAAGCCGCTTAATTCCATAATTAAATATTGCTGTTGTCTAAAAGATGCATCCCCACATTTTTTAAGTTTTAAAATGTTTTCATTATTTGAAAAGTGTCCCACGATTGGTTGATATCATTTGACCTATGAGATAAATAAACAGGGCTTTGTTTCTCTGCTCATACAAGTGAGCATCTTTACTGCATGGTTTTACAAAGTATTGGTGACAGTCATACTTTTTTTTCCAAGGGTAAAATAGCACCTATGTTATAAATAGAAATAGAAAATGTCAGAGTTAACTCTGGGTCAACAGTCCTCCAACGCTGGTTCACTTTAGGGGTGCAACAACTAATCGACTTAATCGATTAAAATCGATTACCAAATTAGTTGGCAACTAATTCAGTCGTCGATTCGTTGGTGACGTCATCACATGTGTTCTACACCCCGTTAAGCTCCAACGTTATCGCTCTTTTGTATGGGTACAGGAGACATTTAAAAACATATGTTATGTATTATTGCTACATAAACATTATATCGCAGTCTTAGTGTCGCCAACTCAGTTTCTAATATGCAATATGACTACAAAATGCGTCTATAATGTATTTTCGATCTTCCGAATTCAGACGAGCGATCTCTCCCCCGCCTGCTTGCGAGGGGGCGGGGCAGTTTACACACACACGCAGGAGATAGCGGAGAGAACATGCTCCGAGGTGTGGTTAAACTTTATCCGTCTCGATGTGGACAATGCTCGTTACCAAAATTGCAATAACAGTTTATCATATAAAGGCGGTAAAACGAGCAATTTGTCTAAACATTTAGCAAAAGTGCACCACATTCAGACGGAGAAATGCACCGGGTTCGGCTGTCTTTCTAGTAGCTCTGTAGCCTCTTCCAAGAGTAACCTTTCCACGTCAGGTGTTATGTATGCTAGCAGCAACACGCAGAGTTAACTCAGTTATAAAAACATAGGTTAATGATTAGAGGTAACTGAATTAGTTATTTTGTTAAAGTTTCAGCTATTCTGTTTACAGTTCTGTCATCACATTATTTAATATGATTTGTTAAAACATTGTTGTTTCTTTTGATGTGAAATATTATGCATTTAATTAAAATAAAAAGCAATGTTAGTTTTGTTCACAATTTGTTGAGTTAGTTTACCTTATTTCTTGTCAAAAGAACCGTTAATACTATCGTTGAAAGGACCGGATTGATAAGCAGTATTGATATAAGTAGTAGTACAGTTAAAACCTTAACGATCCGAATAATCGATTAATCGTTTCATTAATCGATAGATTAATCGATTATCAAATTAGTCGTTTGTTGCAGCCCTAGTTCACTTCTTACCGGGATTGATCGTGATGGTAACTTATTGCACCTAACCTCCGGAGTAGGTTATGTTCCAGAATTTCTTATAGAAGAGCACCACCTGTTGGCCATTCTGGTACTGCAGATTGTAACATTGTATTACACAAATCTCAGATGCGTATCCAGAAAATTATTGGAAGACGTCATCTTGGGATAATTGTGATGGTCACTTTTCTTATGTTCAAATGATGAATAGAGAAAACAATCAGATTAGCATCTAATGAAATAATCTTCTGCAGCTAATGATTATCTCATTGTCAATTGACCTACTGATGGTTTTCTTTGACCAGTTGGAGTAATCATTTGGTCCATGATAAGACGACAGAAAATAGTGAAAAAATATCGGTTACAATTTTGGTATTGTTTCCAAAATGTTTTTCCTCTAAAATGTCTTATCGTAAACATTCTGACTTGTATCTTGCCAGGTTTGTCACAAGAGAGGTCTTTTCCTTTACTGAAGAGCATTGAAAAAACTGAAACGTTGACTTTGATTAAATTTACTTGTAGCTTCCTCCAGTAAATTACACAAGGCTGAGGTCTTGATTTAAAATACGGGGTTTATTTCGTGGGACCTATTTCAACCCGTGAGAACTGGGTTATAAGACAGAAACATATAAAAGGTAAACAATAAATAAATATGTAATGCATGTCATCACTGTTAATGCTGCTAAATAAAACGGCACACATATCCCACACAGCATGTAGCACAAGCTAACAATAGCATGTAGCACAAGCTAGCGCATAGCATACATACATACACTAGGGGTTTCACAACTACCAATATTTACTAGTCGAAGCATTTTTCAAAATAGTAGTCGACTAGTCGTTACGTCATAATAAAGACACACAAAGAGAGGTGTACAACTGTATTTTATATTGGAACTCATACAGTAACATTAAACACTGCATTTTAATTTGTGTTACATGGCTGAGTAAATAACAAACAGTAACTGGACTCACCAAAATCGACAGCAAAAAACTCTTGTTTACATAAATGCCACGTAAATCCAGTGCGCAACACTTTATTCGCTGTCCTCCACGATAACGTCCACCTTTCCATATTTTTGGTTTGGTTTGAACACCAACGCATCGACATGTGAGGGAAGGAGGCTTGACCGCTTTCGGGTGACAGTGTTGCCTGCCAGGGAAAAAACCTTCTCACTCGGGGTGCTTGTGGCTGGAATAGCCAGGTAGCTCCTCGAAAGCGGGGGAAGCGGTGCAGGTTTTCTGCCCACCACTCCAGTGGATTATCCATTGTGGGGATATGCGGTGTCCACTGGCAGTAATCCCGTAGCTCATCATCCGCATCACTGTTGACCCGTGTTTTCTTGCTGTTCGTTTGCCTCTGTTCAGTGCTGACGCCGGACCGTTGCTCACTGGTGCTAGCATTACTGCTAGTGCTAGCTGTCGGCAGCGGGTGTCTCATCTTCAGATGGTTGCGCATAGCAGATGCATTTGTATTGTACTTCATTACAGCTGTACACAACTGACACTTCACTGTGGAGTTGGTTACATCTTAGTTGAAGTACTTCCATACATAAGAATGTCGGACGTGTTTTGGAGCATTTTGCAGCACCTCGTTTACCTCAATCTTTTTCACGACTTGTCGACTAGGGCCTACAGCGCCGACTAGTGGTAAAGGTAGTCGACTAGTCGACTAGTCGATTAGTTGGTGAAACCCCTAACATACACACACATAAACACACAAACCTGCAGCTCAACCACACACAATTACACAAACAACCAGCACAAACACTTACCTCGTAGGCTGCTAGTCACCTAGAGGGGCTGATAACTTTAGCTGCATTTCCCCCTTAGTTTCCTTCGTTTTTCTTTAGCATCCTGCATTGCTCTGCAGTTGCAACTACCAAGTGCGTCGATTAAACAAACATGTGTAACACAAAACAACGCAGATTAGTTCCGCCTCTATTGTTGTTAGACATAAAAAGGTAGGAATCAAAAATACAATGTGGAAAGGCTTAAAGATGTGGCATGTGATATTTGCATATTTGAATATTCATATTTCTAGAATTTCCTAGAGAAGACAAAATAGGAAAACATGATCAATAAAAAAAGTATGTTTTTTTATTTCTGGTTTTGAAGGTAGATTTGACTTCCTTCCTCTCCACCTGTCCTCACTCTATATCAGGCCCTCTACACTCTCACTGTTCCCTAATCTTTCTCCTCTCCGTCTGGCTGTTTGACGAGCTGTCTGGGCTAATTCATTTGACTGATTTTTTCTACCTCATCCTCCTCTTTCATGTCAAAACAGGGGTTTATTTCTGTGCTTCTTATACAGACAGAGTCTTCGTAAAGTACTACTTTTTGCTGAGCTGAGCTTTATCTCTGTTCCCAGGAGAAAACAATTGAAACATGTACTGTTTGTTTTGCCCTGTCTGTTGTATTTTTATCTTTTTTTTAATCTTTTTAAACTCAGATAATACGAAAATAAAATACAATAAATCGTATGATAAAGAAAGATCAGCATATGGGGCTTAAAGAGCAAGTTAGACAATTCCAACAATCCAACACCCATCGTACAATCAGGTTCTATTGAGATGTGACAAATTGACTGTACTGTGGTATAATCTTACTATAAACAAAGATAAATCACATCACCTTGCTGATGTCTGATGATAATTAATTAGAGCAGGGGTTTTCAAAGTGTGGGAAGGTGAGCCTCCCCTCAGAGAACATAAGAACAGCCGCGCCCCCCCCCCCCCCTCCCAATTATTATTGCTATTATTATTATTATTATTATTATTATTATTATCATTATTGCTATAATGCAGGGGTATTATATCCAGTGGAATGCCCTTACCTACTGGCCTAGTTAAATTAAAGTGGTTACTTTTTTTGGGCTGGGCAGTGTAGTTTTACACACCTTCTTATTTGAGTTTCTCAGGACTTAAAACTTTTTACTGGGGGGCAGACCCCCACAAAGAAGAAAATATATTTACACACGTAAGGTCATCATCTTAACAGTTTTGTATGCTCATCGAGTCATCCTTGAGCAGAGCATCAAGTTGGCATGCCTATTACAGCTGAATGCGGCGGTTACCATTTTGTTCAGCAAAACGCCTCACAAACTTATTAAGATCTAAAGCTTTAGTGCGCAAGTGACGTTTTCTGCCAGACGCTGTCTCCTCTCTCACTTTAGGTAACTTCACTAAAAATCGATCCATGTTGCCGCTTGCATAAAGTTAGCTGAAGTTAACTAGCTGAAATTCTTGTTATTTCTTTCTCACGCTGCACCACCCCTGAAGCTCTCAAGCACCCCCTGCGCCTCACACTTTAAAAACCGCTGACTTAGAGTATGTCGATTGCCTGGTGAAGTGCCAAAGTTGTTGCACCAATGGATTGGCAACACTAGTATATATTTTATACATGAAAAGAAGAACAACACATTTATAATAAGGATCATAGAGTTCACGTATATGCCATACTAGCTGCATGGCTATACAGATGGCAATGGCAGTTGGCTTGTTGAATCTTTGGTCTGTGATCAGTCCGCAACTTTCGTCCGAACTGAAATAAGCCATGACTAATTGATGGATTGTTGTGAAATGTTCCCATATTTGTCCTCTGTTGCCACTGAAATGTTTGGCTTGCATAAAACATGTCTTGTCAGTTAGGGTAGGGTTAGGTTTGTGTTTGTATTTCTATGACATTTGGTAGATACATTGATGATTTCTGATAAGCAGGCCAGTTAAGCCTCAATGAGTATTGACTTCTCAGAAACAAATGTGAAACTTACATGAAATTGTGGGGCATCCAAAGTATTTGAATTTATCACGAGACAACTTTAGAATTCAGTTTACCATAATCGTGATATTTCTTGTTGTCTTAAGGCGAGACACTACAGGTGAATAGGGTAATTTTTTTAACTTAAAGATATCAGCTAGGAATTTCTCCAGTTAATTACTTAGATTAAGACAATTGTTTTTTGTATTACGAAAATAAAAATAGCATGTTTAAATATGCAAATGAGCCAATCATCTCATTAAATATGCGCATATTTTAATAGATTTCAGGAACACAAATCTGAACATTGGATAAATCCAGGGTCAAAATTCTTATTTCATTTTGTAGTCATATTAAAATCTAAAGTTTTTTACCGAAGGGATTTTGGATATCTCTTTTTATCACTCAATAAATCAGAAAATACTGTAAACAGCCCTAAAATATCAATTTTGGCCATGTTTTTAGGTATAACATGTTATATAATTCAGGCTATGAATGACATATGAACAAATACTTCTGTAAAAACCTTCAGAATATTGATAGGAATATAACTGGAAGGTTTGGTGTATCTACGTGCTACTGAAGTGGACATTTCTCTTTCAGAATAGGAGAAAAAACTAATTTTGAGAAAACCACCTTTAAAGATTGCAGTGTGGCGCTAGCTAAAACCTCTTGTTCTTTGGATGACAGCTTGCGCCTCGATGCACTCCGTGACGGTATTTCATGTTCGGGGTCATTTGTTTTTTGTCTAACCTTGCTTCGTGCAAGTGACAATTGTTGTCATCTTCTCTGTGAACGTTTTTTTCGCCGTTCTTTTGCCATTTTCAGATTTAAATTTCCAGCTAAAGCTAAACCAGGAAGTGTTTTAGCACACCACGTGACGCATCTGAACGAATCACGTTGTCAGAAATTGACACCAGCCAATGAGATTTCGTTTCTTGGTTTAAGACCCCTTTGTACTTTCATGATTGGTTGCTGATACAAAGAAAATTACCATATTTGGATTCGATGAGATTGTGCAGGAGAGACGGAGCTTTCCAACGATACCTCTGATTACACGGTGCAAACAGCGGTCGCGGTACTATGTGTTACGTTAGAATGCTAACTTTTGGTACAAATAGACAAACTATAGTAAAATAAACACCTAAATGTGTATTTTGTATGTTTCCTTCCAAAAGCCTGAAAGAAAACATGTTAAAAATAGCACAAAATCTAAAAATTGACCAGTGCATGAAAAACAATGTTTTTGCCTGCCGTGTCTCGCCTTAATGAATTACATTTGTTTCCTGAACCTTAGCATACTGCAATAGTGGAAGTAGCTCATCAGAAAACTCTGCTTAATATAAATCAATAAGGGATTGTTTTGGAAGGTGATTACAATAACCATCTTTTTGTGGTGCATTACATCCTATATCCACACAACGTTTCAATGTTTTAATTCTGACCCAATGATTCGATTGCAAAGAAATTAGTGCGTTATCTTTTCCAACCCACCTAGCCAACATTTTCTAAGTTTCATTTGTTAAATAAAGATCAAATAGGGAGTTATTCCAATATAATACAATAACTGAGATGCACAATGCAGTTTTCCCCTGTGTCAGACCTAGAAGTCAATGTGCCTAACCTCCTAAACAACCCTGGTCCCTTCTGATATGGTCTGTTCTATCACAGTTTATGGCAAACAGTAGGACCAAAACGCAGAATCCTAACACACAGGTATATAGAACTAAAGGCGAGCTTTGTTTAAAGTATAGCCAGTATAACAAAAGATAAAAAACATGAAGCTAAGGGAGCAGGCTAAGGTTATACTGGGATAGCACAAGGAACTCAGGAGGCAAATCCACTAGGGAACACTAGGAATTGCTCATGGAACAAACACACACAGGAAACATGTCAAACCACACCAGGGATCATAGAAGAGGAACCGACAGAGGATACTGGGAAGGGCAGCCATATATACAGACAGAACTGATAATGTTGACAAGACACAGCTGAAGACGGCAGAAAAAACAAATAGGCAAAAGGTGATTACAGGTGGATAGAATCAGGGCGGGCAGATAATCACAAAGACCGGAAATACAAATACAATAATTGAAAGCAGACAAGTCACAAGGAGAGTGTTCAACAAATAACCAGGAAACATAAAAAACAAGGTCATGACATTTTCTGTCGCGCTAACCTTTTCACTACATGGTTCAGTATGATTGTTTTGTTCATGTAAGCTGCTTGCCTAAGACTCTGTTTACTAATCAGTGGATGTGAAACTGCTGTTGCATTCACATTATGTCAGTCCACATAAGTGTTTTAAATGCTATCTAAGAAAATTAAAAAAATCTAAGAAAATCTAATTACTCGTAACTGGATAAATGTCATTCTTGTTTGTTACTTTTCCAGTGTCAATTTTTGTCACATCGTATGTGGTGTATATATGTACATCTTAGGAATGTCCAAATTTGCAGGATCTTTGCCCCCAGAAGCCAGTTTTTCAAGATAAGTTAAAACAATCCAATGTTCAGAGAGTCTGGCCGACTTCTAATCGCTTCCCTGGGAAAATGTTTCCTAACATAAAATGTCTCCGGTGTGGCACGATCGCCGCCAGTTCAGCTGTCAGAACAAAATAAGTGTTACTTGTCTTGATTGGATTTTGTGTTGCTACAGTAATTGTTTTAGCCAATTATCCTCAATACCGATTTGATGTCTAAAGATAATTAAATACTTAAGATGTCATTTTAGGATAATAAGGGACTTCATAAAAAGCAGTTCTGGTGGCTCTTGGTTTCTGTTGACAAAAGCTCTGACCGTCAAACTAGATTTATATAAAAAAGTCAGAGGTGTGCTATTTCTGAAGTACATACACATTCCAACATTAGTGTGTTCGTCAAGATTAAGCTTCACGTTTTATTCAGGAGTCGTGAATGATGGATTGATTTAAGTCATGGGATAGTTTGGGTTGTATACTGCCAGGCAATGTCAAGCTAAGGTCAATGTCGGTTTTACACCCCCTATTCTCTATAATAAATAATACAATCTAAGGTGAGAGTGGCACTGACAAGCAGCAGGAACACAGCTGGAGGTCTGACAGTGTAAATACTGCAGGGGGGGGGGGGGGGGGGGTCTGGAGAATGGCAGAACAGACAAGGCACTGGAATTGCAGATGGGTTAGCTATATGTGGTTCAATAATTGGCTTGCCCTAGGGTGCGTTTGAGTACATGGCAATATAAAATGGTCAATGCAATCATTAGATGTCTCCCAAAACTGCATAGAACTTGGAAATATCTTCAGCATTAGCCATTCAGCATATTATAACAGTTCTGAATTATTTCCCAACCCTGCCAAAATAGATAAATTGGTTCCATGGATAACAATGAATAGAGTGAAAGTAGAACAGCTTGAAAAGGTTGCATTTTTGGCCAAAAGAAAGAATGCATGATTATTTCTCAATGGAAACCAGAAACAAGTAAGGTTTTGATTTGATTATGTTATCACAAAGTGAAGGTTGCTGTTTCTAGGAATGCCTGGAGATGCGTACGTCCAATTAATCTGCAGAATGACACCAATATTTGTTTCCTACTTTGCTGCAGGCATGACCTCCCTACACTGCCACTGATTGGCCAAGTCTTGTACCCTTCATTGGTTGGGATGTTTTGATAAGGAATAATAATTGGTTTGGGTGAGGGTGAGATGAGGGTGAGAATATCATGGCCAATCAGAGGCAAAGAAGGTTGTGGCATGCCTTCCACCTCATTTTACGTAATAATTAAATATATGTCATAAACCTCTATACAACCAGACTATTTTTTGCCATATTAAATAATCAAATTCAGTTTTCCAATCTGGAGTTTTCTGCTCAGTCAGGTGACAAAAACACTACATGATGCAACTCAATAGCATCTTTCGCTTGCAACACAATATCTTTCTCATACTCTTATCAAAGACTGTAAATACACAAACACATATATATCCCTTTTCACATAACTTTTCACAGAAATTCAACTGTGAATCCCAAAGCTGAACTCTAGGCAGGGGCGCCGCCAGGGATTTTGGGCCCCATGAAAAGATATCACATTGGGCCCCATCACCAGGCCCAGGCCACGCCAACCAAGCACAATTGCTGTAACCACACCTCCAGAACCCAACCCACTCATTTATGCTTTAAATAACTCTACCTGTACAGGCTTGCCTCTATCTTGTAGTCCAATACTAAATGCACAATATTTACTGACACTGAGCGGTGAACATATAACACTGTGCAGACTGCAAATTCTACTGCAACATTCTGCTGCAGTAGAATTTACTATTTGATATAAGACTAACATTCCTGACAATAGATCTCAATAGTCATCTTTTATGGTGTACATGCCTTTTTAATAACATTTTTCAATGGAACATTCATAAATCTAAATAAATATAACTTAAATATACATGACCTCTTAAATTAAAGTAAAGTGAACATTAACACCAATATTATCATTTATAAAATGCTATAACAAAAGAAATAACATAAGCAACAGATTTTTTCAATTAAAATATACATACCAACTACAAAATAAGCGGGTATTAAAGTGTAAATGGACAACAAAACGGAAATGGAAATGGAAAGGCCTGATGGTGGTGTTAAATTAGAGCCTATTACCTGTTCTCAGTCTTGTGTGTGTAGTGATCCAATATCGTTACCATAGCCTTGCCCTTTAACAGTTATTACGAGCCCTTGCTCAGCCTTCACCAAGAGCCCAGCGCCTAGCCTTCTTACAGGCAAAGTCACTGATAAAGTCCTTGAAGTCCAGCTTTCTAGCCAACTGGCTTTCAATGGACAGCGTGGCAAGACTGCAAAGCCTTATGGCGGGACAGGGCTGCTGAGCCTAGAGATGGATCTGTTGGTCCTGGCACCAGGGGGAGGGACAACTGATTTAGTATGAATAGCTGCTAAAAATGTACCTGCATTTATTAAATGTGAGCTAAAAGAGGAATGAAATGAAAAACCTCTGAATTTTCTGTGAAGATATTGACAGTACTTAATGTCAGCAAAACATTACAATTATTATTTACAATTGACTAAGCTTAGCTGACAGACTAATTTCCACCATGGACCACCCACCTTTTCTTTTGAAAAACTGGGTGACATACTGTCGCCCTTTAGTCCCTCTCTCCTGTCTTTTCTTTCTTGAAAGCTTGACTTTGTGAGTGGTTGAGAGATGGCACAGACGTAAGTACTAGCATCACTCCTCACATGCTCCCATTCTCTGCCAGAAAGTGCGGTGCCGCACAGCATTTGGAGGCATGAACAAACCATTACATGTAAATAGAGAGGGGTGTACAGAGGCTTTGGATAATTAACTTTTGGCAGAAAAAAAGGGAAATGAATCGTAAGTGTAGTGAGTACATTATGAATGTAACTTTATATTAATGTTAATTGTTGATGATTGATGAAAGGTTGCTTAAACATTTGTTCTTAATGTTCAAATTTTTTTTGGGGCCCCTGTCATTCACGGGCCCTTAGAATCGTCCTAACCTAACTCTAATCCTAGCTTGAAGCATGATATAGTCAGGGCTGCACATAACTGGTGCGCAGGCGCACCTCTGCCAAAAAACGAGCACCGTAATGTTATGCTCAGCATGGCAACGATCAGCTGTTGAGCCATGCGGAGGGCCGCGAGTAAATAAAAGACGGATAAAAAACAGTGAGTAAAGGACTAATATTAGGAATGAGATGAACTCTTAAGCCAGAAGAAAGATATTAAAGATGATCGGGATGTGGATATATGCTGGATGCCTGCCAAGATAAAGAAACGGAATGGAGCAGAGAGAAATGTTTGTGACGACGCAATGTTTGGATTAAAGTGCGGATTGAACGATCAAAATAATTGATAAAGTGTGATCCTAAGGACAAGGAAATTATGTCATGATGGCTGAAGAACCTGATAAAATAGACAATGAGTTAAAAACTCTCAGTGCGAAGCGCAGAGGGAAACTGGGCGCGTGCACACGCAAACTGAATGAACTCAGACCACTGCTTGCTGATAGTGGAAATAGTGAAAGGGTGTTACGAGGTGTGGAACAATTAAAAGTGACTCTGGATGAATTTAAAGATGCTCATGCTGCTGTCCAAATGCTTTTACCTTCTGAAATAAAGGAAAATGAGACGTTGGACTGGTATGAGCCCAAAATGGAAACATTTGAGAATTTCCTAAAGGAAGTGGTTTCATGGAGCACTTTTCCACCAGACCCTCAGATGCTTATTAATCCTCATGATAGTATCTCCAATGTATCCGATGAGTCTAGGATATCAAAATGTTCAAAACAAACAAAACAATGTGCAACTTCGATAGCCTCAGCTCATCTTAAAGTAGCCACGGAGAAAGCTGCATTACAAGCACGGATGTCCACATTAAAACAGAAACAGGCATTCGAAATGAAGAAGAACAGATTAAAAGCTGAATAGGAGAGAATCGAACTGGAGGAGCATATAGCCGAATCTGAAGCCAAATTAAAGGTATTTGACAGTTTCTATGTGGGCCCCGAAAGACATTCTACAGTACAGGAAAGAGATGGAATGAATGAATATTTGACAAGTCACATTGCTAAAACATCCCTTCACAGCCAACCCAGAGCTCAAATATCTGCACTTGCATTAGAAACCTCTGAACCAGCTCCATTGTTGAGCCCGAGAACATCAGAGCCACCAGCTCCATTGTTGGGCCCGAGAACATCAGAGCCACCAGCTCCATTGTTGGGCCCGAGAACATCAGAGCCACCAAGGAGTGAAAATTCTGAGGAATCAGACTCTAGTAGTCATAGTAAAGACTTGATAACTGTGATCCAGAGGCAAAATGATATTGCAGATTTACTAATGTTACATCAGAAACAATCCTCACTTCCCTCCAGACAAATACCTGTATTTGATGGTGACCCTTTAAGTTTCCAAACATTCATGCGAGCATTTAAACATGGCATTGAGAATAATACTAGTTATGATGATGATAGACTTTATTACCTTGAACAATACACTAGTGGCCAACCTAGGGAACTGGTGAGGAGCTGCTTTCACGTGGAGCCAGAGAGAGGTTATGCTGAGGCACGAAGACTTCTGAAAGTTCACTTTGGAGATGGATTGAAAATTGCAAATGCCTACATGGAAAAAGCTCTCAACTGGAGCATGATTAAAGCTGATGATGGAAAAGCATTACATGCCTATGCCCTTTACCTGAGAGGATGCTGCAATGCTATGAAGGAACTAAAAAGCATGGAAGAACTGGATCTTGTATCTACTTTAAAGCTCATTGTGTCAAAACTGCCATACAAGCTGAAGGAAAAGTGGAGAAATACAGCATTCGAGCTTCTGGAACGAAACCAAAGAAGGGCCACATTCTCTGATCTTGTTGAGTTTATGGAAAAGCAAGCCAGCATTCTGCAAGATCCCCTCTTTGGTGATATTCATGATGTTATGCCATCCCAGAGAGCCATCCCAAAAGCTACTACATCCTACTCCAAACAGCAAATCAACCAACGAGGTAAAGGTAGTAGCTTTGCCATGGCAATAGAAGCACATCAACCTTTTGCACAGAAAATCTGATGCGATGGCTGAATACAACAGGACGGAAGACTACAGTTATCCTGCAAACAATGGGTCAAAAGAAACCAGTGGATAGCTATGAAATAACTGGACTACAAGTGGATGATTTGGATGGGAATAACTTTATTGATCTGCATACACACAAACAAAGATACCAGTGACAAAGAGGAACCTTTTCTCTCAAAAGGATCTCAACAGGTGGCCTTACTTGAAGGAAATACAACTACAAGAAATTGTTGCGGACGTGGAACTCTTAATCGGAGTACATGTCCCAAAGGAAATGGAGCCCTGGGAAATCATAAATAGCCAAGGTAATGGTCCTTATGCTGTAAGAACTCTCTTAGGATGGGTCGTCAATGGACCGCTTAGTTCAACTACAGCTGTGGACACATTTGGAAGACCAGTGGCATCAGTAAACCGCATTTCAATTGAACAACTGGAAAAGCTTCTTGTAAATCAGTATCATCATGATTTCCAAGAGAGAGAATATGAGGGAAAACTTCAAATGTCAGCTGAAGAAAGTAAATTCATGCAGCTGGTATCAAGTGCAGCTACTCTGAAGGATAATCACTATTATCTACCTTTCCACTTCGTAATAGTGATTTCATCATGCCCAATAATCACCATATAGCTGAGCAAAGACCACATTACCTTGCTAGGAGATTCAAGAAGGATGCTGCTTATGCTGAAGAGTACAAGGTTTTCATGGAAGATGTAATCACAAAAGGCTATGCGGAGAAGGTGCCATCAAAGGACCTTCATCCAAATGATGGCAAGGTGTGGTACATACCCCACCATGGGGTGTACCACAAGCGAAAAAAGACACTAAGAGTAGTATTTGATTGTACATCTTCATACAAAGGAACATCACTCAACAATGAACTCTTACAAGGACCTGACCTAACCCACTCACTTCTTGGCGTTCTGCTGAGGTTTCGCAAGGAACAGTTTGCCATCATGGCAGATATTGAAGGGATGTTCCACCAAGTTCGAGTTCACGAAAAGGACACAAACTTGTTGAGATTTCTATGGTGGCCAAATGGTGACACAAGCCAAAGTTTAGAGCAATACCGAATGAAAGTTCATTTGTTTGGTGCCATCTCCTCACCAAGCTGTGCCAATTTTGCCCTGCAAAAGACAGCAGAAGATAATAAGAACAAGAGTGATGCAATTGCAGTTGACACCATTAAATCAAACTTTTATGTTGATGACTGCCTGAAATCTGTTGCAAAAGAAGAGCAAGCTATTATCCTCACTAAGAATCTGAGTGAACTATGTGCTCAAGGAGGTTTCAAAGTAACAAAATGGATTAGCAATAGCCGTGCTGTCCTGGCTGCTATACCAGATGAACACAAAGCCAAACAGATCAAGGAACTGGACCCGGATAGAGAGAAGCTACCTGTGGAAAGGGCTCTTGGAATGTACTGGAATATTGAAGACGACACATTTGGATTCCAAATTGCAATAAAAAAACGGACCCTTACCCGACGAGCTGTGCTCTCTACTGTCAGTTCAGTATATGACCCGTTAGGTCTTATTGCCCCCTTTGTACTAAAGGCAAAACAAGTTCTCCAAGGTCTTTGTCAGGCTAAGTGTGGATGGGATATAACAATCCCTGGTCAGTTCTCCAAACCATATGAAAAATGGCTGACTGAGTTGGAACAATAAAAACATTTGCAGGTTAGCAGATGCTTCAAACCTGAGGATTTTGGCCAAGTGGAAACCATACAGTTGCATCACTTTAGTGATGCCAGTGAGCGAGGATACGGCACTGCAAGTTATCTCAGATGTGTCAACAGCTTGGGGGAAGTTCATGTTGCTTTAGTGATGGGAAAGGCTAGAGTAACCCCTCTCAAAAAGATGACTGTACCCAGACTGGAGCTTACAGCAGCCACCCTAGCTGCAAGGATGGATCGGATGTTATGCTCAGCGCTACAGCTAAACCTCCAAGAATCCATCTTTTGGACAGACAGCCAGTCTGTACTTAAATATATCTGCAATCAAACCAAGCGATTCCACACTTTTGTAGCTAATCGGATTGCAGTTATTCACGACATGTCAAATGAGACTCAGTGGAGATATGTGGACACCAAACGAAATCCGGCCGATGATGCTTCCCGGGGGCTAAGACATTGAAGGCTTCCTAAAGTCTAAAAGATGGCTACATGGACCCCAATTCCTGTAAGAGGAGGAGTCTCAGTGGCCAGGGAACCCAGACAAAAATGTCACAAAGCTCTCTTTCTCCAGATGATCCTGAAGTGAGAAGGAATGTCAAATGTGATGAGTATTGAGGGGAAAAGTCCCACAAGTGAACTAATTGAGCACTACCCAGATTGGAACAGCCTGAAAAAAGCTGTAGCTTGGATCCTGAAATGGAAAAGATTGCTCTTGGAGATCACTCAAAGAAGGAAGGTGACAAACCCTGGATTGCTGCTGGAAACTGGAGATTAAGTGGACTACTGGCTGAAGCTAGAAAAATCGATTTACATTTTTTTTTTTTTATGAACTCAAGATGAATCTCATCTATGAACTCTGACAAGAAGAACATTAATATATTTGTTTTGAATATTGGCTCTATTTATTATTTGTTGTAATTGCTATATTCTATGCAATTAGGGGCTGGAATGTTAGAGCCATTTTCTGTGTTGACAATGAGAGTATTATTTTCTTATTAATTTAGATCTTAATATATTCTTTCCATTTATGTATTTTTCTCTAATGAAATATTCGGAGAAAAACTTTGATTTACTGTGAGCCACACCTGTGATATAAGGAAGGGATGGGACTGAGCGTGAGGAGGAAATTGTCTCCAGCAATGAACGGGAAATCGGAACAGTCTTTGACCTCACGTTACACTGATCATTTTGTTTATTTTGTTTGTTTAAGTACTGTATATGGAAGTAAATAAATCGGCCAAGGAAGACAAAGAAATCAGCGCCTACAGAGCTTTATTTGGATGGTGTTTAACGTGTGAGTCAAGAAGCGGATCCCTGTTGACGTGTCACAGTTTTAGATATCCCACAAGAATGGGCCACGACAGGTAGTGATGACAGCTTTTAGGATTACTGGTCATGCTAATGTTGTCTTGTTTTCACCTCTGCATGTGTGTTCTGTGTTCAACTCTGCATGTGTATTCAGTGCCGTGTGTCTGGCAAATAAAGTCAAGACCCCCTCAAAAGTTACGGTTTATTTCAGTTTAAGGATGAGCACCAAGCAACATCTCCAGGTGCTCCTTTGAGAACCAGGGCAAAAAAGTTATGTGCACCCCTGGATATAGTCATTGCCCCCCCCTTAATAATTTTCTGCTTAGCCGTGCAGTTTTATTACTAGTACTGTTTGGATGTGCTTAGAATGTATGTTCTGTGTATGATGCCATTTATATAAAACTAGCTAACACACTGACTGTGCTTTTGGCTCACTAAACAAATAAATACAACTAACCTGTCAAAAGGAGTGTTGAGGCTAACAGACAAAGAGTAATTGTCATATTGGGAGTGTCAACGGATTTATATGTTGGTTCAGCCTACATTAAACAGTTAGTGTGAAGTTGCTCAAGTTTTTAGTCTGTCAGGAAACATTTTGTAAGCCTTGACGATATGAGGCCTGTTAGCCATTTTCGCTCCCTTCAACAGTGGTAAGCTAGCGTATCGGAAATTTGCGGAGAGTTAGAGGCTAGTTTGGGGAGCCTAAGTGAGCTATTGTAATAGCACAGTTAACAGGTCTTGCTGTTTTAGCATTAGCGTTTGCCCATAGTACCTGGGATATTTTCGAACAAATTATAAGAGAAATCAAGAAACTTGTTGTAAGCTTTGGTCCATTTTAAGTTAATTCCATCATCACAGGGTGTATGCGAATGGTCCGAACGAAAGTCACAAATTGACATTGCTTGTGTCTAAAGCTGCCAAACATATTACATAACCTTGTCCAAAAAACTTGAAACTTTTTCTGTGTTATTAGCCAAATGAGAGTGCTAACATTACAGTATGACTAGGCAACGGTTTGCGAAAAACCTTCATAGTTAGCATAGCTTGGAACAGGGACATGCACAGACATTTGGAGGGGCTATTGCTCTAAACTGGAAAAAAGGCCTCCCCCCGATAAAAAACACAAGACCTTTTGAAAATTGTAACTTGTTTTTAATGTAAAAGAAACCAAACTATTATTACATCAACTAAATTGAACAGTAATTCACATCTTATAACAAAATAAGCTAAGGTGACTACCGATACTTGCATTCGGTAACTTGATTTTAAAAATTAAAACCTTTTTTTTTTTTGCGGTCCATATCTCATCAAAAAAGTCTAATGTTAGTAACTATTAAAGACAAAATCGGGACAATTCTGTTCTAATGTAGTTTGACCATTGTAACTTCTGTGCAGTCCAGACATACTGATAAAATAGGGCCTCTAACTAATTACCTTAAATAAACTCACTAATGAATGAAACCAGTTCAATATGCATTATTCTTATTCTTATCATTCTTTATGAGCATAGCCAGTAACGGTAAGGTATCTAATTACTTATTTATTTAGTATTCCATAACTTAATAACAGAGATGGTCAAACTAAAGTGGTAGAGACATGGCAGAAATCCTACAATGAAGCAGGACAGTGAACTGTTCACCTGTGAGAGGGCGATCAAGAAAAGAGAGCGAGCGTTGAGGGAGTTTAGAGATGAAAAGACACAGAAGCACAATAACAACTGTTGTGGATATTTTAAAATTTTAAACTTGCGGAGCCCCTGCCCCAGCATCGGTAGGCCATGCTAGGAGAAGAGAGGTATGCGTGACATTAGGGAATGCTTGGGACGAATTGATTCTATCGGGAAATCCTTTTACTAGACAGTCTGTGAGATTGAATTTTTCAGCGCCGCATGTGTTTTTTATGATACGAGTGCAACCCGTGGTTGTGCCAAGGTGTAAGCCTATGCGGTTTTTTCCTTCTACTAATGCAGACACTATGGGTAAGGTTTTCTAGACGGCTGGGGTGAACGCGTGCCACCGGGTCGTACAATTCGAAGGAGTTAGTCATCATCTCGGTGGAGTTTATTGCGCGCAGTGTGGCGTTCGCCATGTGCTCACATGGTGCTGGAAGAGAGGCGTTTGCAAAATACCATTTATTCAACCCTCTGGTAGACCCGGTCAGGGCCATAAAGGCACACAGCTGTTCTGTGTTGTTTAGAGGTCGTGGGCGAACAGGTAATGCCATTGATGAGTCCTGGGGGAAAAGGGTGCATGCATAACATGAACCGTTTTGCCCTGCGGCCTGCAGAAATGACCTTAGAGTGTGCCACCATACGTTACCGTCTAGTCTATTACTAGTTTTCCAAACGTCGTCTTTTAAGTCGTCAATGCTGTTACCTACGGAAGGGTCATGTTTCAGAACGGTTGATGTGCCTATTGATGTTAGAACTTGTGTTAGAGGTTTGGCTTTAGGGGTGTCGTTTTTGGGGGTGATGTCTATATAAAACGCGCCGCATGGGTCTTTGCTAGATACATACGCGCAAACAACGTAATAGCCCCTGTCTGATATTTTGGTCTTCTGTAATTGTAGTAGGACGGCGGGACTTGATGAGTTGACTTTAGAGATAGATAGTCTCCTTTTGATTTTTGTTTTGTCGGCCCATAAGGTATAACCCCAGTCCTTGCGTGAGGTGGTCCATAAAACCAAAGCCCATCCTCCGGAATAGTGGGTACTAGTGTAAGTGCCATCTATTACATAGCAGATGTAAACGTCTGCCCGCCCCAGCTTCATAGGGTCGGGGCAAGGGAAGTAGTTACACGGGTCTAACTGCACTGTGCTATCTTCCCCTTCTCCCAGAGTAATGTTACCAATCCCTGCTTTGATAAGCCCCTTTGACCATACGGTTCTCCCGGATTCCCCAACGTACCTTTTTGCTACTTTGACTTTGATTAGAGGGTTGTGTACTAACCATGGATACATGAAGTATAGGATTATGGCAAACACAAAACCCATAAGGAATATGCAAAGGATCCACTCTACTAGTGTACAGACCCTCCAACAGTTTCTGCATTGCTCACGGTTGCGTTGTCGTCTTTCCAGGTGGGCGTTAGCCAATTCTTGTCCGAGGGGTTCCACCTTCAATCACTCGCCAGCGATCAGGCACAAAGTTTATGTTGGTGTCGTTGTCTGCTTCGTGGATGTGTCTAGTCTGACTGAGCCCGTGCCTTCATGACCATGTCAATTAAACCCCACACCATGACGGCACAGACGAGGAACCAGAGGCATATGAAAAAGCACAGCTGGCCGTCAGCCATGAGTCTTGTGTGTGGTACTAGGGTGTATGTGCTGCGTGTGTGGTGCTGGTGGTGACTTGGCACGTCACTTGTCGTCGTCGTCTGTTTCTACTGGAACGGCTAGACTGGGGCGGAGATGACAGCTTTGCAGTGGCTGGCGTGGACCCACGTGGCTCTCTCGGCGACCTTGACCGCTGTCTGGGTGACGAGAAGCACCTGGTAGGGACCTTGCCAACGGCTGGATCTCCAGCTCTTTCTCCGGAAGTCCTTAACCAGCACGAAGTCGCCTGGTTGGATACGGTGGAGTGGACCAGTAGCAGGTAGAGCTGCCGCTACCTGGCGTCTGATATCTGCTAAATTGGATGACAGGTTAACACAATATGACAACATGTTGATTGATAGCCTCTAACATCCCCCCTTTTGACACATTATCCAACCCATGTGTCAATTTAGCAAAATGTGAGAAAAAATGCCTCGGGAGACATGGATTGGAATTTGGATCAACCCAGATGCTGGAGGTGGGGTCAAAGGTAGCACCAGCAGTTTTCCACTGTGCTTTTTTTGTTGGTGGAGCTAACTGCTGCATGGCAGTTAGTGACGACATATTGTCAGTGATGGAGGAAACAGGGATGTTAACAAACGAGTGTGCGTGTGGAGCGAGAGGAATCAGGGTGGCTGCCTTTGCAGCTGAGTCAGCAGCAGCATTTCCTAATGTTTCCTTGTGGTACAACAGGTCGAGTTGACCAATACAATTTCTAAGCATAATATAATCATTTGGTTTTACCATATAAAGTAACAAAATAAATTGCCACTACACAACAAATAGGCTATATTTAGTTGTTTTTTTGTAAATAACCGACGGTATCAAGAGGAAGTAAAGTCCCTTGGTTTGTCCCTTATACCCTAACTGCCATGAGACAACTCAAAATCAAGTTTCCAAAATCCGACACTGAGGTGGTCTTAACGCACCGGCAGATGACAGCGCTGACTAAGTGTGTTTCCCGCAGCGAGACGCTACAATACTAATTGTGGGCTTATCATGTTGATTCGGCCAAAAATAAAAACAAACTCTCGCTCCCTCCAGAGGGGCAGGTCAGCCAAAAAGGCCAAACGGGCCGTTGCCCGGGCAACATTAGCCCGTACCTGTGCACGTCCCTGGCTTGGAAACATTGCTTCAGTGACCTTCGGGTCATTGACCTTAGTGATGGGTAATATATTGAAATTATGGTATATGGTTATGGTCATAAAATATATATAATCTTTGATTTTGGATATTGTTATATCGTAATATGTCAAAATTATTGTCTTTTCCTTGTTTTTAAAGGTTAAAGGGTAAAGGGTTTAAAGGGTAAAGTGATGTTATTTAAATAATTTCCTTTACCCGCTATGTCATTATATCCACATTATTGGTGATAATGTATCAAAACCTGTTAAACCTACAATACTGTTGCACGATCGGTGTTGAGTTATTAGGGGTGTAGAAATTAATAATTTCTACGATGCATCGCAATGCGGACGTGGACGATTTTGCATCGATGCAGTGACAGAACATAATCGAATATAGCATAGTAACGTTGCTTCCTGATTTTACGGCCGCGGCTTTACAATAAAGTTTTTTTTCGGTCACTTTAATATCAAATCGGTCGGTGACGCAGAGATCAAGGAACAAACGTGACAGCGGCACAGCGACACCAAACACGGAGTCTGCTTTATCCACCAACACAAGAACACCAGTCCAGAACCAACAGCAGAAGGACCCACTCTGAATCACTCACAGGGATTTATGTTTTAAAGAAATACTCGCTTTACAATCATGTCAGGTTTTTGGTGGATTTAGTTAAGTCTTGGATTGCAGAGTATGAATGTCATCTTGCTATTTTCAGCCGATATATACGTGTGTAAAGTTTGTGAAGGCAGGAGGAAAAAGCTTCAGCGATCACTGTCTCCTCTGTTCCTCTAAACCCCGCCCCCCCTGAAAATAATGAGTGACAGGCTGATAGTAACTTGATAGAAACTTTATTATTTACTTAATCACTGATTGAGATATGATGAAGCTAAATTAATCTCATACAATCATGGGATTAACAGTAAGACAGAGAATGTAAGTGTGCAGCCACATGCACAGTGGCGACGGGCCATTAGGCACAGCCCCACCAGTATTAAAAATAATTATTACAAAAAAAAAAAAATATATATATATATATATATAAAATATATTTTAACACCATGTTTAATCATCTGATTCGTCTGTACATTGCTGTGTTAGTCTATGTTATTCTAATTAGTGTCTACAGTGCCGTTTTGAGCCATGTGGGACAACACCCGATCATGCCCCTCCCTCTCACTGTCTAAGTCAATGTTGACTGTAAAAACTACACTGCTTATGCTCAGAGTATTTTTCAATTTAACGTGTGTGGCAAAAAAATAATGACCATAGGGGCACTGAGCTGCCATCCCCACCATACGTCATCTCACCTAATTCAGAGCTGATTAGCTGTAAGTACGTCACGTGTGCAGTGCTGCGAAACGTCACGTGTAGTGTGAAGAGGAGACGAGAGAGCAGCATATAGCTAACATCACCAGCGATTAAAAGAAGTAAAAAGCTGAAAGAAAATGAATGAAGTTGACCATTTACTGGAGCACACATTTGAGACACTTAGTCTCCGAGAAAACTGGAGGTAAAGCGCCTCGGTGCCCACCATCCACCGGATTTCCAAATGGTCCAGACTGCGGGCAAAGTTAAACGCGGGTTTAACGCTGAGTGGTTTGCTAAAAAGAAATGGCTAACGGCGAGCATCCAGAAGAATTCCCTCTTTTGCTTTCCTTGCCTGCTTTTTGGTGAAGATCGAGGTAATTGGTCGAGGACAGGTTACAAGGACTTAAAGCATTTTTCGGAGAGGACAATGAAGCATGAGAGCAGCAACAGTCACTTGGAAAATGCCGTAAAATTGGGATTACTGGGAAGGGTGAATGTTGCAGCTCAGATTGACAGCGCCTACATATGCGGCATTGGTGATCGTAATAGGAAGGTGGAAGAAAACAGGTACGTGCTGCATCGGATCATCACTTGTATCAAACTGTGGGAAATGTGAGACAGCACTGCGGGGCCACAACGAGTAGGCAGACTCTCTGAATCCAGGGATATTCAGGTCAACTTTCGAGACGATGTGTGAGGGCGATTCCAGGCTTCGACGGCACTACGAAGCTCTGCCCATTTTCAAAGGGACATCAAGCACCATACAGAATAAACTCTTAGACTGCATGTATGCTGTGTACAGGGAGGAAATAGGCAAGCAAGTGGACAACAAATCATTTGTTGTCGTTCAGGCCGGTGAGACAACCGATGTCTCCTGTAAATCGCAAATGGTGATTGTGCTGCGATACATTATGCCTAACCTCACAGTTACAGAGCGTAGAAGTAAAGGACAACACTGGTGTAGGTCTCTCTAACAGCATCAAGGCTGTTCTGGAACCCCTGAATCTGAAAGAAAAGGGAATCGCTCAGACCTAGGACGGGGCGGCCGTCATGAGCGGTAACGTGCGCGGGGTACAGACAGTTTGTTCACTGCTACAGTACGCCCACCAACTGAACCTGACCCTGCAGCAACTGTGTTCAGCAAGGATGAGCATCCTGAAGGTGTTTTTTGCAGATCTAACTGCTTTTTCAGCATTTTTCTCTGGTGCTCCAAAACGTGTTGCAGCCCTTGCAGAGGCAACACAGAGACGCATACCACGACCACCGGCTGTGAGATGGAACTTTAAAAGCAGAACTGTGAACGCGGTTTGAGAGACCCGAGAAGCACTGCTTCCAGGATGGGATGCAGTCACCATAAGTGAGGCATACGGCCTGTCAAAGAAACTGCGGGACCGAGCATTTATGCAGCTCCTGGAGTTTTTTTCGTTGCTTGTGCCGGAAGTGGATGTTTTATACAACAATTAAAAAACGAAGCATCGATGCACCTATGATCAACAGCGCGCTCTGCCGTTTCAAGGAAAATGTCCAGAAAATGAGGCAGCAAACTGATGCATTGGCCGCCACCGCTCATGATGGAACAGACGAGCCAGGCCGACGAGTCAGCAGCACAGCGCCGGTGATGAAGGAGGCTTGTGTTGTCATCTCACAGGTGGAACCGAGGTTCTCACAGAGTGACCATTTCATCGCTGCAAAGCTCGTTGACAGCTCATTCTTCCCACAGCATGTCCTGTCATTTCCTACACCTGAGCTTGACTGCGCCGTGAAATTGTGGCCTGCTTTGGGAAACAAGGACAAGTTCAAGTCTGAGCTGACCACGCTCTACCGCCACAGTGAGGTTCACAAACACTGCCCTGTCTCTGTTGAAATCCATTCACGAGAACAACTTGGAGGATACGTTTGCTGAGACTGTTATTTTGGTCAAAATAATAGTAACAACTCCGATGACGACATCCGAGTCAGAGAGGAACTTTTCCACCCTCAAAAGGATAAAGACTTTCACTCGCAATGCCATGGGACAGCCGCGACTTAACGCATTGGCCATGCTTTCAATTGAAAGCCAGTTGATCCAGCAACTACAGGACTTCATCCCCATAGTGATAGACACATTCTGTCAGAGGAAGGACCGCCGTGCCGCTTTTCTTTTCAAGTGATTCTTCAGCTTTGGTAAGTTCATTTATGTCATATATTTTGTTGATCTTTTGTGTTTTGCCTCTGCTGGATCGATTGATATTGTGACCTCGGTGATGAGTGTCTGTGTTTTCCTTATATTTACAGTCTATGTTGTTTTAATGCTAAAGCATTACGGTTGTTCTTATTGTTAAGAATTGCTTTGTGATGGTGCCCTTTACTCCATGTATTAAGGTGCATTACAATATGACATCCCCACGCTGTGTACGTAAATGTATGCGCTCACAGTGTTGCTCCGTGTGGTCTTCAGTATGTAATTTGACACTCCCCCCCTCTCTCTCTCCCCCCCACCTCTCTCTGCCCCCCACCTCTCTCTGCCCCCCCAGTTTTGTACACATAGAAACGCAACTGCACATGCACTATTTTTGTCTTTATATGCTGTTGTAAATACTCCTGTTGTCTGCTGTGTTCAGACTCAAGTCATGTTTGTGATGCCACATTCAGGACCTTTAACAGAAGACCGTTGCTATAAGCTGCAGCTAGACTGCAGAAGCATTCGTTTTTTGTTTTTGAGGATGAAACAATTTCACACACAGATACTGTATAGGGATGCTAGAGCTATACAATTGATTTATTCTGGTTTATAAATTAATGTCAAGACATTTATGTTATCGATTTCTGAAGCACTTTCTAAATAATAAAAAGAGAGTTCATATGTATTTACTGCTTATTCATTGATGAAAAAGAAGCCATGTGCAGTAATATAGACAATTAAAGATGCAACGCATTGGTATGAATCGTGATGCATCGGGATATCGAATTGAATCTGTGACAGGATAATCGTAATCGAATCGGGAGACCAGTGAAGATGCACAGCCCTATGAGTTATGTTCTTCATAATGCCCAGCCCTATGTGTAGTAGCTAAATAAACAAAGTTTATCATAATAGTGGCATCCTATGCATATACTTAGCCACCTTTACAGCTTAAATGTGAGAAATGGCGTGCAACCATTTAACTCAAATCTGTATTTCTTACTGAGGGACTGACAGACTCACTTTATGGCCTCAGTTGCCTCACTGAGCTCTTCTCTGCTTTGCACAATTCAAATCAAATTATCTTCAAACTCTTGTCACTGTGATGTCCTGCATGTGCTATATGATTAAATGGAGCTATTCATAATAACGTAGCAGCACACCAACCTTCCAACCCAGTTCTGTCCACAGCAGTAAGGTGAGTTCAAGTTAAATGGTAAATAAACACTGAAGCAAATATGTCAGAGGACTGCTGCTGCACTGCTCTGTGTGGGCTGGAACTTTCCAGTATATAGTACATCTGGCTGCTCCCCAAACACTGTGTTTCTGTCTGGGGGAGCCTTAAAAACAGTTGAATAATGTATTTTTAATAACTTTCATCAAAGCTAACGCCAGGTATCTGTAATTACAGGATGGCCGTGTCTCCTTCATCGGCCACCAGTTGGGTGGTGTGTCCTTCTCGCAAAACAGCCGCGACCAGCAGGTCAAGTTCGCACGTGCCGTCCAGATCACCTACTACCTCCGCAACCATGGACCCGTGGTGCAGGATGTCATCGCGGAACGCTGGGAGAACGAGTTTTGCGCCCTTGTCAACCGGCTCTCCACGGCTGAGGCACCCCACGCGTCCGACCAGCTCCACATCCAGTCCCTCACCTCCTTCAGCCTTTGGCGGGACTTCCACCAAACGGGTGTTCTGGCAAAGGGGGAGGTGCTGGTCAGCCTGGTGCTGGTGCTCCTGGCTGCCACCATCTCCAGCTCCATGCGGGACTGCCTGAGGGGGAAGCCGTTCCTGGGGCTGCTGGGAGTTCTGACCATCTGCATCGCCAACGTGACGGCCGCAGGGATCTTCTTTATATCGGACGGGAAGTTCAACTCTACACTGCTGGGGATTCCGTTCTTTGCCATGGGTGAGTGGAAGCACAGGACTGAGACTGGATGTGTGTTTTGCATGGGAGTGTGTGTGTGTGTGTGTGTGTGTGTGTGTGTGTGTGTGTGTGTGTGTGTGTGTGTGTGTGTGTGTGTGTGTGTGTGTGTGTGTGTGTGTGTGTGTGTGTGTGTGTGTGTGTGTGTGTGTGTGTGTGTGTGTGTGTGTGTGTGTGTGTGGTGGTTGGTTAAGGGGCTTATCAGGGTTTGCCACTCTCATCGGGTTGATTGGGGAAGGGATTAGCACAATTGTGATGGGTTTTCCCTTGGAGGGGACACCAGCAGTCTATTTTTTTGTTGCAGCAAAATTGGGGCTGTGGTGTGTGTGCATGTACTTACTGTATACCTTGCATCTTCATTTGTGCAGCACATTCTTTGTCAAGACAATTTAGCATGTTTCTTTCTCCAAAATTAGGGTATGGTTTTTCTTATTTCACTGAGCTTTAAGTGATTGTTTCCTCTGTGTAGCCACTGTGTTACCACAGAAGTGCAACACAAGGCTAACACTTCTCAGATTCTGGACTACAGCATTGGGGAAATAAACTGGTGAAAATAATGTTAAGCCACATACAAAATGAAAGTATTTTATGTTTCAAATTAGGATTCAAATTCCTATGTCAGTAGTCTCTCACACACAAATTGGTTGTCCTGAAAAGAAATGTGAGGAAGTAGTGCTATAACTATAGCAGGTTGGACTAGAGCAGGGGTGCCCAATACGTCGATCGCAAAGGTAGTGTGGGTAGATCGCATGGCATTGAAAAAAAAGAAATATATATATTTTTTAAGTTAGCCTATCATCCATCCTTACTATGGCATTTGCCACTTGATTGACGTACAGGTAAGCCAGTCTGAGTTGTATTGTGCCATACGGGTTCATGCAGTTATGAGGGGGCCTCACCTCCTCACCACCGTTTAGTCTAATATCTGCCGTTTAGTCCACTATCTGTGTCGCACCCTATAGGTAGATCATTTGGGCGTGGTCATTTTAAAAGTAGCTCCCAAGCTGAAAAAGTGTGGGCACCCCTGGACTAGAGTTAGCTACGAATTGGACTTTGTGCGTAATTTTGACCTGACACAACCTCTGTAATCATCAAAATTCATGGAGGGTCACCCGTACCGTAATGGCGGTTATTTTGTGAGATGAAAACATTCTGAAATGTCCCATAGTGGATGTTAGCAGATCTGACAAACTTGTGTTATTGGTGACTGAAGGCATTAGATTGGCCTTTGCTCTCATGACGTTTGTGATGACTCATTGCAAAACCTGCAACTTTTTAAGATGTACTTTTTCACCTATAATCCATAGTTACAGTGTGTAGTCAGGGAGGTATGACTATCCAGCTACAATTATACTGTGGACGTTGTGGTTGCGTGGTAACTACCAAGACATCAGATCATCAAAAGGATCACATGGTCATCCCATAAGAAGGTCAATGACATCAAAATAGTGATGACTTTCCTGTAGGAGGCAGAAACACACAACTCAGACAGTCAATGTAGCTATAGATACATATACAACCATTCTTTCTTATGTTGTGGATGATTTAAAGCAGATATTCATTTAGATTTTCGATTTATTTTGGGAAACAGAGCACATGATCACTGGGCCGGCACAACATAATTATTTCCTACATTTTTGGAAAATGTGGGCTTGGATCTATGGTTCTGATTCTGATATGATCTGATGTAGTCTTACACTGCAAAAAGTGAATCAATTTTGAGAATAAAAACATATTCTATTGTATCTGAATGCCCCCTATGGAAACAAATATAATACATGCACTGCGTAATAAAGGCCAGTGATATTTGTAATTATTTGCCCTAGGTAAAATAAAAACATCTACAATAAGCTATTACAATTATGACCTTTACACAATTTTCACTGCACATCTTCTTGTTTATCCTCATCCTGATGTTTTCTGATACACTCTGTCCAATTACACCACAGTATATATAGTGCATTTCCTCCTCTTGCACTTCTAAGGTGACTGGATCCCTGGGGCTTTGCTACAGCTCCTCTGCAGGCCGGCTGACATAACTGAAGTTTAAGTAGGACCCATGAACATTACATTACATTACATTACATTACATTGCATTTAGCTGACGCTTTTATCCAAAGCGACTTACAATAAGTGCATTCGACCAGGAAGATACAACCTTTAAGAAAACAGAATCATATAAGTACATCAGGTTTCATAGAGCCAAACATTTAAAAGTGCTACTCAACTGGCATTTAGAAAGCCAGCCCTTTATTAGTATATAAGTGCTTTGTTAGTAATTCTATCGCTCAAAGTGGAGTCTAAAGAGATGAGTTTTCAGTGAACAGGAGGCTGGATCAGCTTCTGGTGACCTAGAGGCAGGGGACGGGAGACGAGGGGGGGAGGCGTGTTGCGAGAGGCTAAAAAGGGAATATCAAGGAGAAACGAGCTGGAGAAAAAACCTATGTGATGTATAGGGATGAAGAAAAGCATGGTGTAGAGGAAGAGGAAACATTCAGAAACAGAGGGAAGAGCTAAAAGAGAGGGACAGTCACAGAGAAAGGGGGGGAGGGCAAAGGAGATGGAGAGGACTTGATTAAGTCTGTAATTCCATGTGACAGGACCTCAGAGGCAGCATATGTCCACCCTCCTCTTAGGAGGTCCTGACGGAGGCACACCCCTATCACTACATCAACGCCACATCAGGGCAGACACTGAGAACCCAAATGGATACTGATACCCAATGGCAGTGTGGCGCCCCCTACTGAGATGCTTTAATGGAAATTATCTGTTTAAAATTTGATTCATAATTTCGTTTTTTAAGCCATATTGAAGATTTTCAGAAAAGCAGCAATGACATTAACACAGGTGTTGTCACCTTACATGATGTCATATGACAAAGTTAATGTACCTACAGCAAATTATGTGGTAGATAGTAGTGATTCTAAAGGATGAATTTAAAGGGGCCCTATTATCAATTTGAGGTTTCCCCTTTCCTGTAGTGTGTTATATTGGCTATTGAGCAAGTTAATTGTCTGCAAAGGCTAAAATTGTTTGTAGTGACATCAATATATGACACTGGCGCTTCTATTGGCTAGCGCTCCATTGTACGGGATAGGAGAAGGGGCGGGACATGCGGTCTGTTACTGTTGACCAATCACAACCGAGCTGGCCAGCTTACCAATCAGAGCAAACTGGGCTGTGGTTTTAGACAGAGGGTGAAAAGAGGTGCTGCAGCACAGGCAGTATGAGACAAATAAAGAGCTTTTTGAACATTAAAGCATGGAAACATGTCACAGGAGAGGCACAATTATGAACCAGATAATTAGCGTAATAGGGCCCCTTTAATCACTCCAACCTATTTGACTGGATGGACAATTACGTCTACTCACAACATCATATATTCTCCTACTGCGAAGTTGCATTTTGGGTAAGGTAGAAGTCTTTAAGTTGTGTGTATCAAAGGTTCTTAATTTGTCATCAGTTAATAAGTCATCAGTTTATCCTACTGAAGCTTGGGTAGAACACAATAAATGTGGTGAAAATGGTGGATATGAAATACATAAATCAAGCTGATCCATGTGGATTACTTTCTGTAGTAAGAATAAGGAAATTGTTTTGATACTACAGCGTTGTGATAAGCTATCTGTTGTTGTGTCTCGTCAAATGTGTTAGTTATGTTTATGTATTTTGTCCGTCATTTTCTGTTTTATTTTGTACTGACCTTTTTCATTTCAGGCCCTGTTTCTTCCTCCCCTTGTGTGTTTTTCCCGCCATCATCAGTGTCTGCCCCACCCCTGATTGTTTACACCTGTTCCCACTCACCTGATGTTTAAATAGCCTGTCTCTCCCCTGTCCTGTGTCAGATCGCCTTGTTTGTGTCTCTGAACGGTCATGCCAAGCCTCAGCTCTGAAAGGATTGCGTTTCACTCATGCCAGGTTTTGTAATGTTTGTTTATTTGGTTAGGCTTAAGTTTTTATTAAGTCCTCTTTTTGTTACGCTAGTTTTTTCCTCCTTGTGAGCGCTTTTTGTCATTTCCACTACCTACTCTGTTAAAAGGGATTACCTAGGAGGTATACTACGAAGCAGGATTTTCGCTTAGCCGGCTAACTTCAGGGAAAACTCGGGGTTTCCGGTCCTACGAAGCTGGTTCTCTTTTTAGCGGGCTAGATCTCCATGGTAACTTATGCTGAGCGGCTAACCTGCCCCGGAGCAGGTTAGGTTGCAGGCTAAGAGATCAACTCAGTGAAAGCACTGCCTGCTGACCAATCAGAGCTCAGTGTGCAGAGTTTAAAGCGATCAAGTCATATTACAGGAGAAAGGAAAATACAGAAAAGCTGCCGTTGCAGGAAAGACGGTCGGCAAAAATCACCGACTGTGTGAACGTGAACATTAATAGAATATCACCTCCCATCTTCAGAGCAATCTGACTATTATAACATTAGCGTTAAGAAAGCTTACTTAAATATCTGCCACAACATAAGTAACCGGATCAGAGTAACATTAAGTACAGTCCGCGGCATATCACATCATAATGTATCATATTTCCTTATCTGAGTCAGCTGAGCCGTATCTGGCCGTGCAACACTCACAGTGTCACATACTGTATGCAGAAGTATTATTTTAAGCAACACATTAAGTTGACGAAACACTCGAGACAAATGTAATTAAAGTCAGATCCACTCCTGTCTTAGACGGGGCAGTGATATCATAAACCTGTTAATGTACGCATTCAAAGGCTTTTTCTTTTAACAGCTGTATTCACCTTGCAGGTGCAGCTATGTGGCTTTTATCCTGGATAAAGTGTTTAAGTCATGGATGTTTAAAGTTTAACGTCTTCATATATTTGTCTAATATTATAGTTGACTTTTCATTCAGGAAGTATGACGCTGCGCTGTCAGTACGCTTCTCCATGTTTGTGATTGGTCGAATGCTCCAAATACCGCCCCTTTCATGTGAACAAGCACCTAACTAGATAGGGCACGGCTGGCTTGAGCGATCCACTTGATAACCCTCGTCGTAGGACCGTTTAGCGAGAGCGCGTATGTTTTGGATTAGGCCAACCGGCTAACTCAAACATATCCAGGTTAGGTTGAACCAGCTTCGTAGTATACCCCCCAGATCTGTTAAAATAAATACACTTTTTTATTACATTCAAGACTTTGTCTCTGGGTCGTGCATTTGGGTTCATCAGTTTGTGTCGAGGTCCTGACATCTGTCCAGTTATCCACTAGTTATTTTCCCAAAATGTGAATAAACATTTATAAAGAGATTCAGATGTATTTATAACTTTGTTATCCTTGTACTTATGAGTTATCCTGCAGTGACTGATATCTGTAGGCCACAATGCTAACAAATTACTTTGCTGACGCAGAGGTACACACAATCCTGTGAAATATATGTGCTGGTGATATACACTATAGACCGAATTATTTTTGCTGAGTATCGTCCCCCTAGCTTTTCAGCTCGTTCTGGCTCCCTTCATGTCCTCCTTGGAGACTACAATGATACCTGGGATCATAGAGTACTATTCAAAACTCCTTATGTAGAAAATGATCATGTTATTGTCGTCTTTCACAATTGGTAAATCATGGAGGCTGAGTTTTTTACCGAAGGTTTTGATGTCAATAAGAATGTTTCGGATAGAGAATACTGAAATAGGCTGCATACTGTTTAAAACAAGAAACTATCTGATCAGAAAATAAGCAGATGCCACCCTATTTACTTGACCGAAAGTTTACATGTTCCATAATGAATACTACAAGGCTCATGCTACACTCAAAGAACAAACACAATAACGCACCCTGTCCAAAGTTCCTCTAGTCTGAAACTAAACGTTGCTTGTTAAATGTAAGGCTGTGTTTCCTTTGATCTTTTCCATCAAAGCCTACTTTAACACCATAGTAAAACTAATTCATTATTCTCTGTGAACAATCCAGCTAGTGTCATCTCTGGCCTCGAATCATGTTGAGGAAGACCTTCTACATGGGGCAGGTACCTTCACATGCGGGCGGACCCTTGTTTAATATGGAACAGCTTCTCCTCCCGTTTCTGTCCCCTGTGTCTATCTGCCGTGTCATCATCGAGATGCCCAATTACTGCTGAGCTGAGCTTGTCACTTCTTCCTCTCTGTGGACATGTGAGAGCTGTTAGAAGTGTAAAAACAGGGAAGGAGAGCAGGGAAGGAAGCAGAACTCAAGAAACATACATACCCTGATATAGGAAGTGACGGATCGGACTTTCTCTGGCAGGCAGTGACGGGCCTTAACCAGCTGAGTATATTGATTTTTTCCAAACTGTATTTTATTTACTTCCCAACATGCAGCCACTGTTCATCCCACCAGAACGTTACAGAGCTTTGAAGCTCCGAGCCGTAATCCAATCTCTTTTAACCCGGTCACAGTGAGAGCATACATTTTTTCAAATGGCTGCCTTGACTGAACTGTGGGCAGGTGTATTTGTTTTCTTTTGGGTGGAGAGTCAACCAACAAAGTAGAGTTTTCTTACTTTTATTCAAAAATCCCTATTCGTCCTCTCAGCAGTGTCATAGAAATTGCAGCAGGGTGGACACTAGGGCTGAACGATATACCGTGTCATGGCGATAACCGCGATATGCACATGCGCGATATTCACATTGCAGGGACGTGCAGTATATATTTTTTTTTTGGGTGTTCGATATTAAGTAGGTAAATTCATTCAAACACGTCATGTTAAAATATTTTGCTGCTTGCTACAAAAGGAAAACTTGCGCGGCTCTCATGTCAGGGGTACTTGAGTGGAGTGACATGCAGGCTCTGAGTCTGCACAGCAAACAACTATTTCAGATGCCTTTGCCGGTGTTACACCATATGAGAGGTTCAAAACGGCATAAAGGAGCTGGTCTATAGCTGTTCTTAATTTTATTTTTATAATGTTGTTTAAAAGATGTCCACTACTTTGCTGCTATTTGCACAAAAAAGGTTTTAATTGTGGAATAAAAAGTTAAATTACCTATTTGGTCACGTATGTTAATTCCCTAATGTGATAATGAAGCTTCCTATAGTTTAATGTAATACGTTTAATCTCTTGGATCCCTTCTAGACACCACTCTTCTTCATTCACAGATGAACCCCCTTATTTGAGGGTAAGCAACCTGCATTATCATGACATGTTAGATCATGACTTAAGGTATGATGAGTCAACCAGTTAAGATCCAGACGTCCGTGACTAAAATCCTTCATCCGGTTAAATATAGTTGAAAAAAACGCAATATATATCGCAGGGGAAAAGAATATCGCAATGTCAGTTTTTTTCAATATTGTGCAGCCCTAGTGGACATAAACAGGAGAAATACCTGCATTGTGACTTAAATACAGATCTCCTTAAAATTGTGGTGTTTTTACGGCAATTTCTCCTTATGTAATGTAAAACAGTCCAAATTATGAAACAAAAAGTAATTAAAATCTTTAGGCATACTGAATGAGATCACACCTCAGTACACCTCAATCTGAGAATGATTCACAAAACAAAGCAGAGATTTATTTTCACCACATGATCAGATGTCCCTCTTGGATGTAATAAATACTAAAAATGTATGACATATCTTCGGAACATTGCCAGGGATGGATAACAAATGAAATGTGATTAACGGCGTGTGCAGAAATGACATATTTTTTAACTTGATTTAAAATCATATTGGAGAAAAGATCTTGGGCAAACACACATTTATAATACTTAGACTACGTTTTGTTCAGCAGGATAATCTCCACATAAAAAACACTTTAATGATTCTTATAGCGTAAATGCCAATGCCAGAAGTCAATAGCTAACGTTCCCATTTAGTCATTCATTAGCAAACGCTGTTTTCATTACATCTTTTGAAATCCTCCAGCGTGGCATTAACCATTAATATGGTCCACCAGGATCAAAATTAAAACTAAATATCGTTCCAGGGCAGGCTAACTGAGGCTAACCAATGAGCACCTGCTTGTGCGTATGAGAATGGCCCTGACACCATTTCAGCCCAGATTTAAACTCCTGGCAGGACAAGCTCAAGCTCAATTCTCACACTGAATTAAAACAAAGTGAGTGAGGGACTGCAATATAAGAGGGAAAGAAAGAGAAACTTTAAAACTGTTCAATTGTTATGATGTGTAAAGACTGATATTGTTTTATAATCGTCTGAAACAGTTAAGTCATGATGTGAAACGTTTAACAAAGAAAAAGAGAAACTCAAGCTGCTGCTACACTTTATTTTATTTATCTAAAATTAAGCACTTTTAAGATGCACATATTTTCAAAAGCTATTTTATTTATTTTCTCTATTTTATTTTTTTAAATGCAGCCCGAGAGGAACATTACACATATCCACAGTATTTACTGTATATCTGTATAGTTCAATGTTAATTGACAATAAATATTGTTGTTTTTGAATTGTACTTTCTTTATTTGATTGGCAGTCAGTTGTTGATTACATGCAGACGTTGATAAAGCTACAGACTACTTCAATATATATCACACTAATTCATAAAGCAAGTTAGACATTTTGATGTTCCAGACCTTTGCATGGGGAGATTTTCTCTAACTGGACCTTGTTGAATTTTAGTTGAATACCCCTGTCCTACACGCTCTTCAGCGAGTGGCATAGGACAGACAGGGCCCCCAGGTAGAGGGCTCCGCCTGTGCTTATATAACTAGGGGTATAATATGTAACCCACTGTTATATCTCAATATAGCCCCCATGTATAAACGCCCTGCCGTCCAACAACATCAACCGATCACACTGTCCCTGACCGGCTTTTGGCTAACATCCACCGCATCCCCACTTCCTCCCGTTCGGTTGTAACCGTGGAGAAGTCGGGGCCGCAGCTTGGATAAGGCACACTCACATACGCTTACCCCGTGTAGAGTGTGCATGGAAAAAACAGTGCGGAGACTCTGTATGGAGCCCCCCACGCATCATGTTCCCCAGGTCCCTAAGGAGCATGGGAAAACATAAGTGCACCACATCCCCCACAGTCACACACGCTTACCCTGTGTTGGGTGGGCATCAACAATAGTGAGGAAGGTCTCCCAGCCTGCCCATAGGGAGAGAGGTTTTCCAGCCACACCATCCCCAAAGCACACAAACAGCTGTTCAGTGGGCCTAATGGCAGCCGTGCGCTCTACATAACATGCCAGCGCCCGCACTGGGCAGAGGATGTGCAATTTAGCCTCCCTGGCCCCAATATGGGGGTGAAGATTAAAGCCACCTAACTGAATAGCCCCTGACCTGAACAAACTCCTTAGGCTCTTGGGAGCAAAGGAGGAGTTCGGTCTGAGTGTCGGTCTGAGTGTCACCCCGCTACGGTCACCCCGGATCAAAAGCAAACTTGGGTGCACCGACAGAGCGGTCAGCTCGGACTCTCTCTTGGCCGAAGTCAAGGCAAGTAGCAATACCATGACAGTGCTTTCAGGGAGGAGAGCTCCAGAGGCTCAAATGGTTCAGTGAACAGAGCCTCGAGCACCAACGGCAGGTCCCACTGGGCGCTGCCTCCTGACCTCCTGCAGAAACTGCAACATAAGCGGCTGACTGAAGGCTGACCTGCCTCCAAATCCCTCATGGCAGGACGAAATGGCTGCTGCATACACTTAAATTGTGGAATGAGCCAGCCCCCTGTCCACGAGTATCTGTAAGTAAGAATAGAGCCCAACGTACACGACAGAGGCTCTAGACTCCTTTCTTCGCACCATCGCTGGAATCCCAACCACTTCGTCATGTAACAGGCTGTGGTGGATCCTGCTCTTGCTGCTTGGATAGTCTGAATTACGCTGTCAAACAGCCCCACATGTCTTAGCCTGTCCCTCTCCGGAGCCAAGCCTGGAGAGGTTGGCCCAGAGTGGGTAACGCCCCTATTGCACCTTCTTCCTGAGACAGCGCCCCCCAGGGCTGAGGAATCGCCCAGGGCTGGCCCACCATCATCTGTGTCACCTCCGCGTACCACGGCGCCAAACGGCAAAAAGCCTCCGCTCGTCTGGCAGGGGCCCGCCTCTTGACATGAGGTCGCCCCCCCCGTTTTCCCATCCCGGGATGTGCAGGGCCCTTAGAGACAACACATTCTGTGAAGCCCACAACCACAGGTTTTCTGCTGCGGTCAACAGGGCTACGGAGTGGACTCCGCCCTGCCTGTTGATGGACGCCACTGTGGTGCGTTTGTCGCTCCTCACGAGCACATGTTTGCCCTGTATTAAGGGTTTGAAGTGCCTTAGGACCAACATCACTGCTTGCAGCTCCAGGAGGTTGCTGTGCCGAGCCTCTGTCAGAGGCCAGCAACCACCTATAGCTCTCTCTAGGCATGTCCCCCCCCCATCCTGTCACTGATGCGTCTGTGAAGACTAAGATATAGGAGGTCACTCACCCCAGTGGAGCTCCCCTGTGCAGATTCTCTGGGGACCCCCAGAATCAGAGGTTACTATCTACTGAGGGGGGGATGGTCACCAGACGTCGTTTGTGCCTCTTGGGATCTAAAAAAAGGCTGAAAAACCACCTCTGCAGGCGACGTGTATGCAACAGTCCGAGTGGCACTACGGAATGAGCAGCCGCCATGAGACCCAAAGTCTGCATGATGGTCAAAGCTGTCACCGTCGCCCCCTGACGCAGTCTGCAAACTGCCCGACGCAGCGATGCCTGTCTGCCAGGGTGGGACGTAGTCTGCCTGCATCGAGCATCACCCCCAGATATTCCACCTGCTGGTGAGGTATGGGGGAGCTCTTTTTCCAATTGACCGCAAAACCCAACTTCGTTAGGTATAGGATCAATTGGGCTGTGTGAAACATTGCCCATTCCCTGGACCTGGCGATGACTATGAGGTCGTCTAGTGGTTCTCAAAAAAAATGCAATAATGTACCCCCTTTGAAAAATAAATTCAGCCAAGTACCATCTGATCAGCGCAAATTTGTTAAGGAAAAAATGCCTATATAAAGAGGTAGGCCTACAGTACAGCGCTGCACCATCAGTGTCTGATTTATTAAAACAACAACCTTGTAACTGAGAAACACTTAAATGCTACATTTCAAATGTTTACACTGATCACTAAATGCATGGCAAACCAATTTTAAAATCATGCAATAACAGTAAGAAGACATTAGTTGCAGTGAACTAATCTTTTTAATAAGTTGTCCTTACAATTTAGTGAGAAAAATGGGCTTGTGCTTCGACTGAAGCGCCGATCGAATCATATGCCAGTACAAGCTCTAGCCAATCAAACCGCTGCTTGTGTGTCCGGGGCGGGAGATTCAGGAGATTGGTTGTTGGTCTAGCTTCAGACATGGCCGCCGGCAAGCGACAACGCACGCCGCTGTGTGGACGGGCCGTAATGCTGCGCTATACTTTGCGGCGACACGCCGTTGCCAAGCAACGCTTATTGTTTAGGTCCTTTGATAAGCAGGCAGTCATATCATTAACTAGAACTAGCTCGATCTGATAGATTTGGACATAAACACGAGTGAAGTATAACCAGACGCGAGAGAGAGATCAGAGATCAGATCAGGTGCTGCTGACGGAGAACACGCAGCTCTGCATGATCACAGCTCCTCCGCCGCTGTGACGGACCGTTGAGTGGAGCAAAATCAAATACACTAAGAGTTAGACCTAACACACTTAGCCAGTTTATCTACTCTGGAGCTAGCTAAACTAGTTATAGATATATCTATTCTTTACTGTTGGGTCACTCATTACAGGTTCAGCGAGCTGCACGAGACTGACGGGCTGTCAGGAGAGGGAGAGGAAAAGAGAGCACCCTGTTTATTTTTCCCATTTTATTGTCCAGAATTACTGTAAACCTTTGAATAAAGTAGTTCATCTACTAATAGTAGTTTGTTTAAATGCATTACTTATGTTGTTTTTTCATTAACATAAAATAATTCTCACGTACCCCTAGGGGTCCGCGTACCCCCATTTGAGAACCACTGGTCTAGATAAAAGAACACCCTCATGCAATGGTCGTATAGTGGCTGCAGCGCCGTGGCCACACATTTGCTCAACGTGCGTGGGGATTAGCCGAACGGTAGTCTGTTGTACTCGTAGGCTACCCCCTGGCAGCACGCTCTCGTGGGAGCGCGCTGTGGTGCAATAATTTTAATTTGGAATATTTCACCACATTTGCATCAAAGAGGGAGGAGGCGGGATTCGTCCTCGCGTCCTGGGTGGAGAGAACCACTCTCTCCGCAGGGACGCTTCCTCCCCGGCCAGACAGCTCTGGTAGGACGGTGCACCCCACCCAGAGGCCCTCTGCTGAGGTGGAGCCTGCCGGGGTCGGGCAGCCCGTCCCCGCGAATGCCGGTATTGAGCCGGCTCCGCGGGACGAGCCGAGGCGATAGAGGGGGCAACAGGAGTTGCGGGGGCTCTGTACAGGCGTCTCTCTCTCCTCCTCACCGTAGCGCTCTCTCCCCTGAGGAGGAGCGCGAGGAAGAGCATACGTCCTACAGCAGGGGTGCCCACACTTTTTTGGCTGGTGAGCTACTTTTGAAATCACCAGCTAACCGAGTTCTACCAACCAAAAATAAAATCCCAAATTGCAAGGGTTGCTGAATAACACGTTTTATTTTTACATGGGATAACTACAATAGGGCTGCAACAAACGACTAATTTGATTATCGATTAATCTATAGATTAATGAAACGATTAATCGACTATTCGGACTACTACTGTGTGCCTTGCACAATTTCTCAAACGCTCTTATTTAGCCATCAACTTTTAGATTTAGTTTGAGGTTGTTTTAGGCATGTGGAAACTAACAATGAAGACAATAAAGATGAATACTTGATTCAAAAATACATATATTATTAAATTAACTTAACAAATTGTGAACAAAATTAACATTGCTTTTTATTTGAATTAAATAAATAATATTTCACATCAAAAGAAACAACAATGTTTTAACAAATCTTATTAAATAATCTGATGACAGAACTGGAAACAGAATAGCTGAAACTTTAACAAAATAAATAACTCAGTTACCTCTAATCATTAACCCATGTTTGTATAATGTAGTTAACTCCGTGTGTTGCTGCTAGCATACATAACACCTGACGTGGAAACGTTACTCGTGGATGGGGCTACAGAGCTACTCGAAAGACAGTCGAAACCGGTGCATTCCGCCGTCTGAATGTGGAGCACTTTTGCTAAATGTTTAGACAAATTGCTCGTGTTACCGCCCTTACATGCTAAACACTTTTGGTGACGAGCATTGTCCACCTCAAGACGGGTAACATGTAACCACACCTTGGAGCGCTTCTCTCCACCATCTCCTCCGTGTGTTGCTGCATGTAGCAGATGCGTGTGTGTAAACTGCCCCGCCCCCTTGCAAACAGACGGGGGAGAGAGAGATCTCTTCTGGATTGGAAAGATAGAAAATACACCGACCATAGACGCATTTGTTTGTCTTTTTGCATGTTAGAAACGAGTTGGCGACACTAAGACTAAGAGATAATGTTTGTGTAGCAATAATACATGACCTTTCTCTTTCTCAACTCGCTACTCGGAGGGAAGTCGCTGTCATATGCCTTGTGAACACTCCGATAATGCCTCTCCACGTTACCTTTCTTTGGCAGAGCGACGCTTGCTTTACAAATAAGGCAAATAACCTTTGAATGTGACATCACAAAAAAAGATTCTCCCTCCCATTCTGTGTGGAAGTGGTATGTCTTTAGCTTTTTGCTCGTTCCCGCACTCATTTTATTGTTTGTCTCTCCCGGCACTTGACTGATTTTGTATCGCTGTGCATTCTGTGTTAACAGACTGGAAAGCAATAGGTCGCTTTTTCTGTCAATCAAGTCAACTCCTGAATTAAGTGGCAGGGAGGCCAAAGGAGGAGGGATCAAAACCTGTTTTGTCTATTTTAACGGAGCTGGATTTTTTTTAATTTATGAATGACTTGCGATCTACCAGCATTGCCCCCGCGGTCGACCGGTCGACCGCGGTCGACGTACTGGGCACCTCTGTCCTACAGCATACGGCTGAGCTGCACCCTTTCTTCCTCCACTCGACTGAAGCGCTGTGTGACCGACAGAGGTGGGAGTAAGTCCTACATGTGCAAGTCATGAGCAAGTCTCAAGTCTTGACCTACAAGCAGTGGCGGCTGGTGGAAAATATTTTTGGTGGGGCTGTTGATATAGTGAGTAAAACGAATTTTTTGGGAGAAATGACCCCTTAAATTGGGACTTCTGGTGATGTAATGGCCCCATAAAATCGTGGTTCTAGGGCCAGGAACAACCAGGCTGAGTCGGGCTGAGTATGCTAAACTAACTGGTCAAGCCAGCCTCCACTCGGGAAAACCTAGTCAAGCCAGCCCTCACGTGATATTGCGGTGCGCGAATATCCTATGCATTACGGTAGAGTAAAACAAAAATCATCCCTCTGTGTTTAGGTGAGAATAAAACAAAAACTGTCCAGTATCAAAGACTCATTTCACTTCAGGGTGATAGCAGGACATCCCTGTCCCCAAAGGTCTTTTATTTTGAAACTGTACATCAGAATGTCCTGATTTCTTCTGAGTGACTAGATGGGGTGTCCTTCTATCACCCTGGAGTGAGATGGATCTATGATACTGGACAGTTTTTGTTTTATTCTCATCTAAAAACAGGGATGATAGCTCATATATGAGACTTCAAAGGTCTTTTATTTTGAAACTGTACATCAGAATGTCCTGATTTTTTCTGAGTGACTACATGGGGTGTCCTGCTATCAACCTGGAGGGAGATGGATCTATGATACTGGACAGTTTTTGTTTTATTCTCATCTAAAAACATGGATGATAACTCATACAATAGAGATTTCAAAGGTCTTTTATTTTGAAACTCTACATCAGAATGTCCTGAGTTTTTCTGAGTGACTAGATGGGATGTCCTGCTATCACCCTGAAGTGAAATGAGTCTTTGATACTGGACAGTTTTTGTTTTATTCTCATCTAAACACAGAGGGAGGATTTCTTTGGACTCTACCGTAATGCATAGGATATTCGCGCACCGCAATATCACGTGAGGGCTGGCTTGACTAGGTTTTTCCGAGTGGAGGCTGGCTTGACCGCAGTCTAAACTAGAGAGAGAATCGCTGTCAAGGGGGCTACAACTACAACAAGATGAACATATTTGACCGTGATTTAATTGTAATACACGTTTCAAAATGATGCCGAAGTAACAACATACTGATACCGGATAGTAAAAACCATGAATTAAGGCTTTGACAAGTCTGCAGACAGACGGCAGGCGAAAAACCTTTTAAAATGCGCGTTTTCCAATGGAGATTTGGCTAAGCTAACGTTGTAAATGCTCCGACCGTTATGGTTGCCACCTTTCAGAAATAGAAATAAGGAACACCCCTCACGCCGCGCGGGTGTCCGAAACTCCTGAAATGCATAGAAATATATCTATTTTTTATATGAACCAAAATGCTTTGATTTAAATAATTGACATGATTTCACATACCATAATAGCCTCTGGGCCCTGGGGTCACTTGGTGGTCAGTAAGGAAGGGGTAGTCAAGAAAGCATTTACTGTAGTCATACTTAGTTTAAAGTGCTTTATTAGCAATGAACTTGTAAACTTGTATGTTTAAATACATACTGTGCATAGGCTGAACTAGCCTGAACCTGAGAACAGCACCTAAATTAAATAAGCTACAATAGAATGTGCTTTAAGTGTAACATTTGAACCTGAGCATAGCCATAGTAAATTAAACAAAGCCTGCCTGCATAGGGCACGTTAACTGAAACAGAACAGCACCTAAATTAAATAAGCTACAATAGAATGTGCTTTAAGTGTAACATTTGGGAACAATTAAACTTAAGGCAGAAAACAATTAAATGAAACACACTTGTAAACTTGTTACGGTTGATTAGACTGACCTAGGCTGAACTTGAGCATATATGCTAGTCTGTATTATATGCATATAAAGTGCTGTAACAGCTGTAACAAAGCCTGCCTGAGGACTCTTTTACGAATCATCTTAAAATGAAACACTTTTGTGAACCTGTTATGATTATCTGATTGAACAAAATGACAAATGAAAAGATTGATAACATCACTCCCTGAGCCAAGTCTGAACCTGGCCGCATACCCTCTGCTTCATAACTGGGAGCCACCAGTGGAGTCAAGATACGCCTAAAGAAAGTGCATAACATAAAACTAATAAACAGATAAAAAATAAAGTGCATAGCTTCCCTCAACTCCTTTATGTCCTTTTTTCGTTAGAACAGGTTTAAACAGTCCCCTCTCTTCCTCACTTCTTCTTCCAGGAGTACTTCTTGTTACTTCTTGCAGCACTGAGCAGCTCCTTGTCTTTCAGAGCTGTGGTGTGGAACTCTGGACAGGTCTGCTCAAAGTTCAGAGTAATGAGGAGCTCACTCCTGATGAGCTCCACTGAGCACCTGCTCCTGCAGTCACTCCACTTGTTGGTCATTCTGGAGAAGATCCTTTCCACGTATCCAGTGGATGTTGGGATGCTCAGGATGTGTCTCATGATGGAGAGCATGTTGGGCACATCCACTTCTTTAAACACAGCCATCCACCTCGCAGCCACACCCTTGGACTTCCATGCATCAGAATATTCTTCTCTGAGCCTCCTCAGGATTGTATTGGCTGTGGTACACTCATCGTAAAGCTCATTCATCTTCAATTTATTGATGAGGTTGAGTTTGGTAGCCACCTTCTCAATTTGATTAAAGGTCAGGTTGCCATGTTGGAGTAAGAGAGGCTGCAGTGAGAAGAGCCAGTTCTCTTCGGAGAAGTCGAACCATTTCTCAACATATGAAATGGCTGTATTGAGGAATGCAGTGAATTCGGCCCTTGCCATGTGTGCGTCATGAGGGAGGAGGCGCTGCAGCTTTTGCCTTGTTAGGTACCCATAGAACTGGTCGTCTCGTCTCTGTATGAGTTTTTGCCTGAATTCATCCATGATGGAATACAACTCAACACAGGTGGTTCTATTGCTCTCCAGGCTCTTTACTACTTCCTCAAAGAGGGAGAGTATATTGTTGCAGAAAAGAAGGTAAATCTCCACAATGTCTTCATCTTCCACAGTTGAGTCTCTGTTGAGCTTTAACAAAGCTTGCACTTGCTTGGGACACTCGTCTCCTAGACTGATGAAGTACGACTTCAGTGCAGTCCAGGTCTGCATCAGCCGATGGATGGCTGGATTGAGGGAGAGCCACCTGGTTGTCACATGTCGTAGGATCTCTTGGAATTCAACGTCACAAAACTCACAAAATTCTTTGAGTGACTCTCTTCTTTTTGCTGAAATGGAGAAGTGGCCATAGACCTTCAGCACAACATTCTCCACATCTACAGTAAGCTTGTCAAGGGCGTGCTTCACTGTGTTGTGCACTATGTGGGCATGGCAGTTTCCTCGCAGCAGATCGTTTTGCTTTCTCTTCAGGTTGGTGAAAACAGAGTTGTGAATACCATAATTGACATTTGTGTTGTCAGCACTGAATGCAGTCACTTGATCCATTGACAAGCCAAATTTCTCAAGGGATTGTTCCAGGAGAGCTACAATCCCAGCAGCTGACTCATCTGGGTTCTCTATGAAGTCCAGCATTTTGTTGGTGACACCAGACTCTGGAGTGAAGTACTGGACAGCAAGGGGAAACATCTTCCTGTTCCCTTTATTGGAAGCATCGGTCTGTATGGAGAATGGGAGGGGTGGTGATGTTAAGATCTTGAGAACATCACCCACTGCCTTCGGGGCCAGGACGTCTTTCACCAGTGCCTCTTGCTTTGTTCTCCCCAAAGTCATCTTCTTCACCATTTTGGAATCAGATAGAGTCTTTTGATTGAGCTTGTGTCCACAGTCAGCACTGTTGTAGCTGAGGTTATGTTTTACTGTGTGGTATACCTGTGTCACCTCAGCTGCAGTAATCTAGAGGGGGGAATGGGATGATGTCAGATTATTACTTTCATATTGTTGTCACTATTTATTTTATTTATCAATCAATCAATCAATCGTATTTATTCACAGTAGGCCTATTTATTCACAGTATTTATTTGCTGTTAATCTATTAGGAATAATTTAAAATGAGCAGCATTAGCATAACAACATAAGAGTTCTGATTCTGAATCAGAGATGTTCTTTATGGTTACATTTCATTCTATATTGATAATATTAAATACACGTTTATTTAATAGACTTTAAAATCATATCGGTATGATATGGGACCAGGGGTGGGTAGAGTCTCTACCCACCCCTGGTCCCATATCATACCGAATCAATCTCAGGAGATGTTTCAGCTATGAAGAACTGTGACACTGGTGCTTGGCTCCTTTGTGTTCTGATATTTCTTGAGTGGAGATCCCCGGCTGCGTGCTGTTTGACATCAGACAGCCCACCGTGCGACACTGAAAATGTTCTGCGACATGCTTTGCAATTTGCCTTGTAGTCATCTTCAGGGACCCTATCAAGCCACTGGTTTGCCTCTTCCCATTCTCGTCTGTATTTCTGTTGTCGGTGTTTCCTCTTTTGAGGACGAGGTGGCGTATCTGAAGACATCTTGCATTTGTTTTTAAAAATCACGCCGCGACAGAGCGGCGTAATGACGTAACGTAGCGAGCGTAACGACGACAGGCAGCGCAAAGGGGCCGGGCCGGGCTGACAGGCAGACAGACAGGATTTGGCACAGAGGCAGAGCAGAGAGGAGAGTCCGCGTAAGGTCTTGCGCACCTCCCGCCAACATATTTTGCTGTTTTTAATATTTCCTGTCCTTTATTTTGTTCATTATTGTTTGTTCAGTGTTCACGTGTGTGTGTGACAGACGTGCATGGGACAGATTGTGAAAATACGGGACAAACTGCGTTCCGTATTGGTTCAATACGGAACGCAACATTTAATTCCCAATTACGTAACAAATACGTATTTCAAGGAACGGGTGGCAAGTCTACCGACCGTCCACACTCACAACAACGGCCTATACAGACATAAATAAACCAGCGACTGTATTCGCCATGACACAGACAGTATGTGGTTTGTACTTGTTTAACTTTTGTCTAGTTTCTGAACAGATATGAAGAGCTGTGAGCTCTGAGTGCTAAGAGCTAACGGCTGTGTTGTTTTTGTGGGGAGCTCATTGAAGATGACGTCACGGCTCCGCAGTTCCTCACGAGTCTAAAAAACAACTCACGTCAACGCACGTAAGCAACGTGGGCGCCAACGTGAGCGCTCTCGTGACCAAAATATTTGACGGCGCTGATTGGCTGAAATTATGTTTCGGCGGCACAGTTTACTATTGAGACTTTTGCAACGTGCTGGTTGCTGCTGTTTGGCTCGGGGGCAGCGCCCCGTAATGATAAACTAATGCCAAGGGCAAGGCCAAGGCCAGGCAGGAAACATGTGACTTATCAGTAACTTTAGACATCGTAACACAATTTTAAACAAGATTTTATTGTAGATTATACATTTTACTGATACCAATTGTATGATATTTACCTTGTTCATTAAAAATAAAAATATAAAATATATATTTTTTTTTAAATATTTTTTTTAATATTTTTTTTTGTATGTGGGAAGAGGTGGGGCGGCGCCCCTACCGCCCCTATGGGCCGGCCGCCACTGCCTACAAGTATCAAGCAAGTCCCAAGTCACTGTGGTGAGAGTCAAGCAAGTCAAGTCATTGCTCAGGTCAAGCAAGTCACAAGTCAAGTCATACGAAATTCTGATGAATAAGCCCAGTTTCCGCATTTAAATCAGTTAAAAGACAGTGGTTATGCAAATTGATTCAACCCACACTATGATCTTCATTACATACACAGTTAATCATTTGAAATCTAATTTAGACCAATGACAAGCATATTAGATTCATATTAACCCCAGAACTGCAGACAGCAAAGACTCAATCAAAAAGTCTGTTAAAAAAAGCAGAGTTCCAGGTAAGAAAATCATATATGGCATTTGCCATTACACAAATATTTAATTTAAATGTATGTTAACCGCCAACAGCGTCAGCACCTACATAGATATCATTTTCACATCATTTAATTTGTTCCTCTTCATAATTTCCTTATAAACTAAGTAGGACGATTTAAAACTCACTTAATTGGGTTAATTTAGAAATTGCTTCAGTTTATCATCATAACAGATCAAAAAGTTCAGATTCATTTTACAATAAATCAAGGAATGATGCACTTTTACAAACAAAAACAACATCATTTAAACAAACTACTAAAAGTAGATGAACTACATTATTCAAAAGTTTACGGTATACAGTCTTTAATTAACTATTAGTAGAGAATAACGAGTAATAAATATCCTTTATAGGGATCCTATTAATATCTAATAATAAAATAATACAATTCAATAACGTGCTTTAACCACCAGGTGTCCCTTTCTATCAGCTCTGCACCGTTATGGTGTAAATACAGCCTATCTACCAATTGGATCAAATATAAAAGTCAGCCGAATTAGTGTTGATCCTGCGAGGATACGTATTGTGTGAAAAGAAATGTAAGATGCTTTTGAATTGCTTATATATTTATGATTCACGTTTTCAGTTTTGGCAGCAGTTCTCCTGTGTGTCGAGAAGTCTTCTCATCAGGGCTCTATACATAGAGAACTAAGGCAGATATGTCATATTTAATGCAGCCAAACCGTGTATTACAATGCCGTTATGTGATGATTTTCAAAGAGAAAAGCAAGCACACTCGGAATAAAGTATTTCTGTATTTTTTAAAAACGTTTCCAGATTTCACATCACATAAACACCAAATCCCAGCATGCATTGCGACTAAACCATCCAATCATCGAGCTGAGGATCTTGCCTACGTCTGTTTCCGGTTTCGTTTATGACCGATGTATTTTGTTATACACACATTCCTTCACATTTACATTTTAATTTGCATTAAAGTATTGTGTGAGGCCTTCTAACATGTTTTTTAATATAACTACGGTTGTAGTTGAAGAGTTTGTAAATTAACATGAACCGAAGCTGTTGCCTGGCAACTCAATCGCACAACATCACGTCCGTTAATTCCACATCCACACGCACGGATTAACATCGATTTAATACATTAAAGTAGCCTTTGTTTCTGCTAAAAGAGGTGCCGACCAGCTGGGGCAACAAGAAAATTGGCGTAATCGAGTGTGACTATCAACAAATAAATCATTACGTCGGGGTAGCATTTGCTTGGTATTTCTCCACTGGTTAACATCGGTTAACAATACCGTGTAACTGTCACGTTTGAAGGGACGAAAGCGTGACATCTTCACGTCTCCCAGCATGGTAAATCGTCACATGTTCACGTCTTGCATTGATATCGGGTTGGTTATATTAGCTGTACAATTTACCACATATGGTGTTCTTAGTTTCCAGACCTCCTGTGTACGCATGGTTCAGAGTTTGCGTGGAGGACCGTACATTTTCCCATCAAGTTTGTTTTTTATAAATCGCAAACATTGCGTAGAAACTGGCGTACGCCATCTTTTGAGCGTACGCACTGTTTATAAATGAGGCCCCTGGCCTTTAGGTACAGCCAGGAGAACCCTTGGTGTTTCTTGTAAACAAGAGGATTTATTCTGTTAACTGAAGTTATCTAACATCCTGTATATCACTGGTGTGAAAGCTTAGTATAATTCAGTCAGTTAACACAAAACAGACAATTAAAAGACAATAATGAAGAAAAAAAGATCTAATGAACTATTGAAGTATTCTGAAACTCATAAATATTCAGTATAAGCAAAAATATGTATATTATGGAATGCAAATATTGTTACTTATGTTTTCTTTTTAAACAAACCTGTCTCTTCCCCAGAAAAACGGTCCAAACTGAACCTGAATACAATAGGTGTTCTTCTTTTTGTTTAATTTTAAGTGAGCCTGGACACATCAGCAAAATGGTATTGTATTTGGCAGCATTGTTTTAATGTTCCATACTTATTCTTATGCAAGAACCATTTTTTGGATTTGTTTTTACCCTCGAAAAAGCACTCTGCAGGTACTGCTGTTCTTTCTCCCAATAGTATTCTTTACCATTATATTCTCCATTCCTGTTCATGTGTCCTCACGCAATTATTACTGGCCCCGTGCATCTCCTAATCATTATAACCGGCCTGCTCTAGTCTATCCCACATGCTCCACTGAGATCCAACATCTAGTTTCAGGGGGCCTGTGGAACTGCCAGTCAGCTGTTCCTAAGGCTGACTTCATCTCTGGCTACGCTTCCCTGCAGTCTCTGGATTTCCTTGCTCTCACTGAGACCTGGATTACTCCATCCAACATATCCACCCCAGCAGCTCTCTCCACAGCATATTCCTTCTCCCATACACCCAGACCCACTGGCAGAATGGGCGGAATTTGTACGGTTAACATTGTGTGTAAGTGTAGCATTTGTGGAAACAAAAGACACTCAGGTTTGGATACAGATCAAACTCATTCTTATTAGAACACGTACAGTGTTTCCCCTAGGATGGAGTCATAGCAGCGGTGCTAAGGCATGTGGGCCCAGCATAATGTGAGCGCGGAGTGCGTGGAATTTTTTTGCGCGTGCGAAGTGCGCCCCGCCAATTTCTTTCTATGTGTCAGCACAAGAAAGGCTCTTGAGGCCTAGTACCAGGGCCGGTTCTAGACAATTTGCTGCCCTAGGTGAGATTTTAGCCGACATTTTATATGTAAAGAATAAATGAAAATCTCTACAAAAGACAAATACACTGCAAAAACAGAAACTTATTGACATAGGTAATAGACGTCAAAATGGCTTCAAATGTATTCAGTATTGTATAAACATTTTTGAATTGGGGGGTGGACGTCACATCCTCTAGGGGGGTCCGGGGGTATGCTCCCCCGGGAAGATTTTATTTTTAACATTTTACAGTAAAATGCTTCAATCTGGTGCACTTTGAGCACACAATTACTAGAGACCTGATCTAGGGGGTACAACTCTAAAACGCCCATATGAAAAAGATCGGTTTACATTTTAATAATCAAATAAGTATGTGAACATAACCAATAACCTACCATAGCCAATAACAACTAAATGTAGCTTATTTTATTTTTGTTGTTCATTCATATCTTATTTTACCTAGTTAACATTTATTTATTGATGCATATTTTTGTATCTCTCCAACTTTGAACGATATTTTTGGTTTACTGTCCTATAGTATACATTGGAATGATTTCAAACCCGTTTTTATTTATCCTAATAATTATAAAGGAGTGCCTTGGAAATATGTGTTTACATAATTTGTGGTCAAAAACGTTTGAGACCCACTGAGATAACTTAGACTAAAATTAACTATCTAAATACTCAGAGAGTCCTTTACCTCACTGAGCCTCTCAGTCTGACAGGAGAGCTCTCCTCCACCCTGGTTGTAGAAACATCTACTTCTTATATCCGTTAGCGCAGCTAGCACCAGATTCTAATAACAACAGCGCCGGTACTGGTGCGCCCTCTCCCTTGCTCGCTCTCTCGCTACCACGCTCGCACTTTGGCTGTGAGCTGCGGGCGCCTGATAAGCCAACATCCCCCACTTTCATCACTTACAGGTCCCACCGTACAGGGCAAATTAAACGTGTAACCGGAGTGAAAAGGATGTTACATTTACTTAATTATGAATGTTGTTACATCTCGGCCGAACATTTGGATGAGCGCCAACGGTCAAAAATGTTTTTTCCCTCCCAGAGCAGCGCCCCCCAGATCTGGCGCCCTGGGCGACTGCCTGTGTATTATGCCAGAAATTGGCCCTGCCTAGTACATACAGTGGCAATGTCTCAAGATTTAGCAAAAATACACCTTACACCATACAGTAACACAAATACTACAAATCCACATTACAAACAATCAAAAATGAAAAAGGGTCGCAACTTATTATTATTTTAAGAAAAAAAAAAAAAGTAAATTTTTTTTTTTTATTATTGTTATCATTTTTTTTGGTACCTTGCTGGCGCCCCCTAGCAGCGGCGCTCATATTTCAGCAGCGGCGCTGCGCCGCCACTATTTGTATATAGGGGAAACACTGACGTAGTGATCTGTGCATTATACAGGGAGGAGGCGGATTCGCCCTCTCGTCCCGGGCGGAGAGATTTTCTCCCCCTGCCAGGCCAGTCAAATCCGTGAAGACGGGCAGCCAGAACCTGTGAGTGCCGGCACGCCGGTTCCACGGGGTGGGCTGAAGGGGTGGAGGGTGCCGCGGGCACGAGATCCCTTCGTCTCACCGTCACGTCGCACTCCCTCGTCTGCAGAAAAGCCTGTGGAGGAGCGCGCGCTGCGGTGACTCTTCTCTCTACTGAGGTCTTTGAACGCACCGTGGCCCGCCCTCAGGGGAGGGGGGCCACGCGCGCCGTCACAATGCCGTCTCTTCGAAACGGACAATATGGGAAAAAGTGGAATTGTGAAGAGAGATTACTCTTACTCTGGGATAAATGCACTCTTTCTCACTAAATGCATTTTTCCCACACACACACACATCACTCTAGAACTAGAGTTTACAAACGTAAACCACCGTTCCCCTGCGGAGGTCCCTGAACGCACCACGCATTAACGCTGTATTTCCCATTCAACGGTTAAATGCATTAATCGGAGCTATTATACTAGGCAAGGTGTGTTTTCTGACAACAGCACGCCGGCAATAGCGTCTCTTGAACCCGCACAGTGCTTTGACAGCACTCGGTTTATTCCACTCACGTGCACACGCCCACCTGCTGGCTCCCTTTACTGGGGTTTACAGCAGGGGCGGGGAGTGTAGGACAGTGTTTCTTCCGCTGGGGATGGGCAAGAATCAGCCACGCTGCGATTACTCCTTATCCCGTGAGCAAGGAGATTGATCCAAAGAGCCCTTCCGTAAAGACGGGTGCTCCCAGGAGATCAACACGGTCCTCTTTGGAAAAATGCCATGCCGGGATATCCCAGGGACATCACAAGGCAGGCCGCAGCGGCGGCCAGTGATGAAGTAGGGTCAAGCCTATATCATGTGAAGCCACCGAGCACGGGTAACTTGGAGAGGGTCCGAGTTCCGACCCCTGTCAATTAACTACAGGGGTCCCTCAGGGCTCTGTCCTTGGTCCCCTCCTCTTTCTGTACACATACTCGCTCGGATCGGTAATTAGCCAGCATGGTTTTTCATACCACTGCTACGCTGACGACACCCAATTAATTATGTCTTTCCCCGCTCAGAGACCGAGGAAAATAACCTAGGCTATTTGTAGATTTATTACATGTGTCACATGGAGAGATGTACTCGAGAACTGCAGCCACTCCTCCTCATCAAGTCAGAAGGTATTGATTTCCACATTACTGTCAGAGTCTCCTTGTCAGGAGATAGCTGACCTTACTGGTCATGCTGGGAAAACCAATGAGAGCATTTCAGTTGCCCTATAACACACACAGACGTCACATGTGTTGCGTGAGTTCATTTGGATGCAGTATGTCCTCACATAGGCGAGATGCAGCTGTTGTATGGGCGGTAGAATGGTCTTCCACCAATCGGAAGATTATTGGTTTAGCCAACATGTCGAAATGTCCTTGGGCAAGCTACTCAAACTTAAATTGCTCCCAATGGCATACCAATGGTTTGTGTGTGTGTGTGTGTGTGTGTGTGTGTGTGTGTGTGTGTGTGTGTGTGTGTGTGTGTGTGTGTGTGTGTGTGTGTGTGTGTGTGTGTGTGTGTGTGTGTGTGTGTGTTTCTCCTGATGAGGTGGCTCCTTATATGAAAGCTTTTACCCCTACACAGTTTGTGAATGCTAGAATAATACTATATAACTGCAAGAAATTTACCATGGTCCAAGCAAATGTTGCTAATGCTAATACACAGTTTATTCAAAGCATAGCATCATGCATTTACTTACTGCTACGCTATTTCCAAGTATGACGTAACGTGGTAGAATTCTAATCGACACTAAAGTAATACATAATAAACTCCCTTTTACAGATCACTTCACGTGTAACAAATTACATACCAGTAACCGGGAAGCTGTGTAATTTTTCATTGATGTGTGTCGCGGGCACTAATGGGGATTTGAGGCCACTGCTTTGGCCGACGGCTTTATCATGCTAGAACAGCACTCCCATGTTCAGCCCTGAAGATGAGAGATAATGATATACAATGATTAAGGACTTATTTTAATTTGATGTACGGTGGCTGAACAATCAATGGTCTTTAGATGAAAGCCATTTGCAAAGAGTGCAATCTTTCAAGTTGCAGGAGAAACAATTTTGTAATATCAAGCTTTAAGAGGAGAACGTTTTACTCAGCAATCAGGGTTGTATACAGTGAACAATCAATCTGGGAAAAAATATTACTGGGTAGAAATAGCCAGAATTTGGTACCCACACCTGATGATACATTAATCTCTTACAAAGCGTAAATTAATTAAAAGAAAAAAGTCCAAACATTTGAAAATGTTTTTTTGCACACAACACAACATAATCCCTCTTCATGTGGTAACATTTTTGAAAGTGATTATTACATTAGTATAATGTCTAACTAAATTATGTAAATCTGTGATTTTAAAAACATGTTCAACTGTTTGTAATGAATAGATATAAAGAATTGAGCAAATTATAAGATGAAACGGAAACATTTTAACCAATGCCGCGATAAACTAAAACATGTTTTTGTCATCAGTAATCAGTCTTGAGAGTCTTGATCTTTATCTCAATCACACACTTTTTAAGGGAGGAGACACCAGCTCATGATTCATCTTAATCACCCGTTTGGCAAAATGCTCACAAGCCACCCAAACCATTTTACCCTCCTCACAAGTAACCCAATTAAACAAACTGATATCCCATTTGTGTGAGTGTATGAATATTGACCAGGATGAGAGCCACTTTAAAATATAAGAGCCAATGAGAAGGTGTTAGGGGGGTAATAAATGTTTAATGAAACATTCAGCAGGAAGTGGGGTCTCAAAAGGACCCCTCTTAACAAGGCTAAATATAGCACCAACGAGTGGTGAGCTCGTGAATATTTAATGGAACAACAGAAGAAAAAAAGTCTTCCTCATGTTCACGGTGCATCATACTTCATTTGACTGTATTGTGGGCTTTTTTGGTATTTTGTGCACTAATTGCTTGTGAACTCAAATAAAAAATAACAGAACAACTGCAATGATTTTTCCCATATTTTCTCAGACTCATGTTGGTAGATGTGGCTGTACCTGACAGTTAGGTGAAACATTTAGAAACAAAGGCCTTTGGTTATATGGCTGAGTAACTATAGATTGGAGCAGGAATGAGTCCTAAACATCCGGAATGAGTTAGCATGTTACCACTTCCGGCTTCCTCGTCTTGAAGTCATCGGTTTCTTGAACGTATTCGTGGGTAGATTACTGAAATAAGTAATGTGGTTAACACAATCTTAAGAGACGTCACGTTAAAATATATGTATATACCTTACATGTACACTTCTGAAGCTTTTCTGCATCCAAGAAACAGCGGTTGCTAACATGTGTCTAAATGAGACCCGTCATCCCGCCCAACATTATCCGCCTTTAGCTTAGCTGTGGTGGTTTGCAGGCCACGTGACTGTGATGTAGTTTGTTTCTAGACTAAAGCTTTTTACAAATTTCATTTACCCTTCAAAACCCATAAAAGTGTTGTTAAAATGTGGAGATTATCCTTCTGAACAAAACGTGTTTCTCCTTTAGACAGGAAATAATGGTGAAATCTCCACCTTGTGAAAGCATTCTTTGAACTTGTCCACGATAATGAATTGGAAGATTAGCAATGGTTTACTAAAAATGTTTTGTACCATTGTAATCCTGCTAGTTATCAATGTTTTTCACAAATGTACCAGTAATCTGATTAAACGTTATTTAAATGTTGGGTTACAGTGACCTTTTGTGTATCCTGATTATGTAATCCCTTTACATGTAGGCTATTCCATTATTCTCAAAGCCTGGTATTTATATATGTTGTTAAATAGTTATATGGTATTTAAGTGTGGTGTTATACGAGTCAGAGGACACTTTTTAACTAATGTATTTAAGGTCTGACACAAGCAGAAACAAGCCTATAAATACACAAATGAATGCAGCCTAGTCTCAACACTTCATATATCTACAGAAAGCTACTTCTTCTGACTCTAATGGCGCACTTCCACTGCAGGGCCTCGTACGGTATAGTTAGGCCTTGGTAGGCCAGGCTCACTTTATGCTGCGTTTCCATTACAGTTTAGGAACTGGGGTAGTAACTATAGTAACGCAGTGTAAGCGGAGCCGTGACGTCATCTTCAATGCGAAACACAAAACCAACATCAGTCGTTAGCTGTTAGCCCTCAGAGCTCCTCATATCTGTTCAGAAACTAGACAAAAGTTAAACAAGTACAAACCCCAGACTGTCTGTGTCATGGCGAATACAGTCAGTGGTTTATTTATGTCTGTATAGGCCGTTGTTGTGAGTGTGGATTGAGAAGTAGCACATATATTTTCTTCCTAAAGAGAGAAAACTTTCAAAATGCAAATGCCAAAATATGCTAGGGGCAACCCAACCACACTCCTACTCAAAACCCAGGATAGCCTTGCTGCTGACTGTGTGTGTGTGTGTGTGTGTGTGTGTGTGTGTGTGTGTGTGTGTGTGTGTGTGTGTGTGTGTGTGTGTGTGTGTGTGTGTGTGTGTGTGTGTGTGTGTGTGTGTGTGTGTGTGTGTGTGTGTGTGTGTGTGTGTGTGTGTGTGTGTGTGTGTGTGTGTGTGTGTGTGTGTGTGTGTGTGTCCTAGCATTACTCTCCTTGTGAGGACCTACATCTGTTCACACAGTCACGTGTGGGGACTCGCCTCCCTTATGGGGACATAATGGAGGTCCATTCATTTTAGGGTGAAGACTTGGTTAGGGTTAGGCATGTGTTGGTTAAGGTTAAGATAAGTCAATGTAATGTCCCCTGAAGTGATGTATCAACCCAGTCTCATGGCATGTCTTGTTATAGTCACGAAATGTAATCTATTGATTCGTGTTCACCAACACGATTATCCCCTTTTTTTCGTGTCACACAGAACGATTTTAAAAGCAATGTATTTCTACTGGTTTTCTCCAGTCGGGTCGTGGAAGACCGGAAGCTGTGTGATTCATACAAACATGTTCTTACTCAATATCAAGCCACAATTATTGCTTTTGTTTTAAATCGTATAATTTCTGACTTTTGTTGCCGTCTGTGAGGAAAATAAATGGGGCTCAGAGCCTCAGAATACTGAAATCTGTATGTTTTAAAACTTTTTTTCCTTCTAATTTGTTAATTTGTTTCTAAATAAACACACTGTTATTTACTCACCGATAACACACAATTATCCTTGTTTTTATTTATTGGTTTAATTCTATAATCTCTGGCTTTTTTGGCGTCCGTCAGGAACTGAATTTCAAAATAAAAATAACCGGAAACATACGTACTGTAGGCATTTCGAGCGATTACCCAAGATCCTCAGCTATGGTTTAAGCTCGCTGATTGGATGTTTTAGCCGCAATGCATGCTGGGATTTGGTGTTTATATGATATGAAATTGGAAAAACATTAAAAAAATAATAATAATACTTAATTCAGAGTGTTCTTGCTTTTCTCTTTAAAAGTCATCACATAACGGCATTGTAATACACGGTTCGGCTGCATTAAATATTACAGATCTGCCGTAGTTCTTTATTTATAGAGTCCTGATGAGAAGACCTTTGGAAAAACTGGAAGAAATGCCGCCGAAACTGAATACTTGACGTGGATCATAAATATATCAACAATTAAACAACATCTTCAATTTCTCTTCACACAATACGTCTTCTGCAGTATCAAAACTAATTCGGCTGACTTTTACATTTGATCTAATTCATAGATAGGTTATATTTACACCATAACGGTGCACAGCTGATATAATAGTTTTTAAAGATATTATTGATTTTCTTTGAATATAAGAATGTAAATACTGAGTCTGAAATAGTACAGCAATATGTTGTAAAATGATGTGAAAGCATGAATAAAACTACACATCTTCAGATATTGTACATACATAAGTGTCCTACACTAATAATACAAAGTTATTATGGCTGTGTGTACCTTGTGTGCACCGCCTAGTGGTTAAAGCACGTTATTGAATTATTGCTTTTATGTGTTATATTTGATTAAAAAAATATTAAGAGTATATACTTTCATAGGGGGGAAGTAGAAGGTCAATGGTAGAAATATAGAATATAAAACATCAAGAAGATACAATAAGTATTCTCTACAATAAAACAGTTTAGTGCAGGATGCACAAAGATATTAATATGAGGATGTGCAAAACAGAAAAACGAATTAACCTTTATTTAAACATTAAATAATACTTTAGATTAAGGTCTTCTTTTAAATAAGAAAAAAACTTTGGGGGTATCAACAGACAAATATTAAGCCTGACAAAGTACTTAACGTCTAATATATTGCTTTCCTGCAATGTTAACTATGTTGAAGCACTTATTGTAACTGATATTATACACATTAATTATACTCTTACGTATGTAGATAGTATAATACATTTGCAGAATATGACAGTTTAATGGTGGAGGTACACACATATTGATAGATGTCTTGTAATGTGCTGTTGAGGAACCTGTGACCCAAGATTTTCATTCATTGCATACACCGTAGTTGTGTATATGATATGTCAATAAACCTTTGAAAATCTTGAAAGGGATGTGCAAAATAGCCATAATATACAGTCTTTAATTAACTATTAGTAGAGAATAACGAGTAATGAATATACTTTATTACTCGTTTCCATTCATGTCAATTGCAGATAAATGTTTAGTCTTCTCAAGCACCAACTATCAAATATCTCTCCTAATTGTTGGCACTTGACAATCACCTTACCTGAATTTTACTCAGGTGTAACTAAAGTCTGATTTAAGGGTTGTTTATATTTCACATCATTAATCAGAATCTGCAAAGTAACTCAAATAAGTGTAGTGGAGTAAAAATACCAGGTTAACCTCTGAATTGTAGTGGAGTAGAATTACAAAGTAACAATGAGCTGTCATGTGGGTATATATTAATGCTGCGCATTATGGACACAAGCGATTTTCACCCATTTATTAATTATATGTTTTACATTTGATAACACCAATGTGTTAAATACTGGCAACTTCTAATTGCGGGAACAACTAAAATGTTCAGTAGAGACGTCCCATAGAACATTTTGCGAAACACAATAGCCAGCATGTGTAGTTCTGGGGGGGCGTTCGATTCCAGTTTTGGATAGTCTGGCGTGGTTTCGTTGCATTTCAAACAGCTGTTTGACGCTCAGCATAACCTTGGTGCACTGCCACTCCAACATCCAATCCCAGAGCTTGAAGATTAATCACGGGGATTGTAGTCCTAAACGATAGCTGGGGATTATGGTTAGTATATTGTCTTCGGCCATCCTAAACTCCTCGAGGCCTACGTTTGTTTCCGATTATTTTTATTTTGAAATTCAGTTCCTGACGGACGCCAAAAAAGCCCGAGATTATGAAATTAAACCAATAAATAAAAGCAAGGATAATTGTGTGTTATTGGTGAGTAAATAACAGTGTGTTATTTTGAAAAGAATAACAAATTAGAAGGAAAAAAAGATTGAAAAAATACAGATTTCAATATTCTGAGGCTCTGAGCCCCATTTATTTTCCTCACAGACGGCAACAAAAGTCAGAAATTATACGATTTAAAATAAAAGCAATAATTGTGGCTTGATATTGAGTAAGAACATGTTTTTATGAACCACACAGCTTCCAGTCTTCCACGAGCCGACCGGATAAAAAGACGTGCTGCAGGCACGAAACACATTACCAGTAGAAATACATTGCTTTTAAAATCGTTCTGTTTGACACAAAAAATAGGGGATAATCGTGTTGGTAAACACAAATCAATAGATTACATTTCGTGACTATAACACGAAATGCCATGAGACTGGGTTGGATGTATACATGGTATGTGTGTGTGTTTGTGTGTCCCATACAAGTTGAGCAATCTTTGTGATGCAGAACAGTTTGCAGATATTAAAGACAGAGAACAGCAGCATTTTTATTTTTAGTTCAAAATACATGTTATGTGGTTTGCGTCAATCTGTCTGCAATGAAGTGAATGATATTTAACTATCAATCATTTTATCATGATAGAGATATAAGATGTTACCTGTTTTATGGTCATTTTATTATCGTCGAAAGGTAGCATATACACCTTTTTAATTATCACTTGTATTTATTATTATCAATTTTTGTTCCATTCATATCCAACAACAAAAAAGCGTTCTGACACAAGGCATACAATAAGCCATGTTTCTTTGTTTAGGTTTAGTTATATAAAAACATGAGTTTGTACATGGACAAACCAAATCAATAGCTAATAGCTGAATGTTTGTCAATGTAGGTCCAATTTAGGAGGCTCATAGAATCTGATTGAGAAAATGGGTTTTCTGGGGATTCAAGTGATTTCAAGCCAAAGAAAAATGAGTTTCCTTTAACTTGTTATTTTCTGTTTATTGCAGGGAAATGACTTCAATAGTAATTACTCAAGCATGGTCGAACTCACCACCAGCGGAAAAAGTGTATGAGCTGCAATTAGCAAGGCCATCAAATGGAGGTAACATTGTGGAAGTGTACATTACATTTTACAGATTAAAGCTGATATTAGTAAAGCTGGTACAAAATACAAGAAACAAAGGTAGCAGGATAAGGAAATAAAAATAAAAGTAACAAAGCACAACATTGTGGAACACAACATGATGATGACACAAGCAGCAAATCCACAGGGAGAAAGCTCAGGCGGAAAACAAAGAGAAAAAACCTTGTCGAGCAGGACCACAACACGGGAAACATGGACTGGAAACATTGACGACGGAATGACATAGAACACTGGAAAAGGCACACATATACAGGTAGAGCCACTCATCACATTAACAAGACACAGCTGGAGAGTGCAGGCAAAACAATGTTGCAGCAGGTGATTACACACAGGTGGAATAAATCAGGATGGGGCAGACAATCACAAAGGAAGGGAAAACATAAAGGACAAGTAGAGAATAATTTTCTAAATAAAACAGGAACACAAAAACCAAGATCGTAACGATTTTGTAGTTTATAGGATTTATACCACCCATATATTGATATGAATGTGAAAATGATTTTGTATTTTCTTCATCCATAAAGGGTGGGTGCAACTGACACATTCTCTCCCTGTGATGGATGTGTTTAGGGGGTCTGCATGCCAGTTTTAGAGCAGTAATGTAGTTTAATTGCTTTGGCTTTTCGTTCGACCAGGGGAGGAGAGGAGAAAAATGCAGGTTGGGCCTCCATTATAGGAGCAAAGTAGTCAGGCTGTGAGACAATGAGCGATATTCTTTTCTCCCCTGCCTGTTTTTCTCGGCAAGAAATACAGACTTCAGGTCAGGCGGTGACAAACTGCCCTCTTACAATCCATTCAGGGGAGGACCTGCATCGGGGAGAGGCTCGAGATACAACTCCTCTTGCCTATTCATCCTTTCATTCTGAGCTACAGCCTATCTTTCTTTCTCACTTTATCCATCTTGTCCCCCATTATAGTAGGGGGATTGATTTAGTCAAAGAGTGCACAAAAGTTTTGAAGTTGTGCTTTGCAGCTGCTGTCTGTGCAAAATCAATCAGGTAACAATTGGCTAAAGCCGGCTAAATCATTAATAGTGACCACATATTTACCAGAATTCAATGCTCAAAGCAGTCAGGGTCATAGCCAAGATTTTAGAAATGCTGAGGTCATGCGTATAAGTGCATGCTGAGGCTAGGATACCGTGTAAGCCTGGACGAGATTCAATTATAAATCTTTCTTTGGTCTGCGAGAGGAGGGGGGATCATGACCTAAAAGTGGATATATGCTTCAAATAAAATCAAACTGCACTCCTTTGGTGACCTTGGCATCACAATACAGCTCAGATATGACATTCCTCTCATTTAGATGCACCTAGACTTGCAAATTAAACTAACCTTGGACCAGGAGAGTTAAATGGACATTTGTACCTTTATATCAGAAATGTAAGAATAAATGAAGGACAAATCCATAGCAATAGGATGCTACATTGAGAAATACAAATGACCCATGGTACACTGCACTCTTCTTAGTATGTGCGTCATGTCTGAAGTCTGTCAAGCTTTCCAATTGAGCATTGCAAATATGCAGATCTCAAGATTGATAGTTAAGGCGAGACACAGCAGGCAAAAACATTGTTTTTCATGCACTGGTAAATGTTTTGAGTTTGTGCTATGTTGATTCCATAACATGTTTTTTTTCAGGCTTTTGGAAGGAAAACGTACAAAATACATATTTGTTTTTGTTGTTAGTTGGATGGTGGAAGATTCAAGCGAGAGATATGGATACATAAAAAAGGTGTTTTAAACAGCAAGCCAAGCACACAGCTGATGCCGACAGCCCCGTTCCTGCCGCTCGCTTGCGGCAGACCATGCTTTAAAGTTTGCCGGGGAGGCGCCAGCGATAGCTAAATGGGTGGCTACAGCTTAACATTGTGGAGGACGAGAGGCTGAGTTAGATAATTCAGATCGCATCCAACGTGTCGACTGCACATCACAGCGCATTATTTTGACCCTAGGTGGGAACTTCAGTCTCATGCTTTGACTGTTATGAAGACAGAGGAGCGGCATTTCGCCGACAACTGTAAAAAGGCTTGTCTGTTTGAGCAACTGGCTCAGTGCAGAGAAGTACATATATATATATATATATATTAGGAGTGTAACGGTTCACAGCATTAACGTTTCGGTATGTACCTCGGTTTGGGGGTCACGGTTCGGTACGGGTTCGGTACAAGAAGAAGCTAAAAAAAAGTCCCAAATGCATAATTCCAGTTTTGTTTTTATTTATTTTCAACAGTAGTGCAAGTTTCAGTTTAAAAAATAAGGAACTCTAACATTTTAAATAATTAACTTTATTACACTGTTAAAAACAAACAGTACCACACACACTCAGATGGCCATATTATCTATAATGGCTGATGTCAAACAAAAAGGTTCAATAAGCTGTAAAACTAAAAAGAATGTCTTGAAAATATTACAAAATAAATAATAAGAAAGTGTTTCAATCACTATCAATAAAAGCCGGGCTCCTCCACTATTGCATAAGGGTGCATAGCAGTTGAAAAACATATGCCAAAAGCTTCCGTTATTTATTTTGGTCTCTCGGCTTTCATGTCTATTGGCTTCTTAAAAACAACGAGGAGAAGCTGTTGAACTGCTGCTGTATTTTGCCGGGCTCCGGTGATTGCCAAATCTGGGTGATACCTTCTGATGTGATTTAGCATGTTTGGCGTGTGTTACCATCAGCATACCACACCACTGTCGAACAACGCAGCCACACCGTCCTCGTCAGATCCACCACCCGAAATGTTCCCACACAGCTGATTTAAAAGAAGCAGGTGGTTCTTCTAGCTCCTATGTGTTATCTGAACTCATCATACTGACTTTTCTTCTTCTTTTATTTTGTTCGTTTTGTTGTGTTTTCTTCTTCTTCTTCATTTGTTGTGTAAGGGCGGCTGGCAAACAGCTTTTAGGCGCAATACCGCCCCCTGGATTATATATAGTGTAATGGATACTGCCCTGAATGACCGACCTTTTTTCCACTCGTAAAAAAAAGGCGTATTCGTCGTGTGATTGCATGTGCCGAACCGTGACGGTATGGGACGAATAGGGATACCGTTACACCCATAATATATATATTTAAGCAATAGCTCACGACAGGCCGTGGTATATGCTCATTATATCACAGCTAAGGGGCGTGGTTCGGCCCGACGCGAAGCGGTTGAGCTATTGCTTTTATAAAACGGTTACCAAGTGTGGCAATATGAAAGAAAAATACAAACTCTAATTTAAATAGTTTTTATTATTAAATAATGATGTTCAAAATAAAATAGTCCCTCCGTTGCCTTCTGCACAAAACATAGTGCGAGGTGGTTGCTATGCAACAACACTAACAGCTTGCGAACATATTAGACAGAGAGCGTTGATCCATTATTTTGGCTATTTATTTACATTCATTTGTATGTTGCCGTTTATTGTGCAGCCACTGAAAAACTGTCCAGCATCAGTAGAATTGCTTACGCGGTTACTTTTATAGATTGAGGTTGTTATAGGCTGTTGCTTGGCGTGGCGAGAATATTGCTCCACTTTCTCCGGTGCCCGAGATTGGGCTTCCAGTAGCTCTGGAGAGAGCTTTCGCACCTGTGGCCACTAACGGTCCTCATTTCTCTGCTTTGTTTCAAGACCCGCATCAGAAAGCTTTTGAATGGTGGTACTTTTCCAGTTGGTCCACCTGCTCTTCACGTAGCTCTGCATGTCGTTGTTTAGGTGCTTTTTTTTTCTGGAGATAGGCACTGCTCAATCCACTCCTCCATAGTAAGACCCCACCGGAGGTCGAAGTTAATCTTAAATGTTTCCATCTTATGCTTTGTAAGTTTGTTTCGTAACGGAAAAAATTTAAATATATTTATAAAACTGACAAGTCAAATCAAGCAATCTGATTGGTCGATAGCGTTTTTGCGGACCTCTTTGATTACAGATTTGAAAACATTGTTGCTTGCTTTAAAAGTAGCACAATACATTATGTCAAACCTTGGAAAGTATCTAGATATCCCTGCCCTAATGCCAAAGGAACTGCACACTGAATATGTTTTGCCGTTTGATGTCTATGTCTGGACCGCTGCGTAAAAAGGAGGGTTTATGCCCCGTTACTTCTCCGCTGCTTTCTTGTTCCAGTTTGAAAAGCAAACTGCAGGCAGTTTGCTTTTCAGCCTAACTGTATACTGTTTTTCTCAGGCGCGGAGGGATACTGACTTGTTGTGAAAAGTAACTAACAATTCTACCCGTGGTATACGCTCAGTATATCACGGCTAAGAACCAATCAGATTGCTTGATTTGACTTGTCCGTTTTATAAATATATTTATATATTTGCCACTTGCTGAAGCAATTTCTGTGAGCCACAAGACACAGTGTCACATCAGACCGCGCACATTTCCAGATGGAACGTTTCTTGCAGAGCACACATTTTCGCTGACCTTTTGTTACCGTGTCTCCTGACCTCCGTCTCGCAAATGAGTCAATTCCCTCTTCCTCCTCCTCGTCGTCTGCACCTACTGTCACGTTTGAAGGGACGGAATCGTGACATCTTCACTTCTCCCAGCATGGTAAATCATCACATGTTCACGTCTTGCCGTGATACCGGGTTGATTCAACCACACAACAAGGTGCCATGATGTTTTCTTTTTGCCATTTCCCCATTTCCTTTGCATACACGTTCCTGGTGACAGTGTCTCCATTGAAGGCTTGGTGTATTGTAGAGCACACTGACACCTCTCTCGTATCCATCCACCTCACAAACAAAAGCTCCTTCTCTCTGAGTTTTGGGCCGGTGTAGAAATTGTCTACAAAAAGATGGTAACCTCTCCCCAAGTAGGAATTATCCATTAGGCCACTGACAACATCATAGGAGAGACCCTGTCCTGGAATGAAGAGGCTCTTTCCAGTATGGATGGAAAAATCGATGGTATAGCCATTGCTGGAGTCTGCTAACACAAACAGCTTCACATCCCACTTCGTTGGCTTGGCCTTCATGTACTGCCTCAGTCTAATTTTGGCTTTTGTGGCCACCATCCGTTCATCAATTGAAATGTCTTTCCTAGCCTGCCACATTGCCTTGCATGCCTCTTTTATGGTGGCTTGAAGTGGTTTTAGGCGATGGAGTGGATCGTACTCTGGGGTGTCCTTTTTCCAGTCATTTGCCAAATCGTGGCCTGGGTCGCTCAGGTGTAAAGCTCTGCTTATTGCCATGAACCTGTCTCTTGTCATGACAAAAGCAGGAAAGAGAACACTTAGGTATGATCCCTTCCTCCAGTAGTCTCTTACTTTGGACAGTTATAGAAGTGGCATGAACATCATAAGGCCGACATAGGCCTACATGAGGAATTTTACCGGCTTTAGCCAAACAAACTTTTCCCCCTTGGCCTGCTCCTTTTCAGCATTTTTTTCAGAGATTTACAGCTTGGTTATTGAAAAATAGTGTAAATATTTGTGCTGGAGCATATTCCAAACCAACAAAACCTTAGACTCCAGGGGCTCTCTTCAGGCAAAAGTATGGTAGTTGTTGGGCAGTATCTGGCATCTCAGGTCCGCTCAAACAGCTCCTGGCTCTTCTGCCAGGAGCAGAAAAAGATGACGCCAGTGTATGTGGCTTGCCATATGTCGCTCGCAACCTGGTTTATGTTTATACTGTTTATGTCACTTGTCACTGATAATGTAAACTCCCTATGGCGTATGATCATCAAACACTCCTGGATATTCGCCTCTCTGCCAAGAATCTGTGGGAGTTTGATCATTGTGATCAGAAAACTTTCTGTCCCCTGTTCCTGTCTGGGATACCTGCTCACCTATACCGGGCTCCGCCTCAACCTCCTCTTGGGAAGCGCCGCAGGCGCCGTGGCACCCGCGGAGGCCAGCTGGTGAAGCTGAAAGCTTGGTTGGCGCTATCCTCGTCCCTTCGGACTGAAAATGGAGCGGTTCAACTCACTTTTTCTCGGCGTTTACTGGATCCTATCGACCCTTGGCTGGTACCTGTCGTTGGCTCTGAGGAAACCCAGACCCCCGGCCGCTGTCATTCCCGTCTAGGCAGACGCGGAGTGAATCCTCTGAACCTGCGGCCGCTGGATCGGGTTTAAGTCATATCTGTCTGAAAGAAGTTTTAATGTAAATCTTAATGAATTTACTTTCTCCTCTGCTCCTCTCCCATACGGAGTACCCCAAGGCTCCATTCTTGGGCCGATTTTATTTTCCCTATACCTGCTCCCCCTGGGCGCTATCATTAAGAAATATGGCGTCTCATTTCATTTTTATGCAGATGACTCGCAAATCTACATGCCCCTGAAAATAAATAACCCAAACCCTGAGCAACGCCTGTCTGACTGTCTGCAGGACATCAGAGCCTGGATGGCCTTGAACTTTTTAAAATTCAATGAAAAAAAGACAGAGGTCATAATGTTTGGACCCAGTGGTGGCCCCAATGCCCCGCCTCTGCTGGATTCTCTTGTCCCATATGTGAGACCCATTGTCACAAACCTGGGTGTACGGATTGATCGTGATTTTAAACTAGACAAACAGATACATGTTGTCGTAAAATCCAGCTTCTTTCAGCTAAGACTTTTAGCAAAGGTCAAGCCTTTCCTTTCTTTTGATGACTTTGAGAAAGTAATACATTGTTTTATATCCACTAAACTTGATTACTGCTATGCTCTGTATATTGGAGTAACCAAGGCTTCCCTGTCACGCCTACAGCTGGTCCAGAATGCTGCTGCGCGCCTCCTTAAAAGGACAGGCAGGCGCCTGTACTCGCCTCGTTACATTGGCTACCAGTCTGTTTTATAATCCAATTTAAAATGTTACTGTTCGCATACAAGGCCCTAAACGGTTTAGCCCCACCGTACCTGGCAGATCTTTTAAAACCATACACAACCAGACGGTCACTGAGGTCCGCTGACAGACTCCTTCTGGTAGTCCCAAAATCGAGGTTAAAGCAGCGAGGAGACAGAGCCTTTGCTGTTGTAGCTCCAAAGTTATGGAACAAATTACCCCTCCAGGTTAGACTTACTCCAACTCTGCCTGTTTTTAAATCTCGTTTAAAAACCCACTGCTTTTCCCTGGCTTTTACAGACCAGGTATGACCCTTGTGCTTTTAAATTTGGGTTTTTATTAGGGCTGTCAAAATTATTAAAGCCACTAATGATTTTAACGCGATTAACGCTTGTGTATTTTTTGTCCTCAGCCGCCCCGTAGTTTCAGAGCGCATCGAGTTTCAAATAGCATCTACAAGCTGATGCTGACAGCCCCGCTCCTGCCGCCCGTGTGTGGCGCGAGCAAGAAACCTTACGTGTATTGTTGTTGTTAGCATCTGGTGCTAGCTAGCTGCGCTAACGGATATAAGGAGCTGTTTCAATTAAAACAGAGGAGCGACATTTCGCCGACAACTGCACCGAGCACTTCACTTTATGGAGGTAGCCAGACAGTGGGACATTGTGGGAAAAGTCAGCACACTCAGCAGGGATAGTGCGCGCAACATGATTTCAGCGTCCAGGCAGCTCCCGTTCGAGCATATGCCTTGAGTTGCACATAGCTCCAACGATCCATCACACACACACACACACACACACACACACACACACACACACACACACACACACACACACACACACACACACACACACACACACACCCCCACACACACACACACACACACACACACACACACACACACACACACACACACACACACACACACACACACACACACACACACACACACACACACTTTGTTTTGTATTATTGTATGAGAGAGGTTCCAGATTGAATTGAGGCGAATATTTGTAATGTTCAGAGGTTGTTGTGTTTAATATTCATGAGAATATTTGTCATTGTTCAAATGATAATAAACAATTGAACAAAGCATATTTGTCCACTCATATGTTGATAAGAGTATTAAAAACTTGAAAAATATTCCTCTAAGGTACATTTAGAACAGATAAAAAGTGTGCGATTAATTTGCGATTAACTATGGACAATCATGCGATTAATCGCGATTAAATATTTGAATCGACTGACAGCCCTAGTTTTTATCTTACTAGTGTCCTGTATTGTTTTTACGTCATGTAAGTTTCTCGGTCTGTGGCTTCTGATCTGGTTTTATTGTCTCGTGTTTTATATTTGTTTCATGTCCTGTCTGTTTTTATGTATTTATGCTATGTTTTTATACAGTTGTTGATGTACAGCACTTTGTTCAACTCTGTTGTTTTTAAATGTGCTATAGAAATAAAATTGATTGGATTGGATTGGATTCTGGGGTCAGAGATGTTTTTTTCCCTTTTCCTCTTCCTCTTCATCTCCCTTTCACTGTCAGGGGGGCTGGCATTGAGGTACGGTTTGGTTTGGCCTTTTTTCTGGATGCTGCACCCTCCTGGCCACATTCTTTTCCCTCTCGGTTTGAAGGAGGCCTACTGATGGGGACAGTGGCTTGTGCATCCCCTCTCTCATCCTCTGGACTAAAATAAAAGGGAGGAAAATATACAGATATAAATGTCTGAATTTATTTTATTTCTTTATTGCTTTTATTTCTCCAGTGTCATCCTATCTATTTTCTAAACACAGTCTCAACTTTTGATTTGATACACACTTTATCGCTCTGCTAACATTACTAGTTGATGGAATCAGTAACTGAATTGTAATGTAATGAATATAATAACATTAGACCTTATAACAAACAACCAAAGAGGGCAAGCGGAATGAGGCAATAAATGAAAGGTATTGCTTGACGTTTTTTTACTGAAAATAAATAGTAGCCTCTATTGATAGTGAATCTTGAGCTCAGGACTTCACTTTATGACACAATTACGGCAAATGGCCATGCATTATAAATACTCTTAGGACGAACAATTTACGGGGTTATACAGAAATAGCAACCGATAAATGCGACACAAACAATAATTTACTAATAAGTTATTAAGCAATTTAGAACGCTACCTCTTTGAAGCCGCGGGCGGCTCGCTCGGTCTTTAAGGGTTAAAGGTTGTTTTCTCAAAATTAGTTTTTTCTCCTATTCTGAGTTCCACTTCAGTAGCACTTACATACACCAAACCTTCCAGTCATATTCCTATCAATATTCTGAAGGTTTTTACAGAAGGGTTTGTTCACATATCATTAGCCTGAATTATATAACATAAAAAACATGGCAAAATTGATATTTTAGGGCAGTATTTTCAGATTTATGGAGTGATAAAAAGAGATATCCAAAATCCCTTCTGTAAAAAATGTAGATTCTAATATGGCTACAAAATGAAACAAGAATTTTGAACCTGGCTTTATCAAATGTTCAGATTTGTGTTCCTGAAATGTATAAAAATATGTGCATATGTAACAAGAGTATGGCTAATTTGCGTATTTAAATATGCTATTTCAGAAAACTTGTAATACAAAAAACAATTTTCTTAATGTAAGTAATTAACTGGAGAAATTTCTAGCTGATATATTTAAGTTTAAAAAATGTACCCTATTCACCTGGGGTGTCTCGCCTAATTGTTGGATGTGACATTGATTTCAGACATAGGTAAACAAAAGCAGGCTGAAAAAAGCCATCTCTTGGAGACTTTTTAATGTTTCCAGTGGAATCAAATTAAACTGCAAACCATTCTCAATGGTTCTTCTTTATAAATTGAAATGCTTAGTTAGAAAAACCTGAGGCCGAAGCAGCACGACTCACATGAAAAGTCAGCATTTTAATGACCTACTGAAATGGCAGCATTGTTCTTGTATTGCAAGGACAACTACTTAGCAGTTGTATTATGTACCTACATATGAAATAATGTATACGCTTCTAATTTAATCAGTACAGCTGTCTTAACACCTTTAATTCTGTTTGACGAAATTAGTGCTTATAATTTTGATTTTGGAAAAATCTAAAACAAACACCTTACTGTAAATTATTTTGATATTGAGTAGCAAGGCTCAGGATTGGACAGTTTGTTTTGCATCCACATAACATTATTATATTGTGTCCAAAGATAGGAGCATATAGATACAGAATAACAGAGGACCCAGGATTGACCCCTGTGATGCCACATAAGAGAACCGGGCATCTACAATGAATCTCTTGTACAATAAACAATCACATCCACATCTAGAGTAACATCTCTAGTGCCAACAGATCTTTTGAGAGGGGTTGATTAAAACATTGTCCAATTTCTCAATGAGTGACTAAAAGATAATTCAAATAAAGGGAAGCCTTTATTCAAATTCCGGCTTTAATTCAGAATGTTGATTTTAATTTCAGTCCAAGAATCCCTACGGACACTCCAATGGTATCATTACCGAAAAAATACTGACAAAATGATCTCATTGTAGAAAATAGCAGATACACTTGGGAAAAAGCTAAACCACACCACTTGTAAAGCACATTTGTATTGTTTTTTGCAGGCTGATAACTGGCTTTTCACAGCTTTTTAGAACTGTTTGCCCTTCACTGCAGCTCCCAGAAAATGTGTTTCACCAACAGCAGTTTCATAGGGAAAAAGGAGGAGGTAAAAGGAGGCAGACTAGTTCATTTACTCTCAGCATGTGGGTGTTTGTTCAACAGCGTCTGTGTGTGGGTGAAGATGGCGAGAGCAACAGATTATATGAGCGTGGTTTTCCCTGCAGAGCCATAGTTGTGGCTATAAAGTTCTAAGAGGGTAGTCACATTGTGTGTGTGTGTGTGTGTGTGTGTGTGTGTGTGTGTGTGTGTGTGTGTGTGTGTGTGTGTGTGTGTGTGTGTGTGTGTGTGTGTGTGTGTGTGTGCGTGCGTGCGTGCGTGCGTGCGTGCGTGCGTGCGTGCGTGCGTGCGTGCGTGCGTGCGTGCGTGCGTGTGTGTGTGTAGTGTAGGTGTGTTCCATTGTTCAGGGGTGTTCACTTTGACACTGGTGAAGTTTTATCTCTGCAATAATGGGGAATGCATTCTCTCCTTATGTCTCTTGTTACATCACCCCGCTCTTCTCTCTTCATTCATTCCTAACGTTCTCAGAGGCCCAAGAAAAGAATTGGACATTAAGTTTTGCATCTATCAGCATTCAGAAATTCAGAAAATTGTCGGTTCCCTCCAAATCTGATTAACATTGAGCGGCAGTCATGCTTCCAGCCATGTGCTCCACTCCCTCCTGCTTCCTCCACTCTGTCATTGATTAAAGCTGCTGCACTGTCCAGCCGTTTAATTTTTTTGTTCATTTGGACTACGGTTACGAGTGAAACATTACTAAACAGCTTCTTTATCAGGCCAGATGTGTCATTCCTCATCTAAATGAGTATTAGCATCAGTTACTCCTGAGGGTGTAAATATGAAATAGAAATAGAGGATTCAGATGAATTTCTATGTGTACATAGCACAACACCATGTATTAAGAACTAATTTTTGTTTTTGGTTTGTGCTTTTTAATTTTAATTAAAGGTGGGGTATGTAATTTATTTCAGAAATATTTTTGTTATATTCCATGGAATGCTCTTAACTGCCCGATAGCAATGAATACATTAAATGCTTTGACAATAAATACATACAAAAATGTCATCTGTGGAAGCCGTAGTGCTGTAAAAACCACGACCAATCATTTTAGCCGGCCCAGCTAAAATAACTGGATGTCCTACCTGCCTGTCAGCCTTCCATCTGTGCATAAACTTATCTCGTGCCCTCATTGGTCATGTGCACATTCGTGTGTGTTGGAGGAGGGGCTCTGTAAGGATGTGGCAGACTTTTTCCCGTTGTGGATTTTCAAATTCTAGCGCACTCGAGCTGGTTTCTCCAAAATTACCTACCCCACCTTTAAGTGATATTTTATTTCCTCTTTTTGAATAACTATACAGGCTAAGTTTGAATTTACAATCCAACCGTAAATACAACATTTTAAGTCGTTGTGATTTTTTTTATAATCACTGGATTTCCAAAATATGTTATATCTCCTTGGTAGCGCTATATGAAATACTTTTCAAAGTCGAATGTCCCGACGAGTTGGAGAGTTTTTTGGTGTTATCCTTGCTGTTCTTGTTGCTGACTTCAAACATGTTGTCCAGTGGAGCGCCTGTCTTAGTTTGACATGGTGGGAAATATGTATCTCCTCAGCCAGTGTCTGCTGTATTTCATCTTTGATTGCGCTTTTTCACTTCTCTCTTGCCCTTCTAATTGGTATTCTTCTGACATTTGAGCATACAGCTTTCAAAGACAAAGGTAGTTTCACAGAAGACAAGACAGGTGTGAAATTTCAAGTGTCATTGATTGTACTCTTACTAGAAAGCAGACAGAGTGCCAACACTACAGTCTCAATCTGTTTCAAAGGTCTCATCCATGTTTTAAAATGTTTTATCTTATCTACTACAACTTACATGTCACATTAGCAGCATATGCTTTTAGATGTTAATGTTGAAGTAATAATAATAATAATAATAATGCATTTTATTTATATAGCGCTTTTCACAACTCAAAGACGCTTTACAATATGAGGGAGGGTAGACAAACATGGACAGGCAAACAAGTAAGTATAGTAAAATAAATAAAAAGGCAGTCAAGAGGAAATTGATTGAGAGGAGGGGGGCTTATGGGTAGGAAGAGTTGAAAATATGTGTTTTGAGGCGGGACTGAAAGACTGTGAGGGACTCAGAGTCACGGAGATCTTGGGGGAGGGAATTCCAGAGCCTAGGAGCTGCCACTGAGAAGGCTCTGTCCCCAAAGCTGCAGAGTGTGGATGTGGGAATGGATAGGAGTCCGGCTGCGGTGGATCTGAGGGACCGTGGGGGTTGATAAGGAGTGAGAAGGTTTGTGAAATAAGGGGGGGCCAAATGGTGGAGTGCTTTGTAGGTGAGGACCATAATTTTGTAATTGATGCGATGGGAGACAGGAAGCCAGTGGAGGTCTTTGAGGACTGGGCTGATGTGATGCCATGATTTGGTATGTGTGAGGAGATGTGCAGCTGCATTTTGAACCCGTTGGAGTCTGTTGAGGGATGTAGTGCTGATGCCGTAAAGAAGTGAGTTGCAGTAGTCAAGGCGGGAGGAAATGAAGGCATGGATTAGCAGGGCTCGACATTAAGGACTGCCCGATGGCCCGGGGCCATCTAGTATTTAGCTCGGGCAATGAAGCCTCACCTGCTGGTTGCCCGATTTGGCAATCTATTATGCCAGTATCATGCAGCTCGCGGATCCAGTAATGAGTGACCCGACAGTAAAACTAACCATATCTATAACTAGTTTAGGTAGTTTGAGAGGTAATTAAAATAGCTGCGAGTGATATTCTAACCTGAAGTGTGTGTTTTGTCCGCTCACCGCTGCATGTGATCATGCAGAGCTGCGTGTCGACTCGTCAGCAGCAGCAGCTGATCTCTCTCTCCCGTCAGACGGTCAGATTAGACTTCACTCGCGTTTATGTCCATATCGATCCGATCCAGCTAGTTCTAGCTAATGATATGACTACCTGCCTATTAAAAGACACCTAAACAATAAGTGTCGCTATGCAACCGGGTGAGGCCACAAAGTATAGCGCAGCATTATGCATTTGTTTACATGCCCACCGGAGCCCCGAGGCATTACCAACAGATCAACGCACAATCAACCCAGACAGGACATCTCTTTCTCCACATTACGTGTTAGACATTAGAATTGACTATTCTTGTCTGTCACATACTCTTCTTGTCTGTCACATAAGTGGCGCAACTGAAGCGGTATTGCGCTAAAGGGAAATTATTTTGACCGAAGAGATTTAGATTTGCGGCTAACGGGAACTCCGACGTCACCATGTTGTGTGCTTTGCGGATGCGCTCGGCTCCTCTCGACTCCTGCTCGGGTCTGCTCGGTCAGCTTCCGGATGAGGAAGCATTCATTCGACCAATTTACAGTAGATAACATTACAAACATTTTTAACAGGGGCCATAATAGTGTAAATAATGTTTTGTTTTGGCAGTTATAACTGAATGTAATGTTTTCTACTTTTTTACATCTGGGAAGGCATTTGCCTTCATCAGATGGAAAGTGTCTTGACCAACAACTAAGTATTTCTTATAGCTATGCAGGGCATGCAAGCGAGCAAACAAACAAGTGAAATGAAGAATACAATTGAAATTGTACAATATAATATTGTGGTGGTTCATCTTATAATTCAGTCTAGAGAATGCACCAGACAGCATCTACAGTAAGACCTGGAAAAATCTAAATGTTCTAGGGGGAGGCCCCCCAAACCCTTCGTGCCATTTCGTCCATTTCAGGGCAATCTCTATTGGGCTCAGGGCCATCTGTAAATTAGCTTAGATGGCCCACAGGGCCATCCCCCAAAATCCTTAATGTCATGCACTGATTAGTCGTTCGGCTGCGGGGCGGGTGAGAGAGGGTAGGATTTTTGCAATATTGCGGAGGTGGAAAAATGAGGTTTTGACTGTTTGGCGGATGTGAGGTTCGAGGGAGAGGGTGGGGTCAAAGATTACGCCAAGGTTGCGTGCCTGATTGGAGGGGGAAACAATGGTGCCATCAATGGTAAGTGTTATTTTAGTGACCTTGCTGAGGGTGGATTTGGAGCCAATTAGAAGGAGTTCTGTTTTGTTGCTGTTCAGTTTGAGGAGGTTATGTTGCATCCAAGTTTTAATAGCTGTCAGACAGGAATCGATGTGGGTAAGGGGTGGGTTATGAAGGGATTTGGTGCTGAGGTAGATCTGAGTGTCATCAGCATAGCAGTGGAAGTCCAGGTTGAAGTGGCGGAGTATCTGACCGAGGGGCAGGATGTAAATGATGAAGAGGAGGGGTCCAAGTACTGATCCTTGAGGAACGCCTTGGGTGACTGAAGCTGTGGCAGAGGAGTGGTTGGGGAGGGAGATGAAGTGGGATCGTTCAGTGAGGTAGGACTGGAGCCACCTGAGTGCAATACCTCCAATATCAATGTCCCTGAGTCAGGTGAGCAGGATGTTTTGGCTCACGGTATCGAAGGCTGCACTCAGGTCGAGGAAGATGAGAATATTGAGGGAACCAGTGTCAGCAGAGGTGAGGAGGTCATTGAGGACTTTGACGAGTGCAGTTTCTGTACTGTGGTGAGGACGAAATCCAGACTGAAGGGGTTCATAAAGCTGGTTGGTTTGGAGATGGCAGTGAATTTGATTGGCTACAATGCGTTCAAGAGTTTTTGAGAGGAATGGTAGGTTGGAGATGGGGCGGTAATTAGTGAGGGAGGAGGGATCAAGACCAGGTTTTTTGAGGATTGGAGTAACGGCAGCAGTTTTGAAGACAGAGGGGAGGGTTCCATGGGACAGCGAGGAGTTGAAAAGGTTAGCAAGATAGGGGCAGAGGGCGGGGAGGCAGGACTTCAGGAGAGGAGTGGCTAGAGGGTTAAGGGAGCAGGTTGTGGGATTTGAGGAACCGATCAGATGGAGTATTTCAAGTGGGGTAACGAGGTTGAACTGGGAAAGGCGGCGCTGGGGAGGAGGAGTCAGGAGGTCAAGGGAGATGGGGGGAGAAATGGTAGCGGTGGAGGTTGGGGGAGATGCTTGTATATCAGATGGAGCTGAGAAGGAGTGGTTAATGGCGTTAATTTTGTCTGCGAAAAACTGGAGGAATGAGCTGCAAGTAGCGGAAGTAGAAGTAGGGAGGTTATCAGCACGAGGTTTGAAGAGCTTGCTAACTGTGGAGAAGAGGGTCCTGGGGTTACGGGAGGGGTCAGTGAAGATGTTGGAGAGGTAGGCAGATTTAGCGGCAATAAGAGCATCTCTGTATGCATTGAGATGGAGTTTGTAGCTTATGTAAAATGACTGTGAGGGATGATTTCTTTGAAAGACGTTCAAGTTGGCGGCCTCGCTGCTTCATTTTACGCAGTGCGGGTGTGAACCAGGGTGAGGAGGTCTTGAAAGTAACAGTTTTATTTTTGAGGGGGGCTAAAGTGTTGAGGGAGGTGAGTAGGGTGGAGTTGAGGTGGTTGAGCAGATCGTCAGGTGAGCTGAGGGTTGCGTCCAGGGGGAGATTAGACGATAGCAGTTCAGAGAGATGGTTATGGTCAATGGAATGTAGATTACGGAAGGTGATGTTTCTGGGTGGGCAGGGGTTTCGGGTGGGGGAGGCAATGGTGAATTGTATGAGTTTGTGGTCGGAGAGGGGAAATGGGCAAGGGTGGAGGTCAATCACTGGGAGGTTGGTAGAGCAGACGAGATCAAGAATGTGTCCTTTGTCATGGGTGGGGAAGGTGAGATGTTGGGTGATCGAGAAATTGTCCAGTAGGGTTGTGAATTCGGATGCCAGCTTGCAGGTGGGTGAGTCAATGTGAATGTCGAGGTCACCAAGTAGTAACAGATGTTGAGAGAGGGATGAGGCAAGTGTGAGGAACTCAGTGAAATCGGAGAGGAAGGAGGGATGAGGTTTAGGAGGCCGGTAGATGAGGATGACTGTCAGTGAGGGAGGGGCTTTGAAGGCAATGAATTCAAAGGATGATACTGAGGGGAGGGTTAGTTCTGTGATCTGGATGTTCTGATGATTGTGGATTACAGCAAGGCCGCCACCACGGCGGGAGGGGCGGGGTTTAGTGATGTATTTAAAGCCAGGGGGGGATGTTTGGTTGAGGGAGAAGAAGTCATCGGGCTGTTGCCAGGTTTCGGTGAGCAGAAGGAAATCAAGGGATTTTTCCAAGATTAGTTCATGGAGGATGAGGGCTTTCTTGTTGAGTGATCGGATGTTAAGGAGGGCAATATTAGTTGAGTGGGAGGGGGGTGGTATGGTCACAGGCTGAAGAGGTGAGAGGTTGTCCAGGTTGACAGTGCGGGGAGGAATGTGAGATGGGGGGGAGGAGTGGAGAGGAGGTGGACGGAAGTGTGTTATTATCAGTTTTTGGTGGTTGAGGGCGGTGGAATCCACTCCAGGTATTTGGGCCAGCTCTGAGCAGAGGGCAGTGGAATCCACTCCAGGTATTTGGGCCAGCTCTGAGCACAGGGCAGTGGAATCCACTCCAGGTATTTGGGCCAGCTCTGAGCAGAGGGCAGTGGAATCCACTCCAGGTATTTGGGCCAGCTCTGAGCACAGGGCAGTGGAATCCACTCCAGGTATTTGGGCCAGCTCTGAGCAGAGGGCAGTGGAATCCACTCCAGTTATTTGGGCCAGCTCTGAGCAGAGGGCGGTGGAATCCACTCCAGGTATTAGGGCCAGCTCTGAGAAAGAGGGCAGTGGCATCCACTCCAGGAATTTGGACCAGCTCTGAGAAGAGGGCAGTGGAATCCACTCCAGGTTTTCGGTACAGCTGGGATTGTAACGGACCAGTGGTGGGTGTATAATATGGAGTAATAAGTGCGCTCAGATGACATGGCAGTTGTGGGACATGGCGGTTAGTCGACCAGATAGATGTTATGGATGATTTTCCGGACTGGGAGTAAACAAATCTGCGTTTGGAACCTCTATGGACATACCTCGGTCTACGTAGAAGCCCGAGGCAATTGATGACAGACAAGCTTAGAGGAAGCGCAAAAAAGTTATTGAGATTAAAAAGTTGGGAGACAGAGTATCGTAACATCGTAGTGCCGCGGTAGGATGCTAGCGTTAGCACAGCGCTGGCTATGGTTGTAGACCAGCGGCGCTGAAAGTGGAGCTGTTGGCAGCCGTCAGACAGGATGAGAGGTCAGTTGCAGGCTGTCCTTTACAGCAGATGGGGGGACCGGCAGGAGCGGGAGGTTTAAAGAACCAGAGTCAGGGCCCACGGGAGGGGCAGGACGAAGAATGGGGCTGGTTATTTGATGGATGGAGCAATGTTAGCAGGTAGATGTAGCAGGGTAGAGAACCAAAGCGTCCGTCAAAAATGGCAATCGGGTGTAACAAATATGTCCAGATCAGAACACAAAAGCCAAAGAATAGTTAGCAATCTATAGCAGTAGCAAGTGGTCAGAAACTCTTAGATTAACACAAAGAAAGACGAGATTTTCGGAGAGAGAAGCGGCGAACAGTCAGCGCCAGCGTCCTCTCACGCCGAAGAAAAAGGTACATATGTAGATACGATAGCTACAAGGAAAGGCTACCTGTGTCCAATTTAGTTTTTCTGGAATGTTCTTGCTACTCTGAAATTGTCTTTGCCAACAGCTGTCCCCTAAGACTTGAGAGAACACATAACGTGTAACGATACCAAAAACTCACGGTACGATAATATCGCGATAACAAGTCGCTAAGGTATTTATCGCGATATTGAAAAATAAAGAAAAATAGACTGGAACAAGAACAACCAGTGTTTTTTTACCTACTAGTACCAAAGAAAGTTTCACTTTAGTTTTTCAATTAACTCAACACTAACTCACTCACTCAGCATTATCAGACAGGTTTAGGAATATTTAGGAATATGAGCATGTCCACATTTCCAGGTAGAAGCTGGGATGTTTGGGCATTTACAATATCCCCTGCTTTTGAAAAAACTCTCTCGCTTGGTACTGATGTTGCTGGGACAGCTGTGGTCGCGCTAACCGAATATTTTTTTTAACAATGAGGACAAATCTGAAAGCAGTCTGTCATTTTGACAGATTAGAACAAACTCGGAACAGCGCCAAAGTTTCCCCGCAGCGAGGCTCTGGTGTTTGCCGTGTTATGCATGCCCTCCAAAAAGGAAATGATTTGGTTTCCAAACCGTACTTTGCCGTACAGATCATTGAAATGTCTGGGAGTTTTTGCTTTACGCTTTGCGCGCTCCCGTGAGGTACATGCATATTTCGGTGGGCATGCATAACACGGCATAACACCGTCCCGTCCCCTCGTTGACAGTTCACGAGCGTGCTCTCTCTCTCTCTCTCTCTCTCTCTCTCTCTCTCTCTCTCTCTCTCTCTCTCTCTCTCTCTCTCTCTCTCTCTCTCTCTCTCTGACACAGGGGGAGACCCTGTGTCAGTGTGACACGTTAGTGGCGAGTTCAGACCTGACAGAAGTTTTCGGACAGCGAAAAAGTCTAACGCCATCTCTGTGGGACAGAGAGATATGCTTTGGCCATGGGTGACAGCAGTGGGTAAAACTGTGCATTGTCTCTCCACCACTTCAAAAACAATACAGTTTTTGCCAAGAAGGTGAGGCTTATTGACAGGGCGAGATATAAATATACTGTTGGTACTTGTCAATGTCTCTAGGTGTGTAAATGCAGGTTTAGCCCTGTAAATATGATGTCCTTTTGTGTTATCTGTTGTTTTATGTTCAGGTTGTAACCTACTTGCTGCCATGTTGGACAGGTCTCCCTTGGTTAAATAAAGGTTTAGAAAAAAAAAGAAATTAACTATAGATTTTGTCAGTCTCACGAAGGTATTGAGACTTTTATTTATCGCGATACCGCGATATTCGGTATATCGTTACATCCCTAGTAATAATACGCAATATGATGTACAAAAGAAATGTCTTCAAGGAAAAATTCATATAGAAGTGAAACAAATAGAGGCAAATGGTTGATTTGAAGGTAGAAGATGCAAACAAATCAATGTTTAAGTGCCAAATATGGAATATTATAATTACAGTGGGTGTGAAATCTAACTTTTCTAAGATGTCCAACATATACTGTCTATTGTTATTCTAGATGTTATATGTGAGCCATTAAAAAAATGCAAAGTTTTGATTTAAATAATGAAAGCACATTTGCAGAGAATTAACCCACAAGCTTTTTTTATCAATAAATCACTCAAAATGTGTATGTTCCAGCAATTTGAGGACATTCTCCCTTTGTCATCTTGGTGTCATTGTGAAATCATTATATGTTGGTCTTTTGGTTGGAAAAACTGCTAATAAATCATTCACATAGTAATTGATATTGCAGCACAATTAGATTAACACTACTGCCAGAAGTCGCTGTATACCTAAAACCGCCAACGGGTCACATTTACCCGCTATTGATTTTCCAGGTACAGTGTTCTTTTGTTTATCATACAGAACAGTGAGTTTTGATCGCACAGGGATGAAACTTATACCAATAGAATCTGTGGACTCTCAGCTTTTCATATGATATAGTTTGTCCAGATAGCATGAAGTATAAAATATCGCTACCAGTGCTGATTTAAACGCTTGGTGCTAGACTTGTGTTTTGTTCAGGTACAAATCTCTCTATCTCTATCTATAACTATCTATCGATCTATCTATAATGTTCTGTTCTATGGACATATAATTGTCTACATAAACAGATAACGCGGACTACTTCTTTCATTCCGAGTGTCCATCTTTATTCAATTGGCACGTAACCTGCACACATGCATTACGTCCTCAACGTGAGCTCAGTCATCCAAGATGTTACACTATCAATAACTATCTATCCGTCCATCTCTCTCAATCTATCTCTCTATCTATAAGGAACCGCAGTAGAAATTTTTTTCCAAGTCGTGCAGCCCAAATCCTAAGTATTGTTGAATAAGTGAAGGAATACCTCCTAAGATACATACTTTTACACTTATTATTGCTATGGTAAAAACATTCTAGTAAGAATCCTTCAGTGGTGTAAGCGGTGATACTAACCAGGGCCAATTAACCAGATGGTCTCATAATTTTTTCTCCCCCACCTCCTGCCAGCAATCAATCACTGTAAAGTAATCTCAAAGCTTTTCGAATCATGGTCAGAAAATGCCCCGGTACATAACGTCCTACTTGGTGACTGGTGAATGGAAACGCCCCTGGTGTAATGTTGGGAAAACCCTGGGCATGGATTTTCCTTCTCTCCACACCCTTTAAACCAACTGACACTAACTAATTGACTTGCAGCACTGCTTAATAAAACTAAAAGCAGGAAATGCCATCCAGCCAACTCATTACAAAGGCCTAATCCTTTATAGCTAATTAACTTATGCTCTGTCACAGACAAGGGGACATTTACAATGCTGTCAAGGGTAGCAGTCCTCTCACGTCCCTGTCCAGTGGCTTGATTTGAAAGGAATTTTTAAAAGCTGATGTTGGCTGAGAAAGATATGCACGGGCCGAATGCGGTGTTCACTTGTACTGAAATATTTACATGGTGGAGGAACATTCAAATGTATTCTCGCATTCAGAAATGTATGGCACATTCTCTCGCAGCACTTTCCCCCCTCATCAGGAATGCGGCTCCGACATTTTACAAATAAATGAACAGTGTGGGTGGGTGGACGGGTGTTCCTGTGTGGGAGATGTTCCACTACTGAGCATATGCCTTTGAATGTTGGGTATTCATGTCTATATTTTTTACTGGTGAAAATCCCACAGATTTGACTCACATGAATGGGCCTGCTCACTAGTGCATGGTAATGAGGAATGTGTACAGCTCCATCTCAGATATGAAAAGAAACACTAAGCCAGCGTCTCTATTAGTAGAGTAAAACCAAGGATGTTCAAGTTTTATTTTCAATCCGTTGTTTCATACAAAGACGCCTTAATGGTAATACTGAAAATCCCAAAAACTACAGTACATTGTCTTTTGTATTGAAGAGTGTATTGTATTGCGGGTTATATACATCGGCTGACATCAGTACCCTGAATTACATTTACTGGTTTCATGTAAGCTCAAGTAAATTGTGATAGCAGTTGTTAATAAGCCTCAATAATTCAGATAAACAATCACATCAAATCAAATCCTTATTTTTATAGTCACTGCCAAGAAGTTGTTGTTAATACATGACCAATGTTATATCTATTGTATATCATCTTACAAGGTTAAAGCTGTGGCAAATTAAAATCAGTTGGTGTCTAGGGAGTGATGAGTGAGGCAAAAAATGTACAGGTTACCTGCTCTCTGTATTTAATTGCTTAAAATATTAGAGTTTTCTGTTTTTCAACTATAGATTGGTGTCCTAAAACCTGTCAAAGACTTAGCAGTTAAGGTTTTTTTTAATGTGATTTTAGATAGAAGCCTGAAATAAGATCCTAGGTTAACACAAGCTTATGAGATGTTCTTGTTTTGTTCTACGACATAAAATACGTCAGTTTTGTACAGCAGGATAAGGTCCAAATATATCATAAAACGTGTGTTAGCCACAAAACGTACGCTTAATTCTGGGTTGATCTACAAAATTAATTAATCACTGCACTATTGGAGCTTTCTCTAGTTTCTGTATGTAAAGCAATGCTTCTTACAAAGGACATTTTGGAGCATTATATGCAACAATAGATCCCATCTTAAAAGGGTTAGGGTTAGGTAGGGTATATCATTCAAATGAGCCAATTTTCCTGAACATGTGATTTTTACTGCACATACTGCTAATACATAAGTTTAAACATAATTATTACTTGCTTGTCTCTCTTTCTCTTAGGCCATGGAACCAAAGGAGTGTTTGAGCTGCTGGCAGGCTGGAGGAGAACGAGGGAGAACCTTCCCTTCAAGGAGCGTGTGGCAGACGCTTTTGCCGATGTGATGGTGTGCTACACCATGACCAGCTCACTCTACATCATCACATTCGGCATGGGAGCTAGCCCTTTTACCAACATCGAGTCGGTGAAAATCTTCTGCCAGAGCATGTGCGTTGCCATCCTGGTGAACTACTTCTATGTTTTCTCCTTCTACGGCTCCTGCCTGGTGTTTGCCGGACAGCTGGAGCAGAACCGCTACCACAGTGTTTTCTGTTGTAAAATCCCCTCAGTGGAGTACCTGGACCGCCAGCCCACGTGGTTTAAAACCATGATGAGTGACGGCCATGACTTGTCCACGCACCACGACAGCGTCCCCTACCAGAATCACTTCATCCAGCACTTCCTGCGTGAGCACTACACAGAATGGATTACCAACACTTATGTCAAACCTTTTGTGGTTATTCTATATCTCATCTACGCATCTTTCTCATTTATGGGATGTTTACAAATCAGTGATGGATCAAATATTGTGAACCTGCTGGCGAGTAACTCTCCGAGTGTTTCGTATGCCCAGACCCAGCAGAAATACTTCAGTAACTACAGTCCCGTGATTGGGTTTTACATTTACGAACCCATCGAATACTGGAACTCCACGGTGCAGGAGCACCTGAAGACTTTGAGTCATGGCTTCAACAAGATCTCTTGGATGGACAACTTTTTCCACTACCTGCGGGTGGTGAATGTGAGTGCGTCAACCAAGGGTGACTTCATCACAATCCTCAAGGGCTCCTTTCTGCGCAGCCCTGAGTACCAGCACTTCTCGGAGGACATAATATTCTCCAAGAACCGTGAGACCGATGAGTACGACATCATCGCCTCTCGGATGTATTTGGTTGCCCGGACGACGGAGAAGAAGCGAGAGGAGGTGGTGGAGCTTCTGGAGAAGCTTCGTCCCTTGATGCTGATCAACAGCATCAAGTTCATTGCCTTCAATCCTACGTTTGTGTTCATGGACCGCTACAGCTCCTCTGTCATCTCGCCTATCCTGACCTCAGGCTTCAGCGTACTCACAATCCTCATCCTCACTTTCTTCCTGGTCATCAACCCCTTGGGTAACTTCTGGCTCATCCTCACAGTAACGTCCGTCGAGCTGGGCGTCTTGGGTTTGATGACCCTCTGGAACGTTGGCATGGACAGCATCTCAATCCTGTGCCTTATTTATACCCTCAACTTCGCCATGGATCACTGTGCACCACACTTGTACACTTTTGTGCTGGCCAATGAGCACACTAGGACGCAATGCATCAAGTTGGCACTGGAGGAGCACGGGGCGGCGATCCTGCAGAACACATCCTGCTTCGTGATCGGGATCATGCCCCTGGTGTTTGTGCCTTCCAATCTGACCTACACACTGTTCAAGTGCTCCCTTCTCATTGCGGGCTGCGTTGTGCTGCACTGCTTTGTCATCCTGCCCGTCTTCCTGACCTTCTTCCCGCCGTCCAAAACGAGACACAAGAAAAAGAAAAGGGCCAAGCGTAAAGAGCGGGAGAGGGAGCGGGAGAGGGAGAGGGAAAGAGAAAGGGAGGAGATAGAATGCATTGAAGTCAGGGAAAATCCTGATCATGTGACAAATGTCTGAGTAGTGTGTAGTTTTAGCAATGAGTATCAGTGGTTATCCGTCAGTTATTGATGGATTAGAGGTGTCCTCCAATGGTAAAGCGCCTCTTGAGGTGCAGGGGAGTTCGAGATGTCCCCTCAGGAGTTGGAACTCCAAAACAATAGCAGCTAAGCTGGCTGGAGTAGAGTGCAGACCCACTGGTTAGTCTTTCAGTCCTTCAGTCTGAACAGTGTATCTCATTTGCACAAACTGCAACATGGTTCTAAATCTCTTTCCCAACCGTTTGGTATACAAGACTAAGACTTACGCTTTGCTAACAAATTGTGCAGGAGACGACTGTGCACGCACCTTACTCCTCACACCCAACAAAAAGAAACTATCCCAAATTCTGTGGAAAGAGAGGAACTGGGAAAAGCACACCAAATGCTTTTCTGTGAAAGATACAATAGCTTAACAGCTGAACAGGGCAGATGGCATACACTGTGTCCATTATGAAGAGTTACCTTGCACATTGCATTGTGTGAATACAGCCACGGTTAATATAAGCAGGAGATATGTCTGCTCTATTCCAGAGGTTAAATAAGGTTGTATGCAATGTCTAAAGGAACTGCAGTGGGCTGCAGCGTACGAAGAGGAGGTGATAAGGGACTGTCGTGCAGCAGTATTTGAATAAGCAGCAAGCCTGAGTATGACTCAAGTTAATCCTAAACTGCTTTTGCACCAGACCAGTAAAACCAAAAGTGAAGAGTGTTTCCGAGGCATGAAATATTGAACTTTATAGCAGGTTGAAAACAATGGGAAGTCTATGTGAGAGAATGAATGTCTCTGTGATCAACTTACACAAGCTTACTGGCATGGCACTGGTTATTGTTCTGAATGTTATCCAAACCTAGCAGTGGTGCCAAATAGTGTATATTTTAGTTTGACTGAGTTCTATAACAACAAAAACGTCTCAGTTAGTTTAAACTTTCATATAAGTCAACATGGATCATGAATTATTTAAGCTAATTTCAATGAAATACTAAATGTCGTTCAGATGAAGATTGTGAAACAGGCTTTTAATTAAGCAGTAAGGCACTTTTAGTTACATACACCATATCTGAATAATGTGAAAAACTGATAGATAGCCGAAGTGAAACCATTACCTTCAGGTTTTGTTCCAGAACTACGAAAGCCTCATGCAAAAATGTGACATTTGCATTAAAATAATTACTATAAGTCTAGCCCTACCATATCGATAAGAGCAGCACTACGTCACAGCCTTGCAACGGCCCGCCCACTTTCTGGTTAAGAAAAACAATTGGCGGAAAGCGGAAAAAATTGTTGGATCATGCTTAACACTTGGACCGCCAGAGGTCACTGTATACCTAAAACCGCCAACGGGTAAAATGTACCCGCTATAGATTTTCAAGGTACAATGTTATTTTATTTATCATACAGAACAGTGAATTTTGATCGCACAGGGATGAAACCTATACCAATAGAATCTCTGGACTCTCAGCTTTTCATATGATATAGGTTGTGCAGATAGCATGAAGTTTAAAATATCGCTAAGAGTGCTGATTTAAACGCTTGGTGTTAGACTAGTGTTTTGTTTAGGTACAAATCTCTCTATCTCTCTCTATCGATATATCTGTAATGTTCTGTTCTATGAACATATAATTGTCGACATAAATAGACGACGTGGACTACTTCTCTCATTCCGAGTGTCCATCTTTATTCAACTGGCACACATGCATTACGTCCTCAACGTGAGCTCAGTCATCCAAGATCTTGTATTCTCCAAGATGTTACACTATCTATAACTATCTATCTGTCTATCTCTCTCTCTCTATCCACCTATCAATATATCTATCTCTCTCTCTCAATCTACCTCTCTATCTATAAGGAACCGCAGAAGACAAAAGGCCATGCTATAGCAACACGTCACGTTTACGCTGCATTTTTTATGAGGTAAATATTACCCGCTGGTGGATATAGGTATAAATGGCTTTTTTTTGGGCGATTTTTTCAATCTGAGTTCATATTGACAATTGTTAACAACAGAGGGTGCTACATAACACACTTTCAGGAAAAGTCACGGACTGGGAGACTTTAATATGTTATTGAACAAAAGTTACATACAATCAAAAAACAGCTGCGGGTAAAATGTACCCGTTGGCGGTTCTAGTGTTAAAGCTGTTGTGTCATGTATTGCATGTCAAACAACAACAACTAAAAACATTACTTAACAGCTACATTATGATACTAATAACAATAGCGTCAAATTGTCCATGTACACAGTTGTTATGTTAAAAGTCAAAGTAGTGACTGTAGTCGCTGCATTAACATATAAAACATGACAAGCCAAGGAAATCCCAGTTTAAGTTTTAACCTGCTGCCTGCCAGTAGTCCACCGGCAGACTGAAATAGATCTCCAATGACGTTATGTAACTATTTGCTGACTGACCATCCTTAATTCACAGTATTCCTAATTTTTTTATGTGATAGGTAAAATCCTTCCAGAATCTGTATATACCGCCAGTCAAATGACAGAATGTTTTCACCCAAAAAGGGGCGCGGCCTTGACGTAGAGGGAAGGTTCTGGATTGGTTGCTATCAACTATAGCCCTTGTATGGTCTTCACTCCATTTTGTAAAGACATGGTTAGTATTTTTGAAAAAGCAAAATCATTGTCTATTTAGTAATTGCCAGCCTTTAAAGCTACACTTATGGATAGATCAATGGATCAAAAGACAATGTCACAAATAATCATCACACATCTGTATAATGGTTCACCTCAGCTCTGCAGAGCGTTTTAGCGTCTATTAGCTTGTTGTTGTTCATGCACCCTCATGTCACAAAAAAGTGCTGCTTTATGAATTCCATTCACCCCTAGCCTAAGAGTATTTAGGGCAAACATCAATCATGACAAATACGAGCTAAGGAATATTCTGTTAAAATAAGAAAAATGGCTAACAGTGATGCCACGCTAGGTAAATGCTGTGTTTCCATGTTGTGTTCAGCAAATCAATCTTTAAACTTTGGTTCAATAATCAAGGGTGAAATAATAGCACGTACTATAAAAAACACTCATCCTAGACTGTGGATAGTTAACCTCGTAAACATTTAACTTCTTCAAGTAATTCATTCTAGCTGCAAAATAGTGAAACAGAACTCCCCTGGAAGTGACGTTGAGACTTTGGCTTTCTATCTGGAAGACTAATAATGACATATTTAGGCCCTGAGCTGGTCTTGTCCATGTAATAAATAAGTAACATTTGACCTAATGCTTCAAATCTCAAAATGTCCAGTCCACAAATACCCTTCCTCAATGTTCAGTCTTAAAATGGCTCTCACCTCCCCAGTGTACACAATATTATCTACATGTGCGAAGGCGCAATTAGAATCTATGTTGGAGACCCGATACAAAGACACTCAAGGTCAGCAGCTCTGACGGATACAAATCTGAAGCTGACCTCCTGCATGTGATAGAGACACCATGTATAAGAGCAAATGTAGCTGATTTCAGACCAGTCAATATGCTTTTAGGGGATTGGCTGGCTCTAAAGGGGCTATCACTATGAGGATACTGCTTTCCTGTTTTCTTGAGGTGTGAAGAGGGATAGTTTGCCATTAACAAGAAGCCAGTCCACAGCCAGGGTTATTAAACCCACTTATACCCACCCGCAAAATTAGATGCAGAGGTGAAAAAGAGGTGAAAAAGAGTCATGAATTACCTGTCACCACATTTGCAGCTTTTGTGGAGTTAGAAAGTAATCTTAAATGCTGAATTGTCAATGATAAGAACCTTAGGATTTTTATTTACAAAACCATGCTTGGAAAGTAGATGTTTTTGGCAGGCTACTTCATACAGCTGCTGCAGTAAATGTCACATTATGTAAAAGCCATGTCATGTATGTATAGCAAGAAGGCATGAAATGTTTGAAACACGGGAAAGAAATGCAAATCTTAAATAATTTAATACCCAAAATGAACTGTGTTTGCATGGCACTGTAATGTATGTATGCATGAATTTAATTTTCGTGTATGAAGTCTGCGTATTCTTTATTTTTGCTACACTGTAGTGACTTATGTTTGTTGTTTCGATGCATATTCTGTAACACCATGTGCTGCAAAAGAACAACTTTAGTCATATCTGTGCCAAAACAGAAGCCAGAGGTTAATTTCATGTGTAAAATAACTGTAAATTACACTTTTCTATATTTTTTAAGAAAAGAATATACTATAGAAAGATTTTTAATGACATAATTTTCTTAAAAAAAGAATAAAAAAGGGAAGAAAAGTTGAACACAGTAAGCCAGTAATAAACAGTGGAATGTTACCAGTATACTAGATCTTATTTCTTGCACAATGCAGTGTCAATGTTTGTTGATGATTCACATTTTTATACTGGAAACTCTGGCCACCTTTTTATTGTTTGTTTTTGTGTCTTGACTTCTTAATAATATCTACTATTCACCCTCATATTTAAGATAACAGTTATTTACTCAACAGCCCTTTTTAAACAACAGCGGCCTATCAGGCTGTGTAATAATCACTCTAAAACCTGGTTAGAAAATAAGTGAATTTTTATGGCATCGCCAATTTATGTCTGAAATACAGCTATTACATGCGGTTAACAGCATAGCAGCAAATGTTTTTATTGTTTAGCTTTTAGGCTCTTCTGGATCATCATTCCAAAATATACTTGGTAATTTCTTAGGGGACGTGTTATAGCTCAACCTACACATTCACGATGCTTCAGATTTGTTACAATTAGCATTATAGCCAATGCTGAGTAATGTCTGATTAGGCTCCTGTGTATTTCAATAGTAACATTAGAATCTAATAGAGTTTATTCTAAGGCCATACACTGGGTCTTACCGATGGGTTATGGAAACGGCATGTTATATCCAATATTTAAAATCACATTATCAGAGTGTGCTTCGTCTTCTTTTGACACACGACTTAAAGAACGAGGTGACATTTTTCTAAAATGTTCCTCTTGTCAAGAAATCCACTAAAAAGACCTCAAACAAAGTGTTCATCTTTCTGAGATTCTTTCTGAACTACATATCTTTAGCACTTAATCCCAAGCCCACTGAAGATCAACTTGTTTTGAATGGGTTGCAATGCATTTATACAAGAGGAAAAAGTACATTTGTAGGTCTATTCTCAGTTGCATATTTAATATCCCAGCAATAGAGCTCGATAGCATGAAAGGACTAAACTGTCAGGCTCTGATAAACAGGATCATTTGATTGGTAGTTTTGCTATTTTCTCATGTTTGGTTTTCAGTAAGAATACTTTGCTTTTCAACTTCATAAATCAAGCCATTCCTTAAAATAATGATTTCCTAAAGGGTTGCACATTATCTTACATTACGAATCCGTTTCACTGGACTTTATAAGATATATGTTGTGCTGTTACCCCTTTTGTCTTCTGTGGGGATAACATAACTAAACTATATGTATTGTGGCATTAAAGCTAAAGTATTTTTATGAAACATGTTCATCAGATTGGATGTTGTCAAGGTTCCCTCCAATCTATTAGTTATTCCACTAATAAGTGCAATATATGATCATCAACAGCACAATATTTCCATTTAACTTGTTATATAACCCACATTGCAACCTTAGCCTCCGAGACAAATTGTTGTTTTATTGCAACTCATCTGTCTTGCATGCCAACTAACTAAGTTGCCCCATTCATCAGACCTGTTATTTAATGGCTCCTACTTCAACATTTTTCACAAATTCTCGACGTGTGCAGAAGGTAACTAGGTCAAAACAAAGTAAGGCTATATCCGTCCCATTTGAGTCCAATTACTGTTGATGAAACATGCATTGTTTGCTTCATACAGTGCAATATGGGAATTTATATATATATACAGTATATCCAGAATTACTTAATATTGTGAAGTACAGCAATACTTTACAGTTTTGTAGCTGTCAAAAGCAAATGTTGTGCCACTGTTTCCCTATCCTGGCCAATACAACATTGTCTAAAAGGTGGTCTAAAACTCACCCGATTTTGAGTTTTGTGACTCAAACACGTTGAATAATAATACAATTCATGTCTATAGCTGTCAATGTACCTCTGGTACAAGGTGTTGTTTGCGTTTAAAAGTATTTGGAGGATCCTGGTCAGTTTCATTTTGCCAAAGTATGAACCTAATATACTGTGTCTTAGAAGGGAATACCACTCAGTAAAATAAGTTTAGTCAGTATGTGCATGGTCAGTACATCCTCAAACCACAAAAGAAATGATCTTGAAATGCATTGAAGAATGTTAACATGGTGTTACCATGTTATGTTTCCATACACAGGACCTGAAAGTCAGGTGATATTGACTTTCATATCACACATGGGTAATATGAACTTTTCAGGTATTTTTCAAATCATAGTCTTTGGAAGGCAAACTTTTAGGGTTACTTTCAGGCTTGAAATTAGAAATGTAGAAAAAGTACATCACATTATACCAAATGAGAAATAATAGACCGGTTTAAATGTGCAGATAAGTCTGACATGAACACATGAAACCAGCTACTGAATGTAATAGTAGATTGGTCCCTAGAATATTCTTTAAAGCGAGATATGTAACATTAGCTTAAGTGTGGCCATCAACTCTACAAGTGACAGTTACGGAATAAAGATAATGCTAAAAGCAGCACAGGTATAAAAGAGTCATCAAGTCACTAAACTGACTCAGTATTATAAATTAGATCAATTAATCAATAAACCGTCTAAAGTTTGCTAATATTTTCTTAAATGAACCACTATGTTTATATGATCCTGTCCACAATTGATCATTATTGAATACATTTCAATGCTGCAATTTAGTGTAACAGCAGAAAGAGCTGAAAATAATAACATAATTGGTAAACTAACCATGTAATGTGTGTTTATTAACACCTTCCTGCTTGCAAACACAAGCTAGCATGAAACACCAGAGGCTACTAGCCATGCTGTAGCAAGAGAGGTTGTACGACTAATCTAGAATATACTGAATTGTGTAAAAAGTAGTTTGTTCCCTACTGATTCCATTTCCTTAATGAGATGAATAATATGTAGTTGATATGTATTTATCTAAACAGTATAATCCAGTTAAATAGCAACTTCATACCTTTGCTGTATCTAGAGTTTGCTAACATTAGCTAACATTAGCCATAACATAGTGATCTCGTGATAAATAGCCTACCTTTACTGCAGAAATGACCACCAATAATGTATAGTCATACAATGGAACACTATGAGCCATATTAACCTGGTGTATGTAAATTGTATCCAACTGTAGTGTAGTCTAGTCCGATTTGATCGCTCTCATTCGCTTTTCTTCTGGTTTTGAGGTTATCATGATAATGGTGACTAAAATGGTTTCGCAAAATGGGTGGTATTCCTCTTTTAAGTATTGTAAGCGCCTAGTAGCTTCATAAGTCTGTGTTCTTCATTTTACTGGTGGCATTGCCAATATGACAATGAAGATGTTGCGTGTTTAAGGTGAATAGAGTGGCAAAGTCACGCCCACTTACTTCCGCATCATGGGACCTTATTCCGAAAAAATAATACATTGAAGTCAATGGAGAGAGAAAACTTATCTTTTGATCCCGTTTGAATTGTGCCATGAATTACACATAATTGTCAATCTTAAAAAATCATTTCCATGTCAAAAAATTCAAAGTTTGTCTTAAAACTGTTGAAATATAAGACTATGAAAAATATATGAAATATGAAAAAAATCCCAGAGTCGCGTAAGTGCTGTCATAACTGATGTATTCCCTCCAGATAGCTAAAAATTAGGGCCGGGACTTTAACACGTTAATTAAGATTAATTAATTACACAAACATTAACGCGTTAAAAAAATGTACGCATTTTTATCGCAATTATTTTTGCCCTGCGGAACGTTTCTCACTGGATGAGTTTCAGGCGTACCGATTATACTGGAGCACCAATTAACGTTCATGACTTCAGACAACAACAAACCACAGTGAACAATAGTCAAACATGAACGAAGAAGCTGATGGGACCGCTTTGGTTGGCCCCGTGGATGGGACATTTTGTTTTAAAAATGGACGGATGGAAGCGTCGATAAGAGCACGGTTGTATGCAAATTATGCAAAAAGGAATTTGCATATCAGCGCAGCACATCAAGCCTCAAGTATCACCTCAATGCAAAACATATAGCAGCTAGCGTGGAAGCTAGCGTGGACGTTAGCCCAACTCCGAGTACAAGGACCCACACCATAGTTGCCCTCAGAAATCGGGAGCATTTCAAAAAGCAAAATTGGGGGGGGGAGGGGGTGCTAGTGGATCGCCGGAGCTGTTAGATTAACATTAACATGCTTATTGTAGTTTTAAGTGCACTGCCTTGCGGCCTGTAGCACCGTCCTTGATGGAGCATATGTGTGGACTGGACCTGCATTTTACAGGAAAGGAGTGAGCAGAGAGTAGAGTAGTTGTCGATTCTTTTATCTGTTTTCTGTGAATATCTGCCTCACCCTCTCAGACTTTGAGTTTCGCGCGCTACTAAAGAGACGTGTTACTATGGAAACCAAACAATGGTGTAGCTGTATTAAAGTCCGAGTAGAAACAGTCGTGTGTAAATCTTATTTTGTCAGAAATCGGGAGAAATGCGGGAGAAATATGACCCCGGGAGGAAACCGGGAGAGGGCAATGAAATCGGGAGTCTCCCGCAAAAATCGGGAGGGTTGACAAGTATGACCCACACCCAACCCACACTCAAACAGATGACTGGTTTCAGGGCCAGGATAACTAAGTCCACGTCTGAAAGAATAACCAGCTCACTGGATTGCACTCGACTGTAGATCACTTGGAGTGGTAGAAGATAAGGGGCTGCAAAAGGTACTACAGATTGCATCGTCTGACACAACATATGAGCTGCCATGCAGAAAGACACTGACAAAGAGAATCCAGCAGCTTTATGACAATGAAAAGGAAGATAAAGAGAATTTATTGGAGAAAGCCGAATGTGTTGCCCTAATTGGGGATCATTGGACCTCGGTAAGCAATTCAAATTACCTCTGTGTGACGGCACACTTTATTGACATCTTCTCACTGTTCTCAGGTCAAATATTTATATGTGATTAAAAATGCGATTAATTTCGATTAATTCATTACAAAACCTCTAATTAATTAGATTAATTTTTTTAATCGCTACTAAAAATACATTTACTTACTTTAACAAGATGCCTGTGTGCTTTGTACCAAGTTGTTATCATACCAGTAATAGTACCTCTTGCTCGTTCTCGAAGAGCAACTAAAACAAAACACGAGAGTGTACCTTGTTAGCTAATTTTAGCTAGCTGACATTAACGTTACACATTACACTCGTGTTACTCACCGAAACCTTGTAAAGCTGGTCCCGCATGCTGACTCTTACGGAACCGACTAACTCCCCTTTTTCGTATGTACAGCTCTCAACATGCCCAGACTTGTAGTGATTTTCACCTCTTTTAATACTTTTCGCCTCATTCTGAAAGAAAGAGGTGAAATGTACCAACGTGACGGCCATCTTGGTGTTGGTGACGTGTGCAAGACCAGAGTATTAGTTCATTGAGCGCTTCACACAAAGAAATGTGTAACTTCACAATTTTACGACACATTTTAATTTTTTTGACTTGCAAAATTATCTTTTAAATTGACAAACATCATATGTGTAATTCTTGGCACAATTTAAACGGGATCGAAAGATAATCTTTCTCTCCCCATTGACTTATAATAATACATTATTTTTCCGATATAAGGTCCCCTGGAGGTCCACCGGAAGGGGAGGGACTTCGCCACTCTATTACATTTTTACCTCATGACTGAGTATGTCTTTTCAACCAGGCGCAGTAAATATACACTGTGATGAGATGACAATGGTATCAATTGCTGTTGTCGGTTTGCGTTTTGTTTGAACAGGTGAGGGGACATGTATTCAATGGTCATTTGATATTGATAATGTTACAATACTGTGGAATTTACAGTTGTAATTGCTGTCTTAATGCCTTTCTCATAACTGTTCATTTTACAACAATGACTGGCAAAGAATGTTGGTTAGTCTCCTAAAGAATGAAGTTTGATTTACTTTCTCACCACCTCTAGTCCATTAACATTCCCTATATGCTGACTCATCTGTTTGACCAGCACACAGCTCTGCATAGATTTATATTTTACACACAGTACATGTGCACACATTGCTGAGGTATAATCCTCGAAGATGAACAGGGAAATACCAGATCTGTCTTTCTTTTTCTTGTTTTTCTGGACTCCTTCTTAGGTGTTGGCAGAGCTTGAACTCTGTTTTTCTAATCTTTGCCTGTTGCCGATCAGCAGGGAGATATATGTATAATCTAGAGAAATACAGGAGTGATTCATGTTTGCTTATGTTGCAAAACCACTAAGGGTCTCCACCATTGCAGTTTTGTTCTTCAATAATTAGATATGAATATAAATGTTAATATAATGCATATTGGTGATCAAATACGAATAAAGCCTCTTACACACCAAACTGACACCAAAGAATACCAAAGAACACGTCCCGACGGAACGTCGCCTCACGTCTCCTGCGTCTTGGCCATGTTTCGCACTGGAACACACCGCAAAGACTTCAGCCGACGGCCAAGTTGCACGTACGAACTGCGCATGCGTGAGTGACAATAACTCTCCTTACCAGCAGGCGGCAGTAGTGTGTATTCGTCATTCAAAAAAGGCAACAGCCGGAAGACAGACTGCGTGATAACCGAGAGAAGAAGAACAGACTGTGTGATATAAATAAGCAATAAATAGCGTGTGTGTTCCATTTTCACTACAGCGAGAAGCTCATGGGGCTTTCCCGAACCTGTGTCGAGAGCTGGAGTTAAATGAAATCTCAGATTTGCCTTCTTAATAGTTTGTTTGGGTCCCTCACTTCCGTTTCGCTTCTCATGCACTGATTCGCTAAACTGAACAGCCAATCAGAGTGATTTCTTAGGCCAACGGCCTCCCGATTCAACATCGGGCGGAAGGTGTCGGCACGCCCGAAAAGACACTACGGTGCACAACGGTGCAGTACACACCAATCTGAGCAGGGCGACACGACGCTCATCGACGGCCTGACATCTATCGACGCTGATAATCAGCTCGGTGTGTAAGGGGCTTAAGAGTCCCTTTATCAGAGCATTATTATATCATAATTAGCAGTGTTTAATTAAGCCTTGCATTAAACTTTTGATAGTACTTCCTCAGTGTAGGCTGGGTCATCATGACTTGAAACTCAAATTATTTCATTGGCAAACAGGAATGTTTGTGTTATCCTTGGTCCGAGAGTTTAAAGAAAAATGTAATCTCCATTACGTTAGTTTCCTCTTTAAAATTGTGGGGTTTGTCCAGGATATCCATGTATCACTTAACAGTGACTTAACCTACATTTGTAGTAGCGCTTAGCTTGCTCGTTTCTTTGTTGTTCCTCTCAAGTCAGTCAAATCACACATCTTTTTTCTCATTGCGAGTAGTTCTCCATGACGAGTACCAGTAAATGGCTTTTACATTATGTTTAGTTTTTCTATAGGATGTCAGTCTTAAGCAGGTTTTGGATTCAGAGAAAAACGTCTTTATAACTGAGCAAATGTCCTAGACCAGTTTGTGCTACATTGATGGAATATTTACCCAAAGTTTTACAGGCAGTACAGAAAGTAGACTAGAAGACGAGTGGCAGTCTATGCTTTAAACTGCATGACACTGGAAGTTTTACAGTAGGCTACACAGCAACATCATAGTGGCATTTTATAATAACGTTTTGCTTCCTGAGCTACCGGCGACTGGCAGCAGGAGTGGCTGCTGTCGTGTTGTGCTCCGTTGCAGCGTTATTGCGCCAATCTGTCTTGGCCGGGGATATTTTTGGCTCCCACCTTGTCTTAATCCTGTCGTAATTCTCCTATGGATTATTCATGCTTCTTTTCTCCCCACCTCCTTCTCCTGAGCGGCTTCCTACCCAGAGTCTTTCCCTCTATATGTTTGTGTCATCATCATTGTGCATGCATGGCCATAGCCTTGAAGTGTGTGTTCCCATGCTATGCACCAATCAGTTCTATATATATGAATTATTTATTCTGTTATGTAATACATCTGCAGTTTCCCCATACCCTTCAAAGCTATAAATAAAAGCGTTAGGAAATCAATGTTCTTCTTAGCATTACTATACCTACCTTCTAATGTATTTTCTTTGACATATATTAAAGTAGGACTGAGGACTGCTGTGATAATTAAATCCATATAACTATTTTCCTTTTGTTCAACCTAGGTCTGGACCCTCACTAGGGAGTGAGGGTCCATTGCCTTTGCATAATGTGAGTGAGAATTCTCTGCGAATCTTAATAAGTTATTTTATTTACAGTTTGTGACTATCACTGTGCAATGTGTTGCCAACAGATATGGAATGGCGATAGGAAGTTCTTTGAAAAGGAGTGGAAATATTGTTCAGGCTCATTCTGTTACCATTGGAATTCGAATTATATATTTAGTTATTCTTAAGGAGTATGGACAAAAACATCCAGCTATCTGACCATTGCGTACAAAGAGTAGCTCCACATTGAGCCAGCAACACTTTCATAGTGAACCATTTACTCTTTATTTTGGTCCTAACCCTAAAGCTGCCTTCACATGCTATGCTCTTTGCTCACCGCGATGTTGAGCACAGCGGCCTTGCGGTGAAAATAGCTAGTTACGTTTAGATTCTATGGTTGCCTCTACTGCTAGCTTGCATTGCTACATACAGCTGTTACCTGATTGGTTGCTCGACAAAAGTTCAACAGCAGACAAGGTGTAATTTGAACTTTGAGAGCAGCACTTGCCGTCAATTTTGATCGCTGCGCATCATCAAGAGTAGCACTTCCACCCAAACACATTGGCAACGTCTGCACGGAGCCGTTTCCGGCTGATCATGTGAAGACAGCTTAACCCTAACCCTTCCACAGACTCTTCACCAGCCTCATGTCATCCTCGGGGCGTCAAATACCAACATTTTATCACATCCCTTGGCATAAGGGTATCAGACGGACCAGGCTTTCATCTAATTAGGATGTAAACCCATTTGCAACAATATTAGGTAGACCAATATCTTGGATGTTGAAAGACGCATTATAAAGTAACAAGTCTTTGTAGATGTCATAGTGGCCTTATTGGTCGAACAATGTATTGGGGTCAAGGGTTTTACATCATTTTATTCCACCATATTAACCCTGAATTGCTCCCTACTGCAAAACCAGACTTGACATGTATCGGCCCTGTATTAGAAGTTAAACAAACAAGAAAACACATTATATCCAGTGACAATTAGATGTAAGCATATACATTATGTAATCTTGTGTGTGTTTTTGTGATGGGTGTCCTGTTGCACTTGTACATTCATGGCTCTCAGATGTCAGCATCAGCTACACAAACAGCAAATCAGCAGAAAATAAACAACTTGTTGCACAAGTCTTCCATAAATGCAGACATCTTGGGAAAGAACCATTAGCGGGAAATCACCCTTTGGACATCCTAGCAGCCAACAAATAATTAATAATAAATAAAAAATAGTTTTAGATTGGTACGACTGAATCACCTGGTTCCGAATATTATCCCAAATAGTTTTTTCTAAAGCTTTTCAGTTACTGGTTGATCTCACCTGGCACACCACACCATCTTCCCACCATCCGAGGTCTGGCGTTGCCCTGGACGCTCAGATTGTCGCCGGGCTTGCACACTGTTTCGGCTCCTCTTATAGCGAGGAGCCGAACAACCACCACACGATGAGACCAGCCAAAAGTAGAACCATAGCTAGTCGATGATGATGATGATGATGATGATGATGATGATGATGATGATGATGATGATGATGATGATGATGATGATGATGATGATGATGTTGTACAGGAATATCTCAGTGTCCATTTATTAGAAGAAGTATGCTTTTGAATGCTCCAGATATTTTAAACGTTAACTCCTTTTCTACTGCCTGCTATGTTAAATAAATAAATAGTATGCATATGATCAATCTTTTTTACTGGACAGAAAAATACATGATTTTCATTAAAAGAGCTTTTGTCTAAGAAACTACTTTGAGTGGATTCTCCTTCCATGTCGATTATGAATTGTGTTTTTGAGGGTACAGACCAGGTCCATGTTTAGTTCTTTGTTTATATAGTTTCTTTAGCGAAATATTGCTTCACTGCATTCATCACATTATCCTTGATAGAATTGATGACCAACGCTTCATATTTGCTGTCGTCAATGGGCAAACATCAAATGACATAAAACAACCATAAGCACTTCCCTGAAACTCTTTATTCAACCAATAACTATTATCGCTGTGTCCTTTAGCAAATTAACTCACTACTCCAGTGGTGTTGCTCTTTGACAAATGGAAGAACATGGACGTTTCACTTTGCAGCTTCGATGTGTGAAAGTGTCAGATGATTAAAGTGGGGAGTTGGACGATGCTGAAACACAGGTTGTGTGTACTCAGCAAAGCTTCCCTGGATAAATCAAGAGTATTCAACTGTTTCGCTGCTATGAATGGACTGTAAACAATTATTGCGAGACTCCCTGCCACAATTCCTTAACTTAATATGAGGAACGTTAGAGACCACCTTTCCTTAAAGTTCCCATGTCATGCTTTTCCGGTTATTACCCGTGCCCTTGTGTGTTATGAAGGTTTTTATGCATGTACACGGTCTGCAGAGTCACAAACCCTCAAAATACACCCTGTAGCGAGTAAAACTCTAACACACAAAATACCTGTCTATGCTTCCCCCGAACGCCTCGTTGGGGATTTCTCTTGTTCCATTGTTTACTTCTTGGGTATAGTGAAGTATTTCGGGTATAGTGACGTAATGTCCGCGGAGCCCTTACTTTTGGACCAATCCACGGACTTCCTCACACACACACACTCGGCGGGACGTTGTGAGGCTCGCTGCTGCGAGGAGCGGGACACTGTGAGCTGGCTCACTGGTGTGGGGTCGGCGAGACAGCGAGACACCGCGGAACTCAGCCTCAGCACACAGACAAACTCCCAGCCAGGCTGCGGGTGTGTTTCGGGCTGGGTCTCGCTGTGTCTCGCTGTCTTGCAGACGGCCACTGGGCTCACAGGGAGGCGAATAAACATACTATACAGAGATGCTGTATGAGAAACCAATGTGAGTTTGGAACATTGAACAATGTAAATCTATTCTAGTAGACCTCAATAATGGAATTATGATCAGTAGAAATGGCCATGACATGGGACCTTTTAAGTGTGATTCTGAGACATAGTAAACTTTTTTTTATTCCGAAATAAAATGGTTTAAATGGTTCCAAATAAATATCTCATTAGCCGCATTCGCACCGCAGGACTTTCCCTGGTACTTTGGTTCTTTAGTTCCGTTAGTACCAATAATGTCGCGTTCACAACGCCGGGACTACTCAGTGGAACTCTTTTGGCCATTTTCAGTCCCTGCTTTTATCACCAGGTGGTACGAACCTGGTGACAAAAAAGAGTGCCAATTTCTATTCGATTTCTATTGGCTGGGCGAATTGCAAACCACGCCCCGTTAGACTCTGAATTTGTTTTGTTAGGCAGCCATTTTTTTCCTCGCTACAAAACCACATCCACACCTGAGCGAGTAGCTTTTTTGTACTTTAAAGCAGTTATGACCACACGTACTACAACACCGGAGCGGTGGAATGATGAGGAAGTGTCGGCGTTTCTGGCAATTTACTCTGAGGACTGGATGCAGCAGCTTCTACAGAAAGCAGCTCCAAATGTTTTGAGCGAGGTTCGCAAAAGCTACTTGAGCGGCGTGATGCCGTTATTGTTATGTCTTGACTGTGCAATAAAACAAACAAAGTGGCGGAGCTTTATTTATTGTGTCCCACCCCAAATTTGTAGAATAGAAGAATGTGAGAGCAGACAGGTGTCTGTGGTTGAATGTATCTACAATGTTGCAACCTTGTGCAGCAATGGCAGGGGCAGAAACACAAGTCTTACACACATAAACACAAGTAATTTATCATGTCATTTGTTTTAGATAAATAAGGGAAAAACACCAAACAACGGTTAATGTCCTTTTCCAAAATCAGCCTGAGGGGGTAATATATTATAAATACATAAAGATAAAGTCCATTGTTATAATGTGGTATTTTATTTTTAAATTACCCTTATAACCCAGCCTCATGGTGCACATGATTCTTTGCTTGGACATTTTGTTGGTTTGAGTCATTTGAGCTCGGATTCTAGTCGAGACATAAAGTAACAAGTATCTTCGGAAGATATGAACTTCATCTTGGTGAAGTTGATGCTGAATTCACTATTTAGTAGATAATCATGTGACACTTTATCTTTGCACTACGGTCTGTCTGCTTAGCCTACCTATTAGGCTATTATATATATATATATATATATATATATATATATATATATATATATATATATATATATATATATATATATCATGTACAGCGGGTGGGCTTTTTACCCCCTCCCCCGTGTAGTTCTTCTTCTCTCGTTTTTTTTGTACTCGCCTGAAGTGGTTTTGCGGCCTGCCAGTAAACCCAGAGAAGAAGAAGACGAAGTGACGTCAGCGTAATCTTGCCTCAGGGAAAGTTTAGTTTAGTTTAGTTTTTGTTTTTATTAGGATCCCCATTAGCACTAGCATGAGCATTGGCTATTCTTCCTGGGGTCCTCACCCACACAAAACATACATAATACAAACCAGAACGGAACAACTCATCATTTCATGAAAAGTGCATGGTAAGGAAGTGAAAGCAAAAACAAAACAGAAAAAAATAGTCATCACATTTTAGCCATCATCAAGTCAAAACCTAAACAAAATTTTACCAACAATATAATTTACATGATAATACTAATTACTAATTACTAATTGACCCACAAGTACAGTTCAAATTTAATTTGTAGTTCTCAGATATTGTTTTAGCAAATGTTTGAAATGTATGTTTGAGTTGTCTTGAATGATATGGACCGGTAACGAATTCCAGCTGACCATTGCTCTGTATAGTACTGTTTTCTGTCTGATATTTGATCTTGATTTGGGTAAAATGAACCTTTTTTCTATTGCATGTCTGGTTTGATAGTTATGTGTAGAGTACTGTGCTATGAACTTTTGTGACAATATATGTGGTAAGTGTGTCACTGTAATATTCTTTACAAAATTTAACAGAGAATAAATGGACCTCTGTCTAACACTCATCCATTTCAGTGTCTCCAGCATTTCGGTCACTCTGGTTCTGTAGGAGCACTGCAGAACACATCGTGCTGCCTTATTCTGTGCTACTTGTAGTTTATTTAAATCGTTTTCTGAAGCACTAGACCAAACAACAAAACAGTAATCAAGCTGTGATAGCACCAAAGCATCCAAGACTTGTCTCCTGACATCTATTGGCAAATGTTTTACAATTCTTTTAACGAGTGACACACCCCTTCCCATTTTACACACAACATTATCAATTTGTTTAGACCAAGACAGTGTTTGATCTAGAGTTATCCCTAACAACTTAGTTTCCTTGACTTGTTTAATGTCAATATGGTTTAAATGTAACTGCAATTTAGGTTCACATTTTAACTGATGATTTGACCCAATTATTAAAGATTTAGTTTTTCCTGCATTAAGTACCAACTTATTATTTATTACCCACTCTGAAATCATTTGTAGATCCTTATTTATACAGTGACTCAGCTCCCTTGTAGATGAACCTGCTCCATATATTGTCGAGTCATCTGCATACATTACAATTTTGGATTCCTGTAAGACCAATGGTAGATCATTTGTGAAAATAGAAAATAAAAGTGGTCCCAAACAACTCCCCTGAGGAACTCCACAACTGACTTTCTTAATAGTTGACAGACTTCCATTGAAAAAAACAGTTTGACATCGATTGGTCAAATAACTTTCTATCCACCTCAGTGCATTCAGATGAAAACCATATTGCTCTAGCTTGTTCAACAACAATGGATGATCGATGACATCAAATGCAGAACTAAAATCAAGTAGTACCGTTCCCACTAACTTCCTATTATCTACCTCCACCTTCCAGTCATCGGTCATTTGTGTTAAAGCAGTGCATGTGGAATGGCCCGGTCTGTAGGCATGTTGATAAGCAGTATTAAGATTGTTACCTTCAAAGTATTTCTGTATTTGATTAAACATTATTCTCTCCATTATCTTTCCTAACGCTGGTAATAAACTTATCGGGCGACTATTTGTTCCAGAAAATGATCCAGCTGGATTTTTTGCAAGTGGAATAATTTTTGCTATTTTCCATGCCTGTGGGCAAATACACTTTTCAATACTTACATTGATGATATGGCAGATAGGCTCCGCAACCAAATTAGCAACATATCTAAGAAATGTACCATCTAGATTATCAACACCCGGTGGTTTATCATTACATTTACCTAGTAGACATTCAACATCTGCAATTGACACTTTCTCTATTTTAAATTTACAATTCTTATTTTCCATGATTAAATCATTTATTAGAAAAGTGGAGTTCCTGTTAATAGGTTGCTTCATATCTCTCCTCAAAGTATCCACTTTATCAAGAAAATAATCATTTAAATAATTAGCAATTTGTACCGGTTTAGTCAAAAATTTCCCTTCCACTTCAAGATATGTTGAGGTGGATTTGGGCTTACGGCCCATCATGCCATTGACTAAATCCCACATCTTCTTCTTATCATCATTAATAGCTTTAATTTTATTTCCATAATACACTCGTTTTTTCTTTTTATTTAATGCTGTAACATAATTCCTCAATTTTCTATAAATGTGCCCGTCTGACTCATAACTTGATGAGATAGCTACAAGTTTTGCATCATCTCTTTGTTTCATTAGTTCTCTTAGCTCATCATCTAACCAGGGCGTTCTAAGGTTCCTTACAGTCTGCTTTCTAAGTGGTGCATGTTTATCAATCACTTGCTTGAATAAGAAATTAAAGCCATCAAGAGCATCATCTGGGTTTAGTTTCTCAAGAACTTGTTTCCAACAAATCTTTTGAACATCCTTTATAAATGACTCTTCACAAAAATATTTCATTGATCTTCTAACTATTACTTTTGGTCCTGGTTTTGGCACCTTTGTCTTTCTCACAATGATGATTAGATTATGATCAGTGCACCCTACCGGGATTGAAATTGCTTGTGAACATAAATGGCTGAAATTAGTAAATATATGATCAATACAAGTTGCACTATTTGATCCATCTTTCTTTCTGATTATCCTAGTAGGTTTAGTCACCATTTGTACTAAGTTACATGTGTTAGTAATTGTCAGCAACTTATTTTTTAGGGCACAGTGCGACATATTCCAGTCTATGTTTAAATCACCTGTAAAATAAATCTCTCTATCAAGATCACAAACTTTATCTAACATGTGACATACTGTTTCTAAATAAGCAAGGTTAGCATTAGGAGGTCTGTAACAGCATCCCACCAACAAAGGTCTTAAGTGTGGTAAATGAATTTGCAACCAAAGTACTTCAATATCAGGAGACATTAAATCGTATCTCACTTTAGCTGGTATTTGCTTTTGAATATACACTGCCACCCCACCTCCATGTGCATTCCTGTCTTTTCTAAATATACTATATCCCTGAATGTCAACTGCTGCGTCATTAAATGTGTCATCTAAGTGAGTTTCTGATATAGCTAAACAATGAATACCCGATGATAGTATTTCCTCTATCTCAGTAACTTTATTCCTTAAACTACAAATATTGATATGAGCCAATTTAAACCCTTTCTTTGGTAACTTATTTGACATTAAGATGGCAATTTAAAATGTGTTTCTCTTTCACTACTTTTTAAATTGAGAGCTGAACCAGCTGAAAGTACTGCGGTGTGAATGCGATTGGCACTAGCCCCCTGGCGGATTCAGTGCCGTGGTACTTTAGTGCCGGCACTAAAAGTACAGCAAGTCCTGCGGTGTGAAAGCGGCTATTGACTCAATATGTTATCTTATGTTTGGAAGGCTTTTTCAGCCAGAAAAACAAGATTGTTACAAAATGATCATGATTCAAAGTTAGAATTGTAAAATAAGTTTCTCATAGTTATGTTGGTGTTGTGTTATTTGTAATGACTAACTTTTAAATAATTTTTAGAAATTCTTGATTCACTTTGAGTTTCTATTTTTGAACCTCTCTAAAATGTTATGTATTTCTTTTTTATAAAAAGGGGCTTGATTCTTTCTAGAGCAGGAATAATACGTTTATTATTTTATAAATATTTAAGGAGCCTGTCACTAGCTTTGTCTTTAAATTCAATCATCAAGATGACTTAATCTGTTTGTTTTTTAAAAAAGCAACAAAGACATATTTCAATCCACATCAACGCGCTTGGTCTGATATTTATGATAAAATGTTAGCTGTTTAATCCTTTAATAAAAGCATAAAATAAGTTCCAAGGGTAAGATCACCTAAGGAGCTACATGTATCACCAACATACCAATATAGATATTTTTTTGTTTCATCTTCATGGTACAGAAGTGTTTTGCTTCCACGTAAGATTAATCAGATCGTGTTCTAACAAGAACGTTTTTATTGTTATACTAATATACTTTTTATATTGTTATAAAGTGTAATGTTTCAAGTTACAACGTGATCATATATTCTTTTACTAAGCCTAAAATGTTAAACTATGAATGAGGACCACGAAGAAGGGATAAGGAATATGACTAATTTACAAATGGAGTCATTGGGAGATTCTGCAGTCATCAGCACAGTTGATGATATTGTATAAGCAGGGCTATGGTTAGCCTGTCTTATGGCGCATTTCCACTGCAGGCCTCGCTCGGTTTGGTTAGGCCTTATTAGGCCCGGCTCACTTTAATGCTGTGCTTCCATTACAGTTTAGGAGCTGGGGCAATAACTATAGTAACGCAGTGTAGGCGGAGCCGTGACATCATCTTCAATGAGCACCCGTGAGCACCCCAGAAAAAACAACATCAGCCGTTAGCTGTTTGCACTCATGCTCCTCATATCTGTTCAGAAACTAGACAAAAGTTAAACAAGTACAAACCACTGACTGTCTGTGTCATGGCGAATACAGTCGCTGGTTTATTTATGTCTGTATAGGCCCTTGTGAGTGTGGACGGTCAGAGCGTATAGCCTATATTGCGTTAGCTTAGCCGATCTCCATTTAGACAACAAATCAAATCAAGTTTTATTTATATTGCACATTTTTAAACGATCTTTGGTCGAGCCAAAGTGCTGTACATATAATAAAAATACCCTACAGTAAAAACACTCTACAGCTGATACAATAGCACAGTTTGTGCAGAATATCAGTATGAGAAACGACACCCTCTATCCTTAGACCCTCACATCGTACAAGGAAAAACCTCTGGAGAAAAACCCACAGTTTAAAGGGGAAAATGGGAGAAACCCCAGGGAGAGCAACAGAGGAGGGATCCCTCTCCCAGGACGGACAGATGTGCAATAGATGCCGTGTGTAAATCGAAGAGATAATACATTTTACAGCATAGGTAGACCAAATGTATGGAAATGCATGTGTCTATAATAAGAAGATCACGCATTTTAAAAGGTTTTTCGCATGCCGTCTGTCTGCAGACTTGTCAAAGCATTAATTCATGGTTTTTACTAACCGGTATAAGTATGTTGTTACTTCGGCATCATTTTGAAACGTGTATTACAATTAAATCCCGGTCAAATGTTGATCTTGTTGTAGTTGTAGCCCCTTTGACAGCGATTCTCTCTCTAGTTTAGCAAACTCAGCCCGACTCAGCCCTGTATGTTGGCCTCGATAGAACCACGATTTAGTCGGGCCAGAAAAAAGGTGAAAAAGTAGCCCCGGGCCAAAACTAGGCCAAGTGGAAGTGCAACCAAAAACGGGCCCCGCACGGCTCGGCACGCTTAAAGCGAGCACCGCGCCATTACATAATAAGCTGGGAAACGCGGGAAAATATTGTTTGGTACGAAAAAATGCATTAATATCAGATATCAAATCAGCTGATCTGTGGCGCAACATGCCATCATCCTAAAACCAATTTAGGAAATATTTGTTATGTGAACAATTTGGAAAAGTCGAGTTCTACACTTGGAGAATCTGTTATGATATGTCATCAAACCTGTCTTTTATTTTCATTTACATATTTTGGGGCATTTTTTACCTGTAATGAGGCAGAAAAAGGAATGACATAACCACATCTGCTTGTGAATTTATGACATTTCAGCGAAGCTCGTCGGTACTAATTACAAAAGCCAATCCAATAATTAAAAAGGCCCATCTGGCATAATGGGAGGAAGGTGAAAAAGCAGAGGAGTGGAGTCGGAGAAAGAGGAGACAGCAGCTGAGTTCTTCTTACAAACTCCTTCTCACCCTCTCCCTTGCATCTCTCCAGAAATGAAATATTTATAGAAGCTCTGGATTTTATCTGCTGCTTATCATACTGTTAGCCTCCTGCTCTGCTGTGATACCCGGACAGCAGAGAGGCCCCCCCGGACCCCCGCATCACCTACAGGAAGTTCACCCTGCTGCTTCTTTGAAGAGCAACGGCTATCTCCTGCTCCAATCGCCCACCTTTTCTTCTTACACCCACACTGGGATAAAAAGGAGAAGAGCAACACGGCGAAAGGTACAAAAGTCCTTTTGGGTGCAGATATCACAGAAATGGAAAAGAGGGAGGGAGGAGATAAGGAAGAAGGAGCTGTGAAGAGGAAGGAGTATGGATGGAGGTGGGAGGGTAGAGCATACTTAGAAGAGCCCCATTATAGTGATATATATTTGGCTCAAAAGCTCCTGAAATCACACCAGCACATGTAGTTTTTCCCACAGAGAGTAAATAAGAGTTATTTGAAATGCCGATTAAGGAATGTACAGGCACTGATTGAGCATGAAAATAAATTCAGAGATGCTGCTAGTGTCCCTGCGTGTGCTGCTTGTGCTGCTTCCTGTGAGCCTGAGCAGCTTAGAGCTCCAGAGAAGGAGCAATGGCACACTCTAGAGGAGGCTCTGCACTATGCTGGATCATTTTGATTTGGTACTATCAGAATCAGAATTCCTTTATTAGTTCCACAGCAGGGACATGTACAGTTTTACAGCAAAAGTGGCATAGCAGGTAAATAACACGTTATTATAGAAAAGAAAAGCACACATTAGTAATACAAAACCAAAAAATAAAATAATAATTGTAGCAGCAGTTTAAAAGAACTAAGTGACATAAATAACATTTATTCCTATTATACTAAATGTAGGCATATATTTAAGGTCTCATATATATACAAATATATTAAAAACGCAACAGTATACTCTGGTTAAGTTTGTGATGGACTAAAAAAAGAAAAAAGGAATGGGGTTTGTTTCAAAAGGTCCGAAAAAGTCAAGAATTGGTCAGGTTTCAACTGTAATTAGAAATGGCAGAATAATATCTCATTGTGTGAGTGGACATTCGATGGCTGCCTCTGCATTCATGAAGACGGGTTTATGTTTTTATACAGATTTCAATTTCCAAGGCTTTGAATTCAGAGGCTGTGGCTCTGTCTGCTGATCTTCGGATCAGGGGAACACAGGTTCAAACCCCGCTGCAGTCACCATTTCGTTATGTCCTTGGGCAAGACACTTCACCCCAAATTGTCCACAACACTGAATGTTTGAAAGTCGCTTTGAATAAAAGCGACTTACAAGTGACATGTAATTTTCATGCGCAGAATAGCTCCACGGTACTTTTTGGCAATGACAACCTAAGTCCCAGGCACCGGCAACAATGCAACATATAATACACTGGTAACAATAAATTAAATTCTCTCCTCCTGAAAAAGCCGGATAGGCGAAACGTCGAGGAAACCCGCCCCTTTCAAACCTTTTTTAATTGTGTTTAACAGCCACAGCCTCACAGGATTCCTCTTCAACAACTCCAGGCAGAGCATTTTTACTGAGCAATAGCGTCTGAGGAGCCTGGGACCATCAACAACACGATGAGTGGAGTTACAGTAAGTGTGGGCACCAGTGGCGGCTGGTGGAAAATATTTTTGGTGGGGCTGTTGATATAGTGAGTAAAAACATTTTTTTTGCGAGAAATGACCCCTTAAATTGGGACTTCTGGTGATGTAATGGCCCCATAAAATCGTGGTTCTAGGGCCAGGAACAACCAGGCTGAGTCGGGAATGCTAAACTAACTGCGGTCAAGCCAGCCTCCACTCGGGAAAACCTAGTCAAGCCAGCCCTCACGTGATATTGCGGTGCGCGAATATCCTATGCATTACGGTAGAGTAAAAAAAGAAAATCATCCCTCTGTGTTTAGATGAGAATACAACTAAAACTGTCCAGTATCAAAGACTCATTTCACTTCAGGGTGATAGCAGGACATCCCATCTAGTCACTCAGAAAAAATTAGGACATTCTGATGTAGAGTTTCAAAATAAAAGACCTTTGAAGTCTCATATATGAGCTATCATCCCTGTTTTTAGATGAGAATAAAAGAAAAAATGTCCAGTATCATAGATCCATCTCACTCCAGGGTGATAGCAGGACACCCCATGTAGTCACTCAGGAAAAATCAGGACATTCTGATGTACAGTTTCAAAATACAAGACCTTTGAAGTCTCATATATGAGCTATCATCCCTGTTTTTAGATGAGAATAAAACAAAAACTGTCCAGTATCATAGATCCATCTCACTCCAGGGTGATAGCAGGACACCCCATGTAGTCACTCAGGAAAAATCAGGACATTCTGATGTACAGTTTCAAAATAAAAGACCTTTGAAGCCTCATATATGAGCTATCATCCCTGTTTTTAGATGAGAATAAAACAAAAACTGTCCAGTATCATAGATCCATCTCACTCCAGGGTGATAGCAGGACACCCCATGTAGTCACTCAGAAAAAATCAGGACATTCTGATGTAGAGTTTCAAAATAAAATACCTTTGAAGTCTCATATATGAGCTATCATCCCTGTCCCCAAAGGTCTTTTATTTTGAAACTGTACATCAGAATGTCCTTTATGAGGGCTGGCTTGACTAGGTTTTTCCGAGTGGAGGCTGGCTTGACCGCAGTCTAAACTAGAGAGAGAATCGCTGTCAAGGGGGCTACAACTACAACAAGATGAACATATTTGACCGTGATTTAATTGTAATACACGTTTCAAAATGATGCCGAAGTAACAACATACTGATACCGGATAGTAAAAACCATGAATTAAGGCTTTGACAAGTCTGCAGACAGACGGCAGGCGAAAAACCTTTTAAAATGCGTGTTTTCTAATGGAGATTTGGCTAAGCTAACGTTGTAAATGCTCCGACCGTCCACACTCACAACAACGGCCTATACAGACATAAATAAACCAGCGACTGTATTCGCCATGACACAGACAGTATGTGGTTTGTACTTGTTTAACTTGTGTCTAGTTTCTGAACAGATATGAAGAGCTGTGAGCTTTGAGTGCTAAGAGCTAACAGCTGTGTTGTTTTTCTGGGGAGCTCATTGAAGATGACGTCACGGCTCCCCATAGACTGCGTTACAGTTCCTCACGAGTCTAAAAAACAACTCACGTCAACGCACGTAAGCAACGTGGGCGCCGAGTGAGCGCCCTCGTGACCAAAATATTTGACGGCGCTGATTGGCTGAAATTATGTTTCGGCGGCACAGTCTACTATTGAGACTTTTGCAACCTGCTGGTTGCTGCTGTTTGGCTCGGGGGCAGCGCCCCGTAATGATAAACTAATGCCAAGGGCAAGGCCAGGCAGGAAACATGTGACTTATCAGTAACTTTAGACATCGTAACACAATTTTAAACAAGATTTTATTGTAGATTATACATTTTACTGATACCAATTGTATGATATTTACCTTGTCCATTAAAAATAAAAAATAAAAAATATATATATTTTTGAAATATTTTTTGGGGAATATTTTTTTTTTAAATTTAATATTTTTTTTTGTATGTGGGAAGAGGTGGGGCGGCGCCCCTAGCCCCCCTATGGGCCGGCCGCCACTGGTGGGCACACTGAAGACACCAGCCTCCACCACCAACCAGGACGCACAAAGGCTTGCCTTTTATTGCTTGTTACTGTTTTTAAACCTGCAAAACAGGTTTTATCCCTTATTGAGAGGCCACAAAACCTTCGGAGGGGCACAGCGGGCTCCCTGCCCATCGCCACTCTCTGGAGGAACAAAACCGGCTTATAATAAACCACCATAGGCTGGTTTGAACTATAATCACTTGAAACATTTTTATCCTGTCCTTTCCCCTCCCACGTCCTCTCCCCCTTCCTTCCCCTAAACCTAATCTCCCTGTTACCCCCCCCCCCCCTTCCCGCTCACCCTATCCTACCCCCTTTCCTCTAGCTCCCACTCGCCCCTTCTTCAAACCAACCAGCTCCGCCTCCCCAACCCATTACAAACCGACATATCATACAGCCAGAGCACAGAGGAAGGTGCAAGATTGGTCCCTTTCTGGCACCAAACCCATCCTGATACTGGGAGACTCGAACATCAACCGGGTACCACCCATATTTGTCAACCCTCCCGATTTTCGCGGGAGACTCCCGATTTCATTGCCTCTCCCGGTTTCCTCCCGGGGTCATATTTCTCCCGATTTCTGACAAAATCAGATTTACTCAGGACTGTTTCCACTCTGACTTTTAATACAGCTACACCATTGTTTGGTTTCCATGGTAACACGTCTCTTTAGTAGCGCGCGCAACTCAAAGTCTGAGAGGGTGAGGCAGATAGTCACAAAAAACAGAACAAGAATCGACAACTCCATCCTCTGCTCACTCCTTTCCTGTAAAATACAGGTCCAGCCAACACATATGCTCCATCAAGAGGATGGTGCTACAGACCGCAAGGCATTGCACTTAGAACTACAATAAGCATGTTAATGTTAATCTAACAGCTCCGGCGATCCACTAGCAACCCACCCCCAACCCTGTAATCATTTCCATAACAAGGATGATGAACCCGGATTCACAACAATTAAACAACTTCGCAGCATGGTCAAACATGCCTCCACGACCTTCCCCAGGGCTTCTATTTACATCCCCCTCATAGACCACTCGCCTTATCTTACCCAGGGCTGCCAACATTTGAGTTCAGCTTGGAGTGAGATTTTTTTTTTTGGTGATCCGAAAAAAGAAACGTTCATGTGTACAGTGTTACACATGTATTGAACATGTACAAACTAGGGTTTCCCATTAATGTACCGGGCGCTCCAGTGGAATACACGCACATACACAGTGTACCCGCGACTCTTACAATGAAGGCTCGATAATAAGCTCACAGCATCATAGGTGTAAGCAGAGGTAAAGTGCTATTTTACAAGTGGGGGGGGGGGGGTCCTCACCTCCGGGGGGTCCGGGGGCATGCTCCCCTAGGAAGATTTCTTTTTTAAATATTGAATTTAAATGCATCAACCTGGTGCAATTTGAGAGCAAAATGAATTTAAGGATACAGCTCTCAACACCCATATGAAACAGAACTGTAAACAGGTTTTCTTTTTCTTTATGGATATTTTACAAATAACTCAGTTAAACTTTATTCTTGCTTTACTGTCATAGTATTTCATAACCATTTTTCATTTATTCTCATAAATGGTGACCAAAACGTTTGAGAACCACTGAGATAACTAGACTAAAGTTAACTATCTAAACAGAGTCCCTTACCTCACTGAGCTGTTATCTCTCTCAGCCGGACATGAGAGAGCTCTCCCTGACTCCCTCTCATTGTTTGAGAAACAGCTTCTAATATCCGTTAGCGCAGCTAGCTACCCAGATGCTAACAACAACAATGCAAATAGTGAGTTTGGTAGAAATATACTGTATAATAGTAAAGTTATTTAAGATGATGCCATATTTATTGAAGATTTACATTATAAATATTCCCCAAAATTATTCAAAAGCATATTCTTCAAAACTCTCTGCTGTAATATGACCAACAGAAGACTATTGATGTGTGTGTAGTGAGTTTGGCAGTAATAAGCTGTATAATAGTGATTGAATATTATTGTATTCTCTTTTTTCGGAGTTGCACTTTGCAGACGGTCCCTGAGCACTCGTTTCTTCTCCGGCTGCGGATAGAGACCAATGTAATGTGTCCAGCTCGGAGGACGGCGCGTATTGTCTTTTTTTGATCAAAATGTGATTGTCGTTCGTTGTCAACCTTATCACGGTACTTAGGAGATGTCATTTGTGTCTGAATAACGTTTTGTTAATGAGTTATTGATCCGTGAAATCAGAATCTCCCAATATCGTTCCAACTTTACTGAACTAAGCCAGAAGACCGTCTCATTTCGTAGACCGCTCGGTTTGCTGTTCCTTCACTTTATTTTCATATTTATATACATTTATTTTGGACGAAAACTTAGCGTGAGAAAAGGCAAGTGTGGCGTGAGTGCGTGAGATATGGGTTAATTGCGTGACTCTCACGCTCAATGCGTGAGTGTTGGCAGCCTTGTCTTACCCCAGCACAAAAATACAATAGGCTTGTTTGAGACAAGCGAGACCTGCGCAGACCTGCGCAATTTCGATCAACGTCTTGCTAGTGCATTCGATGATGGTTAGTCATTTTGTCCGACTTGCTCTGGAGGCTCGCCTACATGAGACGTTGAAATCTCGCGGGACAAAGACGCCCGCAGCATTGAGAGCGAGGCGCAGCAAGGCGGCGCAGTTCCTCTCAACGGGCTGCGGAAGCGAAATGCTTGATGGGAAACGACTCGCTGGTATCTCGAGCTGAGCGCTCATTGGTGGTTTTTACCACGTGCTGAAGATGAAACTCTCCAATTGGCTCGGCAAAAGTTTGTTGTTGTTTTGTGTCAGTTTTACGTCGCCCCCACCATTAAACATTTTCATAATTGTTCCACAATATTTATCATCATGAAATTAATATCTATATATGTTATACTATACTTGCACTGCTTACCGTTTTCATACTTTATATATCTTAGCATATTCATACACACTGTGCATACTGCTCACAGGCTGCTGTGTATATTCATACCCCTCACTGTTTATTCATCATTCAATTAATTCTATATTTTATTCTGTAGATTGTGTACATTACTTTTCACTTTACTGCTTTTTGCACTCCTGGTTGGAAGCTAAACTGCATTTCGTTGTCTCAGTACCTGTAATATGTGCAATAACAATAAAGTTGAATCTAATCTTGAGCAGGAACAAATGTATTTACTTAGTACATATCTGACATTAACGATTAAACACGTGTGCATTCTTTATAAATGCAAACCGAGTCAAGCCGACTCCGGAGGTGGCGGTATGCACCTTAAAGTTGTTTGCAATCCGCCAAAAAACAGAGAGAAGAAGAAGAAGGCGAAGAAGAAGAAGAAGAAGAAGAAGCCGACTCGGAGCTGTCCGACTTCAGGCGAGCTTTTTGAGACCTCCCCCTATTGCGATCGGCTATTCTCGTCTACTTTCGAGGCGAGCCGCAACGCGTCTCAAACAAGCCTAATATCCAACTCATCAATGACTCCCTCACTGAACACCCTGCATCCCCTTCCCCAGGAAGCCTTCCGGACTACCCATGATAACATCCACTGGACTCCCCCCCACAGCCACTGTTGTCCCTTAAACATTGGATTGGCCCTAGGTTTATGAATAAATACAAATACAGCGTTAATATCAATAAAAGTAATGAGGTGGATTGACTAAATAGATCGCCGTACAGCGCACTTACCGATCCGGCTTTCCTATCGATGACACCGAGAGGGGAGAGCTTCATGCCCTTTATGGCTGTGTTGACAGGCTGCACCCGGAGGACCCTCCACTAGGCGAGGCAAAGCAGGGCTAAGTATCAATATGCTGGCAAATTGCAGAACCTTTCCTGAAGCGAGCAATGCTACTGCAACATACCTGCACCAGTGGCGGAAGCGAACACGGCAAATTGATTGAAAAGTTTATTAACAGCTTGTATATTGGGTACAGTACAGTACAGCTCAAAACATACAATTGTTAAGGGGATGCAGACCAGAGAAAGACTTTCGTCTTGTTTACATCAGGGTCACCCATTTCCAATTCATCATATCATTTAAGACATACAAGACATATTTGACATACAGATGGCTTATTTACAATTTACATACAGGTGTTTTTTTACATACAGATGGCTTACTTACAAATTTCATTTTAGATTTCGTTCTAATACATCCTAACTGGACATTTAAGACATACCAAGTCTACAGATGTACAGTTAGTAACAGAGTCTAAAATGTGAGTATATACATAGGGGGGGAAGCTGTCCATTGTACGACAGATTGAGATTTGTACCATTACCGGAGCCAGTTTTGCAATGCTCTCCCCCGAAGGTGCTCTTTAAGAGAGGTTTTGAAGGTAAGTATAGTTTTACTTTCCTTTACAGTAGTGGGAAGAGCGTTCCACCTTGATGTGGCATAATTGTGAAACGTGTATTCCCCTTTTTTTGTGCCAAATCTGGGTTTTACATGATTTGTGGAGCTCCCTCTGGTGTTATGATCATGATATTCCTTGACCTTGGGGAAGAATTTTGACATGTACATGGGTACCATAGAGGTGTATTGGATCTTGTAGACCAGGCCCATTGCAAGTAGCTGTACTCTGTCCTCTACTCTAAGCCATCCTAGGTTGTCAAAGTGGGCAGAGGTGAGGTGGGTTCTAGATGAAAGGTCAAGCAGTAGTCTGACCAGTTTATTTTGTGATGTTTGAAGTTTTATTTTTAGCGCCTTGGAGGTGCTATGGTACCATGACGTGCAAGCATAGTCATAGTACCCTTGAATGAGTGCTCCTGCCAGAGACTTCAGGGTGTTGTTGTTTACCAGAGAAGAGATCCGGTATAGGAATCTAGTTCTTTGATTGACTTTTTTTATTACATTGGATGCCATTTTGTCACAGGAGAGGTTTGCCTCAAGAATAGATCCTAGGTATGTAATTTCCTTCTTATTTGTGACAATAATGTCACCCACTGCAACTGAGAAGTCGTCGGATTTGCTGAGATTATGTTTAGAACCGAAGAGAATGGACTCTGTTTTACCCAGGTGTAATGATAATTTATTATCGGCGAGCCAGGTGCAGATTCTGCCGAGCTCGGAGCTGAGGGTTTTTTCAACCTGCAATCTGCTCCTGTCAGAGACCAGCAGGGCTGAGTCGTCCGCGAACAGGAACAAGTTGCAGTCACATGCTGATGACATGTCATTTGCATAAATTAGGAACAGTAACGGACCTAATATGCTTCCTTGTGGAACACCACAGCTCACTGGGAGGGGGGGGGACAGAGTACCGTTTACCTCCACCATCTGTTCTCTCCCCTCCAGGTAGGATTGCATCCAGCTCACCGATAGTTTATCAAAACCAATTGCTTTTAGCTTGTCAATCAGAATGGGGTGATTGACAGTGTCGAAAGCCTTTTGCAGGTCCAGCATCACCATGCCGCAGTATTTGCCCTCGTCCACCTCTTGTTTGATGTGGTCGTTTAAATAAAGAAGGCATGTGTCAGTGGAGTGGGATGTTCTAAAGCCAGATTGAAATTCATAGATTAGTTTCTTTTCCGCGAGGTACTTTTCGACCTGTTCATATACTATTTGTTCCATGACTTTCGAGATGGAGGTAAGTATAGAAACAGGGCGGTAGTTGCCTGGGTCCAATTTGCTGCCCTTTTTGTGCAGGGGTTTACTCTTGCAATTTTGAAGTCTTTGGGTACTTTTCCCTGTTTTATGGAGAGGTTAATTATGTGAGCTATGACTGGTGAGATGACGGTTGCTGTGTTTCTGAGGAATTTGGAGGGGATATTGTCGTGGCCGGTGGCCTTGTTAGGTTGGAGGGCGCTCAGTTTAATGAGTACCTCTGCTGATGTTACCCTTGCTAGACTGAAATCATCTTGGCGTACCCCTTAGGGTGACCACCTGCTAAGAAGCCCAAGGGGGGACAAGGGGTATGTTTCTGAGGGACAATGTGGGACACTGCCCGGCGCGGAAGTGGTTTACCTATTTCTAGCACATACCATCTTACATAGTACATTAATAGTGCCCTATTCCACTAGACATGTGTAATATCTGATGTATGTCCATCAATAGGCCACCAATGTGTATTTCTTTCTAAATAAAGATTCATAACATTTTGAACAATGAATTGGCAAATGCTATTTAACTTAAGCAATTTATTCACTTCAAGCAACATTCATGAGAAGGTTCCAAATGTTTTTTCAGTATAGACACAGGAGTGCGAACCCATCAACATCACAAGGTGACAACAATGCAAAAAGTTGCCAACATAAAATCCTATGCAGAACAATGACATTTTCACCTAAAAGGCAACTGTAACCTAAAAATGGTAAATTTGCAACCCTGTAAACAGTCCACCAATGTTCAAAATCAATCAAACTACATCTTAGAGAAATGGGATATTAACTAGTTTTCTTCAGGTTTCTTCTTGAACTTGTATTTCTTGTTGGAGCGTACAGCATTGAGGAGAGCCTTCTCTTTCACTACATAAGAGTAGAAGTCCTTGCAACTGAATGTGAAGTTGCTCTTCACCTGGATTTCTGACTTGATGAGGTTTACCGAACATCTGTTCCTTGTGTCTGTCCAGCATCCTGTCATCAGTGAAAAGACCCTCTCCACTGAAGCATTGGTGATTGGTACACTCAAGAGGAAAGAAGCTAATGCTGTCATGTTTGGTGTGTGTGTGTGCTTGAGTAAGGTGGCCCACTTCTCAACGACTGAAGCTTCTGACTGCACAATGGCCTGTTGGTGTGGCAGAACAACACAATACTCATCATATAGTGCATCCATGTCCAATTGCTTGCTTAGCTGCAGGACTTCTACAGCTTCACAGAGATGGGTGAAGTTGAATGGGCTCTTCTGTAGTGCCAGGCTAGCCACTTTCTTCTGGTAGTTGGAGTCTGAGAAGTCATAGCGCTGCTCCAGGTAAGTGAGAGAGGACTGGTAGAAGTTGCACATATCCTCTCTGAGCACAGCTGCCTGCCTGTCTGGAAACTCATGGAAGAGTACACCCGTCTGGGCCCCAAAGAAACCATCACTCTGTCGTTGCTGTAGCTTGGTTTTTAGGGTGAACATCATATCGTAGAGCTCACAGACAGTCCCATCTTCTCGCTCCAGCACCAGCACAGTGTCGTGGAAAATCTTCAGCGCATTGCTGAGGAAGGACAGGTAAACCTAAAAGAAGTAAGATGAGTCAATGATCACTCTTTGCATTATCATAATTTCTCTTATCCCTGTTGAATGCAATTCAAAATAATTACCTGTAATTCAAGGGGGTTGCCCTCACCATCCTGGTCATCCCTGAACAGCCGCCATAGTGACTTTGGGCACTGTTCCTCTCCCAATGAGAGAAAATAGGCCTTGATAGGAGCCCAGCAGTCATGAAGCCTCTTCACTGCAGGCCACAGGCTCAGCCATCTTGTGGGCACATGTCTAAGCAGGGACTGGTACTCTATCTCCACAAAGGTGTGAACTGACTTAAGTTCCTCAACGCGTTTGGCAGATGAGGAGAAGTGGCTAAAGGTCTTGTTGACAACATTTTCTATGTCGATATTTAGCCGATCTCCTGCGTGTTTTGCACTGTTGTGAACGATGTGGGCCACACAGTTTGCCTTCAAAATAGAACTGTTGTTCTCTTTCAGTTTCTGGAAGACAGAGTTGTATCTCCCATAATTCACACTAGCATTGTCAGCACTATACGCAGATATCATGTCTAGTCCCAGTCCGTTTTCCTCCAGCTTGGTGACTATCTGGTTGTGGATCGCGTAAGATGTTTCATCACTGTCATCATAGAAATCAATGACCTTCGTCTGTACTCCCAAGTCTGGCGTCCAGTAACGCACTGACAGTGGGAAGAGCTTGGTGGTCCCATGATTGGAGGCATCTGAAGCCACTGAGAAGAATGGCGTGTGGGCTGTGGAGACACACACAGATGGGGTGAACTTGAGAGAGATTCTCTAAAAACAGATTATTACAAAAATACAAGACACTACTTTACTGTTTTGATCATTATTGATTTTATATAAATATAATCTATACAATTATTTAGGCCTACATCTTTTCAAAAATCATAGTTGCTTTTTTTTGTGAAATCATATAAGGTACACAGAGCCTGGTTTCACAAAGGCACGGAAGAGCCTTTAGCCTTTATGTTTGCGTTGGCTACTGATGCTATTTAATTTCATTGAAGTGAAGGAAACGTTGACTTTTAACATAGTAGAAGAATATCAATATGATTAGACATCAGTTAGCTAACGTCAGATAAATAGCTAACACAATATTACATCCATGAACATAACTTTAAATGTACCTTTAGTTGTTGCCTCTCGTTGCTCATGTAGTGGTCTTTTGAGGACTTTGAAACAATCTTCGACAGAGGCAGGGGCAAGCACATCAGTGACAATAGCTTCTGCCTTCGTCCGACCACAGGCCATCCTCTTGGCAATGTCCGAGTCCGGATAAATCGTTGGGGCTAGCTTTATGCCACAATCTCCTGCTCGATATGATGTAGCGTGTTGGACAGTGTGATACACACTCGTCACCTCTGCAGCAGTGACTTTGTCAGCTAGACAGTCGTTTTTGGGTCGGAGGAAAGCATCCATAGATTTCGATGTCTCTTTTTGTTGGACATTTTTCTTGTGTGTGTCAGTCAGTCTGTGTCGTTTGACATCGTATTCGCCTCCATGTCCGATTGAGAAGGACGTTTTGCAAATGTCACAGAAAACCCTCTCACTATCCCCCTCAACAGCCTTCAGCCACACATATTCCCTCTCCCACTCTTTCCTGTACCCACACCTTCTCTTTTTACTTACTGGTGCTTCAGACGCCATTTTCTATAGACAAGTTCACGCGACAAAACCACGGGTAGCGCGGCATAACCCTACACAAATGCACTTCATTTCCGCCGGAAGTCTTTTGCACAGCGTCTGTCGCCGCGCGTGCGGCCGTTTGCTGTCATGACGACGACGCAAAATTTGACAACCTAGTCAGCAGTTATACTGGGGGGTGGGTGTGGCAACTGTAGCGTGCTGAACTAGTCTCAAGTAATGCTAGTTTGGCTGCCAAGAGCTCAAGAAGCTAGAGCGAGCAATTCTTTTTTGAGCAAGCATTGATTATGCGTGACATGGTCTCAATTTGCGGGACGCATGAATTGGGGTTCAAACGCTGTGCGTGCACGCGCTACGCGGGACGGGTGGTCACCCTAGTACCCCTAGGTTTTTGTAGTAGGTCATGATGTGATCTACTCCAAAAAGTCCTGAGTGGGAGAGTAATTTATTTACAAGAGTTGTGGCTATGTTTGTGAAAAAAATGTTCAAGTACTTGGCCACGTCCAATTTGTCTGTGATGAGCCTGTTAGTTTAGTTTAGTTAGTTTTTTACTGCAGCCAAGCTGGTTATTGAGTAATTTCCAAAGTTCACAGGGTTTATTTTAGTTTTCCTCAGTTTTGACATTGATGAAATTCTTTTTGGCAGTTTTGATCATGGAGCTTACGTCATTTCTTAGTCTGTTTCTTTACATTTTTAGTTCAGTCACGTGGGCCAGGAGTTCACTGCTCGTGCTTTTGGAAATCATTGACTGACTTTTATGAAACTCAGAGCATTTTTTGTCTCTGGTTTTCATGGCGGTTAGTATGCCGGAGTGCATCCACGGCTCTGCGCGATTTTTTACCCTGGTTGTTCTTAGGGGGGCCAAATCATTGAGTATTGCAGAGAATTTATTTTTGAAACCAAGCCATGTTTCTTCAACTTACCACCGAGCTCATCTGACCAGTCCAGGCTCTCCAGTTCTAGGTTAAAGGCCTCGCTAGAGTAGTTTTTGAGGTCTCTAGATATGACTGTTTTGTGACAGCCGGCCTTTTGTTTTAGCCTTTTGCGGGTACAGAATATCATATAATGATCACTTAAACCACATGCTATAACCCCTTTACTGGAGATCTTGGACTTGTCAGAGGTCAGAATGAGATCAATGGTAGTACGTGTTGTTTCACATACCCGGGTGGGTTGGGTGATTAGCTGGCTGAAGCCGTGCATATCACAAATCCTACTGAAGGACTTGAAGACGGACGTGTCTTTACGTTGCATATCCGTGTTCCAGTCTCCAATAATAATTGTCTCTACATCCCCCACCTCAGCCAAACACCCATCTAATGTATCATAAAAGTCACTCTGTTCCGGTGGTCTATAGATTGTCCCGACTATTACAGATTTAGCATTGTCAAAAAGAATTTCAACCCACACAGATTCAATATTTTCATGATGCAGGTCAGTACGGTTTTTGAAATTGGTGTCTTTATGTATGTACATGCAGACACCACCTCCATTCACGTTCCTGTCCCTTCTGACTACAAGATAATCTTCAATTTCAATCTCTGAATCTGTAATGGAATTGTCCAATTTGGTCTCAGAAAAGCATAATATGCTTGCCTTACCGTTCATGAATAGCTGCCTGAGTTCAGCCAGTTTGTGTCTCAGGCTGTTAGTGTTCAGAGGAAAAATATGTAGTCCATTTTTGTTGCTTAAATGCACAATGTCGTCAGCTTGCAGATATTTGTCTTTGTCCGTTACAGCAACCGGCTTGCGGCCTGCCGTGTTGCTTGGAGCGGTGGGATGGTGGCGGGAGGGAGGCTCCGTTGTAGCTTTAGCCGTTGATATGCTAGCAGGGTGGCTAACAACATGGCGGATATTTGTTCCCTCGGATCTCGGTCAAACACGCAAGTGGGGCGGGTCTGTGTACCAACAAACAAGAGACAGCCAGCTAGTGGTGGTGATATGCTCACAGGAGCCAAACGAGGAGAATATGCTTTACAAGGGATTTTGACTCTTATCCTGCTACATACCCATGAACCCAACCCGGCCAAACACAGGGATCTACGCAACTCCTAAACTAACTGGACCAGCATCCTGACCTGAGGCGGAATTCACCCTCCACTGCCCTCAACCTATCCACCCTCTTCGTCCCCTCTGCAGCCCAGCAACAACTTCTGCAGAGGGCCCTCACCTTTGTCCCACGCCCCCCCCCCCCCCCCGCCACAACCTGGAGGAACTTCAAAAGGGACCTACACGAATATCACAGACGTCTCAAGATCATCGACTATTTTCACACCAAGCCTCACTCCTAACAACGACCATTCACCTTTCCATCCAACTGGGAACCTTTACTTACACAAGTCAATCCCAAAACCCAAAAAATCATCAGCACGGACAAACGGGCCCGGTATGGGCACGGGAAGGGGGTGCTGAGGGCGCTGCAGCACCCCCTAGTGGCAGGCGGGCAGTGCGGAGCTCCCCTGTCTGAATTATTATTTGACGGTTATTGCTGCTCCCGCTGTGCAAAATCGGTGTAATATGTAGCCAATAAATTCCACATTGTTGGTAAAATAATATTTTGGCCTGCCCCGAATGTTTTTTCTGTAGCCCCGGACAATTCTACCTCAATAATATAATACATTAACCGTGCTTTACGTGAACCTCATCATGACACTAGACAGGACGGCAGGACTGTAATTTCCCGTGTTCAGTGAATGCAACAGAGGCAAGACACCCGACCAATCAGAGAGTTGCATGGAAATAAAAGTGTGCTTGTGTCATTGAAGCTCGGCTGAGGTCTGTGTGTGTTTGTGGAAATAGTGCATTTAGTGTGTGTGAGAGAGATAGAGAGTGAGAGGGAGGAAGAGAGAGAGGGACCGGTGCCAGCAGGGGCCGTGTTGTTAGCATCTGGTTAGCTAGCTGCACTAACGGACATAAGGAGATGTTTGTCCACAACAAGCTGGAGGAGAGTCCTCTCCTCTCAGACTGAGAGGCTCAGGTGAGCTAAAGGACTCTCCGAGGGTTTAGATCAGGGGTTGGCAACCCGCGGCCCTTAAGCCCTCTGCTCTGGCTCCCTTGAGCTTAGACAAAAATAAGAAGGAAATAAAATAAAAGTATTTGTAGGACTTTAAATGTTTCGTATTTTGAGGTGATACTGTGACACATAAATAAAAAACAAAACGGTTTTAATTAGGTCAATTAAAATATGCGTCACATCCTGCTACGGTCCCGCGCGAGCGCCTTTTCTTGGAGGCTCGCGCGGGGACCCCCGGCTCGATGAGCGAACTAAGGATAAATCAAAGAAAAGTACCGGAGGAACACAGGATTTAATTCTGTGTGGACAGAGTTATATGCTTTCACAGCAAACAATGCTGGTTTACCGGTATGTTTGATATGTAGAGAGAAGTTGTCAATGGTGCTGCAGCCTTTACGTATCGAGGAACAACACGGGAGAGGAAGACAGCTGACAATCTTCAGTCATAATTCAATGGGGTATGTAATTTATTTCAGGAAACACGTTTCGTTATATTCCATGGAATGCTCTTAACGTCCCGATAGCAATGAATATATTAAATGCTTTGACAATAAATACATACAAAAATGAATCTCTGGAAGCCGTAGCGCTGTAAAAAGCACGACCAATCATTTTAGCTGGCCCGGCTAAAATAACTGGATGGCCTACCTGCCTGTCAGCCTTCCATCTGTGCACAAACTTATCTCGTGCCCTCATTGGTCATGTGCGCGTTCGTGTGTGTTGGAGGAGGAGGGAAGTCTGAAGGAAGAGGCCTATTTTTTCCGGTTGTGTATTTTCAAATTCTAGCGCACTCGAGCTGGTTTGTCCATTCTTACCTACCCCACCTTTAACTCTTTTTAGGGTGCAGCTATATGTTTTATTTATTTCAAAGTGGGCACATTTTAATAACATTTTTTCCCCCTTCAAATGTGCAGAGGACTCCCCAAGTGCTGTGTTTAATTTATTTTAAAGTAGGCCTGTGTATTATTTGTAATTCTCCTTATAGGAGTTCTTTGTTTCTTATTAGAGGTTAACAGTTTTATATAATGTAATAAATAGCCTAATAAATGCAAAAAAAACTGTAGTTTTTTTCTGATATAACAATAAATACAACTTTATTAGCTATCAAGCTATGAAATATGTTTTGCGGCTCCAGACAAAAAAATGTTTGGGAAAAAGGAGAAAATGGCTCTTTTGGTCAAAAAGGTTGCAGACCCCTGGTTTAGATGGTTAACTTTAGTCTAAGTTATCTCAGTGGGTCTCAAACGGTTTGGTCACAAATTGTTCAAAAGATTATTTCCGCGGCACACCTTCATATGATCATTATCGTTATAAAAAAAACAAGAGAATAAAGGAAAAACAGTTATGAAATACTATATGTCAGTAAAACAAGAATAAAGTTTTAAAGGGGAGTGATTTGTAAAATATCCATAAAGACAAAGAACATCTGATTACGGTTGTGTTTCATATGGGTGGTCAGATGTATCCATAGATCTCTTAATGTTGCTCTCAAAGTGCACCAGATTGATGCTTTTAACTTCAATATTTTTAAAATATCTTCCCGGGAGAGCTACACCCCGGACCCCCCTAGAGGAGGTGAGGTCCGCTCCCCACTCGTAAAAAATAGCACTTTACCCCTGCCTATATGCCGTGAGCTGATTATCGAGCCTTCATTGTAAGAGTCGCGGGTGTACTGTGTGTTTGCGTGTGGGGAGTGTTGCAGTAGAACATTCCACTGTAGCGCCCCTGGTGCTCACGCTTTTGTGCGTGCTCTATAGTGCCCGTAATAGTGTTCACTGGAGTCCAGCACCTCAGCACCCCCACTCAAAATACCTTCCCACGCCTCTGGGGCCCTGCGATCATTTCGGCCACCGACAGAAATCCGAGACAATCTGTCGGTGGCCGAACACAGGGCCCAAACTCAACTCACCATCAGTCCACACATAATTATTAAACCGACCGACAAAGGTTCCAAAATAGACCTCATGGATAGACATCATTACATCACGGAATCACAAAAACAACTCGGCAATCCACTCCACTACAAAGCTATTCCGGACACCATACAACCCCAAATTCAACTCAAATTAAGACCTAAAATACAAACCCTCTACCAACTGTATTACATCTCGGCCAAACAGAGGGACTTCCTCTTCGGACCTGTCACCCACCGCAAATTCTACCAACTACCAAAAATACACAAAGACCCTTCCACCTGGACCATTCCCTTTGAGGTTCCTCCTGGCAGACTAATCGTCTCTGACTGCAGCCGCACTTCTTACAATATCTCTGAGTATATAGAGGACTATTTAGGCCCCCTCTCCACCAAACACCCCAGTTATCTAAAATACACTTACCACTTCCTTGATATCATCAGACCCATGGTTGTTCCCACCTACTCCCATCTGTTCACCACCGACATTGACAGCTTGTAATATCAATACCGACTTAGGCCTCCTTACTGTCACCTCAACCTTCTCCAAATACCCAGACAATAAAAGACCAGACAAACACTTACTTTCCCTACTCTCCCTCTGTCTTAACAATAACGATTTTATTTTCAATGACCAACACTACCTCCAGATCCACGGAACAGCCATGGGTCAGCGAGTGGGAGCGAGAAGCACTGGCCAAGTGCACCTACTCTCCATCCCTCTACCGCCGCTTCCTAGACGACATCATCGGCATCTGGTCTCACGACATCTCACACTTCCCACAGTTTATAGACACCTTTAACAGCCATCACCCAAACATCAAAGTCAAATACACCATACATGAACATGAAGTAAACTTTTTAGACACCACAGTTTTTTTCAACCAATAAACACACATAAAAAAATACTCACCAATACTCACTTTAACATGCACTTTTACACAAATGTAGTTATCATACCGAACACACTTTCAAAGGCCTAATCAAATCCCAAATCATTCGTTTCCACCGCATCTCCTCCAAACTTTCTGACTTCAATAACTCCGTCAGAATTCTCTTCCACAGCCTACAAACTAGAGGCTACTTCAAACGCTTCCTCCGCCATATCAAGGACGCCACCTTGGCGGTCTCGCCCCCACTCGCTCCCCACCCCGCGGAAATGCACCTCAGGTCACCAATTCGGAACAGTCTCCACTCCCAATGTAAAGCAGGGGGGAGGGGTAATAATTTGTGGAGAGGGAAAGGGTTCTTTTAAATCAGGTAGAGAGCAAAACTGAGTAATCAAGGAGCCAACTACTAAGTTTAAAACACAATAATGTATTCACTAGAACATAAAAACTTTACTAAGAAAAATAAAATCAGAGCTGTCTTAAAATATAATCTCAGTAAAAAGATAGTCTAAAACTATTTAAAAATACAATTAAACGCAGTTAAAACAAAACAAAGACTTCAAATGTTAAAAGGGTTGAAAGTCTTTTCAGTCTTTCCAGGGCTGTAAAGGTTAGTGATGGCAGTTTGACACTGAAGCTTCGAACGGAGCTTCAACCCTGGACTTCCTATTCCATAGAAGCAGTGCTTCGAAGCTTGCTTCAAATCATGTGACATATGACGTCCGAAGCAGCAACTGCTTCAAATCACGTGACATGTGACGTCCGAACCAGCACCTGTTTCATTTTCTGAATCAACTCACTGGTTCGCGGTTCAATCACGCGATTCAATGCACTGCCTAGTCTCGATTCTGACAGGTTGAAACAGGTTCAGATTTGAGCGCTTCAACACTTTATAACCGCTCTAAACAATGCGCAATGCGTGGGTTGTTGTCGTAGTTTGCGTTGTTGCTGTTGAGCTGTTGTTGTTATTTGCATTTTAATTGGATCATTATAGAGCAAGCCAGGACGAAAAATAGGTCGTTCTGGCTCGTGAAACACTACGAAATGTGGAGAAGTTGTGAACAAAAAGACAATGACTAATATAAAAACACTTCAATTGTCTAAGGAATAGATAGCCCAGTGGATAGAGCCGGTGGCCGGGATGCAACGATGTCCTCAGCGCAGCTGGTTCAATGCCCGGAATAGTTGAACTTTTAATCATTGCTTTTCAACTTTAATACTTTAATAACTGGTAAAAGGCCCTCTCCGCCCAAATATTTTTCCAGCACTCTCTAGTCTCTTCTCAATAACCAAATTATCAATCTTTAATTGCAAATAGAACATGATATTCATTCTTAGTGTGTGTGTGCATCGAATATATTTCAAGGCAAAGATACGTTAAACCCACTGCAGCCTTGCACTTCGCCAGGAGAGGTCGCTGTAACTGAAGCTTCGACAAATGAACCTATTTCCGACACAATTGTCCAAGTGGTTCGATGCTTCATTTTGCCATCACTAGTAACGGTGCTCCGTCGACCCTCTCTTGGACTGCCGTGGTCTCTTAATCCCTTGGTTGCGTGTGCCTCTGCTCCTGCTGCATTCTGCCTCTGCTGTCTCCTTTAGTTTCTCCCAGTCTCAGTCTGTCCTCTGCTGCTCTTCTCCTTCCATTTATAGGCAGGGCTGTTGGTGCAAATTGGCTTCAGGTGTGGTCACTCATTGTCAGTGGCGGCACCAGGGTATGGCTGGGGTAGGCTTCAGCCATACCAAGAAATGGCTTAGCCCTACCTTAGCCCGACCATGAAAAAGTATGTTAAAGTAAGCATGTTGAGAACACGGATTGCGAAAATTGGGTCTGCTGCGTCATGCATTACTGATACGTCACGTTCACAGTGAAAATTCCCCAAATTCGCGCCGAGTAAATTGCAGACAGACAGCAGAACTTCTAGGATTAATTGTATATTTCGGATGGATAGATTTGTTCTTAAACGCCCTCGCATCGAGGTACAAGTCGAACAGGTGCCAGAGTCACACGACCCACCTGAAGAGTGAGTTTTGAATATATTTTGTAATAATATTTGAAAAAGTGTTTTGTATGACAATAGAGACACAGTGTCCTGTGTCTGTCTCTCTCTGTTTACCTGTGTCTGTGTGTCTCTCTCTCTGTATCTCTCTCTCCCTCTCCGTGTCAATTCTCTATGCCAACTTTTCTTGTTTCTGCCCCTGCGTAAAATGTTGTAACAACGTGGAATTAGCAGAATAGGCTATTGTATTGTTTAACTCACACCTGTTGCTCTCGATGTAATTTAGCTGATAAAAGGAGACTAATAAAAGCTAATAAAAGCCTCACGTGTGATGTTTCACTATCAAAGGGAGCGATGTATCGTGTATGTAATTACATTACAAATGACTTGAGCCCCACCACTGTATGGTTTAGCCCTGCCATAGATTACCCAACAAACATACTCTGGCGCCGCCACTGCTCATTGTCAATCAGCATGGCAAGGCCAATCCAAACATTTCAAAAATAAAAGCATGCAGCAGGAAGTTAAAACCAGTTAAAAAGGCAAACACATTTCAGAATAAAATCACACAATAAAAAGGTATAAAACACACACACTCAAAACCATACAATAATGAATCATTAAAATACATTGCCATGTGACACCAACACCCCTTCCAACTCCCAACTCCCAACTCCCGACTCATTCTCCCCCTACCCTAACCTGGGTTTGCATCCTCTTCAACACTCCGACCCTGATTTCCCCATACCCGAACTAGGGTCTGCATCCCATCCCCTTCCCTCCTAACCCCAACGCATTGGAATTTGGAGACTGCCCGGACCACTTCTCCACCGACAACCCTCCCCCACCTGTGGCTCAGAATCCTACAATATAACAGAATAGATCATTTCATTAATCCCCTTTCCAAACTTCATCCCAGTTATCTTAGAGACACATATGACTTTGTCAGCAAAATAAAAAATCTCATACCCAGCCATACTCTCGTTTTTTCCATAGATATAGACTCACTCTACACAAATATTGAAACCCCACTTGGCCTTGCCGCCATCCAGCACTCCTTCAATAAAAACCCAGACCCATCCAGACCCGACAGTCAAATCATTCAGTTGCTCTACCTCACCCTCACCAGAAATGACTTCATTTTTAACAATAACCACTCCAGCTGTGTGGTTGTGCGATGGGCCGGAAATATGCTCCAGCCTACGCAGACATTTACCTGGCCCATTGGGAGGAAACGGCCTTCGCTAAACTCCCCCTCAAACCCCTCCTGTATTTCCGGTACTTCAATGACATCTTCGGCCTCTGGCACCACACTGAACAGGACTTCCTCACATTCATAGCTATCCTCAACACACATCACCCTAAAATAAAACTCAAACATCAGTTGAATACACATACCGTAGAGTTCCTCGACACTGGGGTCTTCTTCCACAGCTCCAGCGACCTTAGCAAGACACTCACCACCAGGGTCTTCTTCAAGGATACAGATCGCCACGCACTCCTCCATAAAACCAGCTGTCACCCTGGGCACACGTACTGTACAGAGGTCTGATTAAGTCCGAGCTGATCCGTTTCCACAGGATATGCACCCTTGTGGAGGAGGCTACCAGAATCCTCTTTAGTGCGCTGAGACCTAGGGGCTATTCGAGGAGCTTCCTTAGAAGCATTAAGGCGGAGGTCAGCCGCACCTTCATAGATAGGTATAAAGACATCTCCGCCCGGACATCCGGCCCTAGCCTCGTCCCCCTCATCACAACCTATGCAGGGAGCCTAAGTAACCTCTTGGGCAAACTGAAGGCAAGGCAAGGCAAGGCAAGTTTATTTATGTAGCACCTTTCAACACAAGGCAATTCAAAGTGCTTCACAAAAAATGAAAGACATTAAGAAAATGGCATTTAAAATCAATCATTAAAAAGAAAAGATAATAAAATAAACATTAAAAGAAAAAATACATGGATAAAAGTTACAGTGCAGTTTAAGATGTGAATAGTTCAATTAAAAGCAGCGACAAAAAGAAAAGTCTTCAGCCTGGATTTAAAAGTAGTCAGAGTTGCAGCGGACCTGCAGGTTTCTGGGAGTTTGTTCCAGATATTTGGAGTATAATAACTGAACGCTGCTTCTCCATGTTTAGTTCTGACTCTGGGGACAGAAAGCTGACCAGTCCCTGAAGACCTGAGACATCTGGATGGTACAAAATTTAGCAGGAGGTCAGAAATGTATTTTGGGCCTAAACCATTCAAAGCTTTATAAACCAGCAGCAGTATTTTGAAATCTATTCGTTGACATACAGGAAGCCAGTGTAAGAACTTCAGAACAGCAGTGATGTGATCCACTTTCTTAGTGTTAGTGAGGACTCGAGCAGCGGCGTTCTGAATTAGCTGCAGCTTTATAATAGATTTTTTAGTGAGACCTGTGAAGACACCATTATAATAGTCAAGTCTACTGAAGATAAAAGCATGGACAACTTTTTCCAAATCCTGCTGTGACATTAGTCTTTTAATCCTAGATATATTCTTTAGGTGATAGTAGGCTGATTTAGTAACTGTTTTAATGTGACTGTTGAAACTAAGGTCAGAGTCCATAACTACACCTAGATTTCTGGCTTTATCTATTGTTTTGAGCATTGCAGACTGAAGCTCAGCGCTAACTTTTAAACGTTCTGCCTTGGCTCCAAAAACCATTACCTCAGTTTTATCTTTGTTTAATTGGAGAAAGTTCTGACACATCCAGTCATTGATTTGTTCAATGCACTTACTCAGTGTTTGAATTGGAGCATAGTCTCCTGGTGAAATTGTTCCGTAAATTTGTGTGTCATCCGCATAGCTATGGTAACTTATTTTGTTGTTTTTCATTATCTGACCCAGTGGTAGCATGTAGATGTTAAAGAGAAGAGGCCCCAAGATGGAGCCTTGAGGTACCCCTTATGTCATATGTGTCAACTCAGATGTGTATTTACCTATAGAAACAACGTTTTTTCTGTCCTTTAAGTAGGATTCAAACCAATTTAGAACTGTTGCAGAAAGTCCCACCCAGTTTTCTAGTCGGTCGAGTAATATGTTGTGGTCAACAGTGTCAAACGCAGCACTGAGATCTAATAATACTAACACTGAAGTTCTGCCATTGTCTGTGTTCAAGTGGATGTCATTGAAGACCTTTACAAGAGCAGTCTCAGTGCTGTGGTTTGGACAAAAGCCTGACTGGTACACATCGAAACAGTTATTTAAATACAAGAAATTACTCAACTGATGAAAAACGACTTTTTTGATTTGATGATTTTACCTAGAAATGGCAGGTTTGATATGGGCCTGTAATTGTTCATTACTGAAGCGTCTAGATTATTCTTTTTTAAGAGCGGTTTAATGACTGCAGTTTTCAGGGCCTGTGGAAAAATACCTGAGTGAAGAGATTTGTTTACTATATGAAGTAGATCTGAGGCCATGCAACGAAAAACATCTTTAAAAAATCCTGTTGGAATAATATCAAGGCAGCAGGAGGAGGATTTCAGAAGTTGAATAATGTCCTCTAGGTTTTTACCATTAATCTGATGGAATTGTGTCATGGTGTTTGAATTGATCTTAGGTGGACATAGGGACAACACATTTGCTGTACCTGATGCAGAGACACTGACTGCTTGTCTGATTTTCTGAATTTTGTCAGTGAAGAAGAAGGCAAAATCATTGCACGCCCTGTTGGATAGAAATTCAGAGGCTACTGACACTGGGGGGTTAGTTAGTCTGTCGACGGTAGCAAACAAAGCACGTGCGTTGTCTTTGTTTTTGGTAATGATGGCAGAGAAGAAAGGCTGTCGTGCGTTTTTCAATTCAAAATTATAAAGGCCAAGTCTCTCTTTATAGATTTCAAAGTGAACCTGGAGATTTGTTTTTCGCCACCTACGTTCAGCTTTTCGAAACTCTCTTTTTTCTGCTCTCACGGTCATGGCCTTTCTCCATGGAGATGTTTTCTTCCCATTCACTTCCTTTACCTTAGTTGGAGCAATGGCAACTATAAAATTATCTACTAGCTTATTTACTGAGATGTTAGCAGGGGCAAGTGTGGAAGAAAAATTCTGAGTAAACATTTCCCTAGTATTTTCAGTTAAATATCGCTTTGTGGTTACCTCTTTTTGAACATTTTTGCGAACAGAAATAGAGCTCTCAAAGAAAACGCAGGAATGATCAGAGAGTGCAACATCAGTCACCACAACCTTAGAGATATTCAGACCCTTTGAGATAATTAAGTCCAGAGTGTGCCCCTTATTGTGCGTGGGCTCCGTCACATGCTGAGTCACTCCATAGCTATCAAGAACACAAAACAGTTCTTTAGCCCCTCTGTCCTCGGGGTTGTCAACATGGATGTTAAAATCACCAACAATGACTAGACAGTCAAAGTCAATACACACTATAGACACCAGTTCAGTAAAGTCATCAAAAAAGCTTGCACAGTATTTTGGTGGTCTATACAGATGTAGCACTGAATTTCAGACTACAGTTTACAGCTTCCTGCCTACGACCTGCCTAACACCAATATTAAGCCCTCCCACTATTTTCCAAGAGGGCGTTGCCAGATTTTCAATTTCAGGTTTTAACCAGGAGATGGCGCTTCATTCACAAATACAGAAAGACAAGTTTCATGGACTTTCAGTTGTGTTTTGAAGAGCATTTGAACATATCAATATTTTAGATCAACTAAAGTATATCTAATCTTGTAATTAAATAATATATAGTCTTTATAAATTAAATAATCATAATTATAATGTAAATGTTTACATTACACTTCTTTATTTGTTATGCTCATACTTTTACCTTTACAATCGTTTGCTTTAATATGCAGTATATTTTTTGTATATTTTTGTGTTTGCTTCCTCCTGCTCCCTTTCGGACACATACTGTATGATTTATTATTATTATTAATATGAAGATATTATTAAGATAAGATAAGATAAGATGTTACTTTATTGATTGAACATTTTAGTTTAGAATGTGCTGTCCCACGGTAATTCAGAAGGCTCACAGGTCACATTCCGACCATTATTTAAAACAATAGGTGCTTTCACACCGACTACAGTTTGATTTGTATAGAGCAGGGGTCGGCAACCCCTGGCACGCGTGCCAGCATTGGCACGCGGCACCGTAACCAGTGGCACACTAGGAATAAGTGGAATAAGTGTGCAAAAATATTTAAATTAATTTTCGGATCCTGAACGCGAGACCGCCGCCAGAGCGCGTCCTCCCGTTACCTGCAGAAGGAAGCCATGCACGCAACGCAGCCCCGCTCTCTTTATCTCCAGGTGACTTTCTGCGGCTTTCCTCCGTGGTGCAGTGCTGATCGTTTCACCACGGAGGAAAGCACTTCACTAATTGCAGTACCCATAAGGAGCTGTACAAATGACGCAGTTTTTGCGTGGCTGTGTTTATTTAGTTGAAAGCCCAGTGGCGATCTGCTCATCTCTCATCGAAATAATATGCTACAAAGGGGCGGACTGGCCATTTGTTTGTTGAACTTTCCTGTCGGCTCCCAGACCATAGTCGAGGAGGGCAGAAGCAACAAGCTTCAGGTTCAATAACCCACTTTAGCTTAAATGACTGGAGAGAGGCAAGCTCTTCTTGGGAGGACGTTGCATTTATTTAGCTGTTCTTCTGTTTCACAAAATAAATCACAGACCTCTGTTTTTCTGCTTTCCCGTTTCACTTCCAGAAACATACACACGTTCCCTCACTGTCGCTCTACCATTAACAAACACACATGCACAAGCCACACCCCTCTTTCTCTCTCTTAAAGGGACAGCGATCTCATCTCACTCTGCATGACCCTAATATCATAACTTGTGTGTTCTGGAGAATCACAGAACGGACGATCGTCCTTATTATTATGCCGTTTAAACCAATTATTGAAATGTGTTTGTTAAATTCGGCATCATGTAAGTTGCACCGACAGGTCCACACACTGCTTCCCCGCAGCGAGGCTCCCCCGCCCTCCTGCTGATAGTTGACGAGCGTCAAGCTCCTCAAACCCCCCCCCCCCCCGCCCCCCCCCATGACAATTCTCGATCGTTGGCACGCTGATAACATTTTTTTTTTTTTAAATGGCACTTCATATCAAAAAGGTTGCCGACCCCTGGTATAGAGGGACCTCTGTGGCTGAATGGCCAGATTAGGTGTGGCACATTTATCATAGGTGATCAGAGCTAACTGCCCGCCGTCAGATTTCATTTAAAAAACAGATCTGATTTTAAGACTATTTCTGCGCTCATAAAGAATGATAAGAATAAGAATAATACGTATTGAACTGGTTTAATTAATTAGTGAGTTTATTTAACACTAGAACCGCCAATCGGGTCAATTTGTGTGATGTGTGTTGTGTGTGTGCAATGTAACTTTTTTTCAATAAAATATTAAAGTCTCCCAGTCTGTGACTTTTCCTGAAAGTATGTTATGTAGCACCCTATGTTGTTAAAAATTGCATTCTAATAGCGGGATTTGACAGGTTTAGGTAGGCCTAAACAAAGACCTCTGGCGGTTCTAGTGTTAAGGTAATTAGGTACAGTAGAAGCCCTTTTTTATCAGTAACGAATTTAGCAGTTGAACATAAAAGTCAACTAACTGAGGGTCACTTGCAATGAAAGTGTTGTGTCTAACTGTAAGCTTGTCACTCAGAGTAACCTACAGTTAATTTAGCTGCTGGAGAAGAAAGATCGGGGGGGAGGGGGGGAGAGAGCTGTGGTTGATGGGCCATTAGTTGGGTAAATACACAGCTGAGAACCGCCGTTTCATTCAGACTGTTTAAAAAACGGTAACAACGGACTATTTTTCTTAGCGGATGCATGCCATTTTAAATCAATACAACCATTTTTTAAATCAATAAAAATATTTTCTAAATCCATAAAAGCATTAAAATTAATATTGGGAGTCATGTTGTTACTTTGTTGAGAATGTGGCCATGTAATAAGCGGGATAATTTGCAGCGACTTGTTCCTTATGGGGAAAATAACACCCGTCATGTGTGTGTAGAGGTGTGTGTGGTTAAAACACTTTCATGAAGTGAAGGAGGTTTTCCTTCTATAAAACAGCTGTGGGCAGCAGTGAGTGTCACGGACATGAATTCATAGATCAAGGCAGACTGGTGCACACACTCTCCTGTCCTGCCAGGTGACACGCCCGTTCTAAGCCGTGTCCCTCACTCCTCACATCCCAAGCTGCATCCCCACAAGTGTATTATGTTGTTACATCGTTTCAGATGTTATGTTTCAGATGTGCTCTGTCTATGTTCAGTGATGCAAACTTGTCACCTTTCGGCGAAATTCGCCGTTTTGAATCCAAAATAGGTCGTTTGTGTGATTCATGTAGATCTGCAATCAAAATATTTTTGGGGTATGGGGGGGTCTGGGACCCGGAGTAATCTGCGGCCGTGAGCTGTTATTTGCCATCATGACACGCATGGTGTTCTTTTTTATATATATTATAATGAAGTGCGAGCTGTGTGCTCGAGTCTTCCTGCCTGTCGGCTCTGCTCATGGTGGATGTATAATAAGGCTCTGCTGCTCCGACATGATGGTCTAGCTTCAGCAGCTACATTACCTACGGGTGCGTTCGTTAATAGAGAACCGCAGTGACGCGTCGTAAAACCCGGAAGTAAGTTAGCATTTTTAGCACTTCCGGTTCCTTCCTCAAAAAGCAATGCATTTTTTCCATAGGGTTTTGGAAAATAGCTCGAAATAAGGTCTGTGGTTGACACAAATTGAAGAGGTAATTGACGTTTTGTTCTACGACATTAAATACATCAGCAGTGACCCCACTGGGGATTTTTGAAGAGTTTACGTGTCTGAAAAACGATGGTTGTTACCGAATGGCTGAATAGGACTACAGAAATTGTCGAGGCCGTTGTACGTCATTACGCCGAACACGTAAACACTCCCGCTAAGTTTGTTTTCCCCTGTGTTCTGCTTGAAAGCAAGTACCTGCCTATCTTTAGTATCTGTATATCTATATCTGACCATTAGAATCTGTATTTTTGAAAATGAAGCTCAGCGCAAGTTCAGGCAGGAAGACCTATCACTTCGTATTGCGCGTCATGGCAATACTCGCTCCCTTCACTAAAGGATAGGGAGCGCCACTCCCCACTCCTCAGCCAACCTATCACTTCCCTCCATTCACAAGCCTAATCATCGCACCTGTTAATCCCTCTATATATGCTCTCCCCTTTTCCATCAGCTGTCTTCCAGGTGTCAACGCGCAAGCAGCAGCAGGGCTTCGTCCCAGCTCCGGGTATTAATTCATCAGCTCCGCAGTCTTGCGGATTAAGCTACAGGGGGCGTTCCCCAGTTGGCTAGCGGTTCTAGCCGGCCACCCCGCAAACCCGGATGCGGAAGAAAAAGACAAGGATACTGAGCTCCACGGAAGTTCCTCCGGCTTAATGGAAATGGGCTACTTCAGGCAAACAATTGACACACGCCTTCAGTCTCTCGAGAGGGCATCACTGGCATCAGGGCCGCTCAAATGCGGCGCTTCCGGCCTTCACGTGGAACGGGCCCTCATCGCTTGCGAAGCTTCACCCACTTCCGGCTTCAACCACAACCCCTCTTGCAGGCAGGCAGGGCTCAAGCTACATCTCATCGAAGCTACTTCTCCTCCCGGCTCAGTAGCAGTACTTAGAATAACTCTAAACAACGGACATAAAATCCTATTTTCATGTTAACAATATTGTTTTCATTCCAGTTGAACGATTGTGATTGAAAAGCCTATAGGAGGCTGGTAAACATTGCAAAGAGGGATTCATATTCCTATTATTCATAAACTTAACCACGTTGTAGCCTGAGAAGGCTAAACCATATCAGGAATACATTTATTAACTGCATTATCTCATTTAGCTGTAGCTTCTATAAGCAAACCCTGCGGTCGTGGGTCGGCTGCTTTCCAGCTGAGCCACAGCCCACACGCTGAATCTACCCAAAAAAACAAACAAAACAAAAAACACTGGATATATCTTATCTGCATTTATTCATTTATTTATTCATGTTTTATTCCTACATTTATTTATGCTTGTATCTATTTATACTTATGACATTTTCCGACCTCTATATAAGTGAGGGTCTGAGCTCTTTTAATTCCATCGTGTCACCAGCGGACCCGGGTACAGGAGGGGTAATATGGTTTTTGTTATACATCCATGGGTATTATGAGCGTTGTGGCTCAACGGTTCAAATGAATCGCTTCCCGAAGCAGTCACGTGGTATCGACAGGCAGCGAGGTTCGCTTGTCATCGATGACGTCACTGGCCCAAAATGATACAAGCCTCGATACATGCTTCACAAAAAGATTGGGGATTACTCGACACACGCTCCGAAGCCTCGGCGCAATACGTAACATCACTACTAGCAGGTTCAGCGCACAGCAGGCTCGCCTCCTTTCCCTGCGCCTCACCGCTAAAACAGGTAAGAAAAGAGAAGAAAGAAAAGAGAGAAAGGAAAGAAGGAGAAAAGAAGAAGAAAGAGAAAAGCAAAAGAAGAGAAGAATGAAGAAGAAGAGAGAGAAAGAGAAGAAGAAAAAGGAGAGAGGAAAAAAGAGAGAATATCGTTGCTTTAGTTTAGGGTTAAGGCGAGTTCCAGGCAGTGTCGGGTGTAACGCATTACAGCATGGAGTTATGCAGTTCGGGTAACTACTACCCGTCACAATGCTCAGTAAGTACCGCAGTTTCAAGCTTCACACAGCCACGGATGCTGCCCATCCGTGGTTTTTGGGGGTTTCTTTCAGGGAGAAAGAGATGTTCATGTAAGATGATAGAAGACAGTCTAATCACCCAACCAGCACATCAGCATCTACGTCTCACCGTGGCGTAATTAAACTGCTAATTAAGCTAGTCCTATACCAGGGCTCGATAGTAACGGTTGCCATTGGCAACCATTTGGAAATGTCAACCACTTCTTGGACTTTGGTTGCCATCAGTGGCAACCAGTTTTTAACATAAGAAATAAGGACAGCAAACGTGCACCCCAAAATAGATAAATGTTCATATTCGTTCTTAAGAGTGATATTTAATTGTTGTGACCAGTCGGAACCTGATACTTAAATTGCACGTGCATTGGCGTGATTACAGAGCCAGAAGCGATGCACGTTTACTCGCGTGCGCGGTGCGCCGTGTGTTTGTTTTACAACAAAATGGCGAAGCAAAAATAAGTTGCTTGACTGTGATAAAAGTTCAGCCAACACCTCAACTTCTCCAATGAATGTTCAAAGTGATTCAACTGATGGAGCGTGTTGTGTATTAGTAGAAAGAAATTAATGAAACAAGGGACAGAGGATACGGGTACTCAACTCTTTACTGTTCGTCATGCTTAACTGCCACAGCATCAACTCCCGGGCTTACTCTTCTTCTCTCAACATTGTATGTATACTCTGGTTACACTGCGCCCCCTATTGGCAGGAGTATATTAGAACACAACATTTCCCCCCTTCTTAAAAAGAGTTACTTCTCCCCTTGAACAGCATGCATAACATTAGCATTTTAAACAGACACTTACGTAGTAACCATGAAACCATCTGTAATGATAATAACTTCACATATCACAATATGCAGAACATTTTCAAACATTAATTCCACCACAGTTTAAGTGACATAGTCCTCAATCCAAACAGGCTGCTTTCTGATTCGCTGGTTCCTGCTCTGAGCACCATGCACTGTAGCTGGCTCAGCAGGCCTCACTTCTTCTGATGGAGGAGTGAATGTTTCTGGAAGCACCGACAGGTGTGAAGCATCCCAGGTTTTTCCATTATCAAGTGTGTAACTGTGAGGTCCTTTCTGCTTGGTCACTTTCAGAGGCTCACTGAACTTTGGCTTTCCCTTTTTGACATGCAGCGGGTTTCTCACACGCACCAGGCTTCCCGGATGTATTTTGGGAATCTTGGCATTTCTTTTTGCATCAGAATATGTTTTCATGTGCCACTGTTTCTTTTCCACTCTGTCTCTCAGTTCCTGATCCTGAGTATCCGTAAACTGTGGCAGGATTGAGAGTTTGGTTCGCATTTTTCTTCCATACATGAGCTGGAACGGAGATGTCCCTGTAGTGGCGTGAGGTGTAGCTCTGTAGACCTGAAGAAACTCAGCAACGTGAGCTTTCCACGGAGCGTTCTCTCTCTGTGCCGTGAGAATGCTTTCCTTCAGCACTCTATTTAGCCTCTCCACCGCTCCATTTCCTTCTGGATGGTAGATTGTAGTCCTGATGTGTTGGATGTCTCTTTCTTCTAGGAAAAAGGCGAGTTCTGAGGATGTGAATTGTGGACCGTTATCTGTCACCACAGACACAGGGTTCCCTTTTTGGCTGAACACTGATCTCATGAAGGTGATCACTGTTGCAGTAGTGCATCTTGGGGCAAAACACACTTCTGGCCATTTTGAATAGTAGTCAGTCATAGTAATAGCAAACTTACAGTCCACCGGACCAGTCTCAAATGGGCCCACGATGTCGAGGGCAAGCTTTTGCCATGGCCCCTGAGGCAGAGGGACTGGTGTCATAGGTGCAGGGTTAGTTTTAGCTGTTTTATCATTCATCTGGCAGGACACACAGGCGGCGATAACCGATTGTACCAGTGCATCCATTTTAGGCCACCAATACAAGTCTCTGAGTCTCTGTTTTGTGCGTACAATGCCTTGGTGGCTCTCGTGTGCTAAGGATACCATGTGTGAGTGTAGCTTTACTGGAACAACTAACCTGTGACTCCCTCTCAGAATGAGTTGTTCATGTGCAGAAAGTTCATTTCTCACCTGGTAGTACGGCAACATGTTAGCAGGCAGGCCTTTGGATGAAGCTGGCCACCCGTCTGTCATGTAGTTGCGTAGCTGACGTAACTCTGGACAGGAAGTGCAGGCATCTGTGAAGTCAGACGAGGGAACAGCAGTCAGCAGGGCAGAGACAGCAGCAACCATCTCTGGTTCCGTGTCTGAGGTGCAGTCTTGTCCGTGTGGCAGTGGCAGGCGGGAAAGGCAATCTGCTGCATGGTTCTGAGCACCGGGTCTGTAGACAATATCATAGTTGAAGCAGAGTAGCCTGGCCGACCAGCGTGCTACTCTCATACCAGCTCTCCCCATGCCTTTTGTAGCCAAGAGTGTGGTCAAAGCTTGGTGATCAGTCCTTAAGGTGAACTTTGTTCCCCACAAGTAGGTTCTCCAACGCTCTGCAGCCCACACACAGGCCAAAGCTTCTTTTTCTACCACAGAGTACTTTCTCTCTGCAGCACTAAGAGAGCGCGAAGCAAATGCCACTGTTCTTTCAGTGTTGTCACGATGTATCTGTGTCAGCACCCCACCTATGCCATAGTCTGAGGCATCTGTAGACACTATGGTGGGCCGTGACGGGTCAAAAAGAGCGAGTGATGAACTGTCTGTGATGAGTAGTTTAACCTGCTGAAAACGACTCTGTGCCTCATCAGTCCATGTGAATGTAGCTCTGCGTAGCACATCTCTCATTGGTTCCACCACAGTTGCATAGTTCTGTATGAACTTGGAGTACCACGATGTTAGGCCAAGAAAAGACCTGAGAGTCACTGGATCACTGGGTGATGGAGCATCCCGAATAGCTGCAATGTGGTCATCATTTGGCAGCAGACCTTCCTTGCTTATGCTGTGTCCTAGATACGTTAGTTTGTCCTGGTAGAATTTGCATTTATCTGTGTTGAGACTTAGTCCAGCTTCCTGCAGTCGGTACAGTACTGCTTTCAGGCGGGTTTCATGCTCAGCACGGCATGAGGAGTAAATGATGATATCATCCAGATATGCCTGCACTCCAGGTAAATCTTTCAGCACCATGGACATCATCTTCTGAAATGCTGAGGGTGCTGATGCTAGCCCATAGCAAACTCGCTTGTACCTGAAAAGTCCCTCGTGAGTAATGAAAGCAGTCAGATCTCTGCTGTCCTCATGCAGTGGAAGCTGGTAGTATGCATTAGCCAGGTTGAGGGTTGAGAATATGGTAGCTCCTCTGAGTTCTGAGAAGAGCTCCTCCATGTGTGGAATGGGGTAGCAATCCATTATGACGGCCTTGTTAGGCTCCCTGAGGTCTGTACACATCCTTATTTTAGATGAGTTCTTTCGTTGAGTCACAACGATCGGTGATACCCAGGGAGAGGCATCTATTTTTTCAATGATGTCAGCATCAAGAAGGCGCTTTAACTCTGCAGAAACAGCATCTCTGACTGAGAATGGAAGCCTTCTCAATTTCTGCTGCACAGGCTTCACCTCATCTTTCACTCTTACTTTGTGTACTACGTTCCTAACACAGCCCATAGGTAAAACTGTATTAACAGGTGCAGATGCAGTAGGTGTCGGTGTAGTAGGAGTTGCAGGTGGGGTTGTTATCTCTCTGACTGTGTGTTCTGACTTCAGTACCACTCTGTTTCTCATGATGACCATTTCCAGTGCCTCAAACAGGTCCAGGCCCAGCAGTATTGAACCTGACTTCACAATGAAAAGGGTAGCTGAGGCAGTATTTCCGTCATGGAATGCACGTAAATGCAGTTTCCCTAGTACTGGGATTCTCTGTCTTGAGTATGTGACTAGAGGAACCTTTGTAGGTTTCAGTGGTATGTGACTGAAATAGGTCTCGTACACATGAGCCGGCAGCAGTGACACTGAAGAACCAGTATCTACTATCATCTCAAATGACTGGTTAGCAGGAGAAAGTCCCAAATCTACAGTGCACATTATTTTCTTCTCTTTTGGGGCAGAATTATTCAGCAATAAAACAGTCAGTTCTGGAATAACGACCTCCCTCACTTCACGTTTTTGTTCTGAACGACACACTTTGGCAAAATGCCCAGTTTTTCCACAGGATTTGCATATTTTGTTTGTAGCAGGGCATTGTGTGGAATTGGCCATATGTTTATCTGAATCACATCTGTAACATCTTCGTGCTTGCTCAGACTTTCTCTCACCTTGCCTTTGTTTACTTGCAGCGGGACGTTTTTGTTCCCATTTTGGCGCGCTGATCTCTCTCACAGGCACTTCACTGTTGGAGAACTCGGCCACGTTGCGCGCCGCCATTTCCACCTGATTTGCAATCTGAATGGCTTTATCCAGTGTCAGTTTGTCTTCTAGCAGCAAGCGTTCACGTATGCGTCCACTGTAGGCTTTTTCCACGATCTGATCACGCAGCATATCCTGTTCTGCATTTCCAAATTCACAAAAAACGAGCATTTCACGTAGCGCAGAGACGTACTGTGCAATTGTTTCATCATGTCTCTGGGCTCGTTGGCGGAACCTGTGTCTCTCCGCAATTACGTTTACCTTCGGCACGAAATGCGCCCGTAGTGCAGCCACGGCATGGTTGTATGTAGTTCCCGTTTCAGTCAATGTGTAGAATATCCTCTGTGCTTCGGTTCCGACGCTGTGTAGCAGCGTTGCACGTATACGGGTATCCGGCCACTTGGCTCCTTCCACGTCGATCACTAGCAGATAGTTTTCGAAAATTTTTAGCCATGTTCCAAATCGCATAGTAGGTTCTCCCGGACACTGAAGAAAGGTGGGAGGTAAAGGAGTAGAAGCCACGGCCATCCTCGTCGCCAATTTGTTGTGTATTAGTAGAAAGAAATTAATGAAACAAGGGACAGAGGATACGGGTACTCAACTCTTTACTGTTCGTCATGCTTAACTGCCACAGCATCAACTCCCGGGCTTACTCTTCTTCTCTCAACATTGTATGTATACTCTGGTTACACTGCGCCCCCTATTGGCAGGAGTATATTAGAACACAACAGAGCGTAAGGTAAAACCCGAACGAAAAACAAAGAGGAATGTTTTCTTATCACTTCCGGTAAAAGTTCCTTCAAAATAAGAGTCCCGATCTTATTACTACAATATAAAAGTGCAAAACGAAACTTTACCATAGAAAATGGTTGCATTAAATTATAATCACTTTATAAAAAGGTAACACATTTTAAATATAGTTAGACATATTAAAGGTAATTTACAGCATCAATAATTAATATCAAATGTTTAACTATGAATGGTTTTCATTTATTTAACATTAGAAATGTATTAGTCTGGCCAATCCAAGACTTCATGCTGAAGGGCCAATGGGTCTATGGTGGGGGTCAGCACAAAGGTCAAGAAAACCCACATTTGAAAGGGAGACAACGGATGATCAAGAAACTGGTGACTTGCTCAATTCATTTGTGAGGGATCTACGAAGACAGGACAACAGCAGCACTACTGGTATTTTGTATACCAGCAATTGAGGGTGGACAAGTTTACTACCACTTAGGTTCAAATAATTGCGTTAATTACTATTGTAAAGCATTTGAACATTCTCGTGTCACATGTTCATTATTAAGTGGATGTATAACTGTATAGCATCTTAATTATTTAAAATATAAGGTATCAAAAAGGGCAACCGTATTTTCAGTTGGCAACCAAAAGCGGATGCCTGGTTGCCAGCCTGGCAACCACTTTTAAAAGTTAGCGTTGAGCCCTGCCTATATCATGGGTCATGTCTCAGCATTTACCTAAGCAAATATTATTTCATGCTGCTCATATTGCACTCATATATTTGGTTCATGCTCACATGGCTTATGTTAAGCAGGGTATGATATTCATGCATCATTGTACTCAAGCTAACAGCCGCATTACATTGTCTACATCTCCCTCTTCGCCGGGCATCGGCTCGTGCCGGCTATCCAAGATCTCTCCAGTTTACCTCTGGTAAACATGCATATAACTGGTGGTGGTGCCTTAAGAGCATTTCAGGGCTCGTTCAGGATAGGTGCAGCAAACCTGCCGCAATCAAGGTAATTGTTCCTCTTCCCTACAACAACCGCTTCTCATCCTACATTCGTCCGAACCCCAGTGCCGTGCTGGCTATCCAAAGGTCTCTCCAACCTTCAAATTGGTACGTATGCATATAACTGGTGGTGGTTCTTAGCATGTCAGCACGTATATTCGCCCCGCGGCTCATGTTTATCCTTGCATGTCTAACCCTGTACGTCCAGGTTGTAACCTTCGGGTCTGTATAAAATGTGTCCCTGCGAAGTCAGGTTGCCCCGTACGTCTGGGATGCCCTGTACGTCCAGGATGCCCCGTTCGTCCGGGATGCCCCGTACGTCCGGGAAGCCCTGTACGTCCAGGACGCCCTGTATGTCCGGGATGCCCCGTACGTCCGGGATGCCTCGTATGTCCGGGAAGCCCCGTATGTCCGGGACGCCCCGTATGTCCGGGATGCCCCGTACGTCCAGGAAGCCCTGTATGTCCAGGACGCCCTGTATGTCCAGGATGCCCATACGTCCAGGAAGCCCTGTACGTCCAGGGAGGATGCCTAAATCCCCACATGTATTAACCTCTCTTTTCATCCATAGATTTCCACTGCATCCCACAAGGTAAGATTTCATCACGTTCAGTACTTCATACCTTCACTTCTTTTGGGGGTTCATCGGAAACGGTTCTTCCCTTCCCGAATGACATCCTACAAAACCTGGGCCTAATCGCCAAACACCATTTCATTCACTTGTTATAAACTGTCATCATAATGTTTCATTTATATAATGTGACCCGATAATAAACATGTATTCCATACATCACGTCTCTCCTGATTGAAATGAAGCTCAGCGCAAGTTCAGGCAGGAAGACCTATCACTTCGTATTGCGCGTCATGGCAATACTCGCTCCCTTCACTAAAGGATAGGGAACGCCACTCCCCACTCCTCAGCTAACCTATCACTTCCCTCCATTCACAAGCCTAATCATCGCACCTGTTAATCCCTCTATATATGCTCTCCCCTTTTCCATCAGCTGTCTTCCAGGTGTCAACGCGCAACCCTCCTCCACCCCTTCGCCTCCTGCTTCCAACTCAGGGCCAAGCCCAACCTTCTCCCTTCCAACCGGACCTAACCACTTATCACCACCACCAGTGTCTAGACCCAGGGGGGTTCATCGGAAAAGGTTCTTCCCTTCCCGAATGACATCCTACAAAACCTGGGCCTAATCGCCAAACACCATTTCATTCACTTGTTATAAACTGTCATCATTATGTTTCATTTATATAATGTGACCCGATAATAAACATGTATTCCATACATCACGTCTCTCCTGATTGAATTGTCGTTTTTAACACTGTAGTTTTACAAATTATAGAATAATTAATTACCAGTGTTTTCCAATTTTACTCGGCAGTTCGTTTCGTTGGCTAACGTTAGCTAAAGCTAGCGCTACTAGTTAGCTACGCAATGGTTTGTTGCTTTGCTCCGGGTTGCAGCCACAGGTCTTCGCATGAAACGTTCTTGTTCTATCGTTTCCCGGCCAATGTTTTCCAAAGGAGAGTCTGGATTCGTGCCATGAGGTAAGCTGACGTTACATTTTTGTCCATGTCACGGTGAAATGTAAATAATGGGTAGTGACTGTATCGCCGTTATAGAGATGGCGCTGCTGAAAAGACCGCAACATAAGTAAAGATAATGAATACATCCTATTAAAACCTGTGTGGCTTATATGATAAGTCTTATTAGTACAAGCAGCATAACGTTTCACCATGTAACTAAAGATTGTAGTCAGGGAAATTAGTTTGACATATTGAACTAATAACAAATCACCTCTGGCTGGCAGAGAACTCTCTGCTCCATAGCTTCTCTTGGACGTAAAATCACATGTACATTTTACATTTATATTCAATTTAATATTCCATCCCTCACATACTTTTGTATATATAATAACTTATATTTTGTTTTTCTTGTTATGCTGCTGCAACACAAACATTTCCCAAATTGGGATCAATACAGTAATATCTTATCTTAATTAATTAAGAAATATAACTATTATAATTAGTGTAGCAGCTGACACCTATTTTCAATATGGATTAATCTACCATTTATTTCTTTAGTTCAATTTTCATCTATAAAAATGTCAAAATAGTGAAAATGTTCACGAGACTTATCAAAGTGCAAGGTTATATCTTTGGATGTTTTGTTTTAGCCTATGTACTCTATGTCTTAATGCTCTTACAGTATATGTGACGGTGTGACTTCCATGAAACTAATATTTTATATCTTCCCAACAGACGAGCTGACAGGAAACCTAACACTCTAACAACCACAACATTGCAAAGGCGAGTAAATGTAAATTAAAAACAATTCACAATTTTTTTATTTCTTCTTCCTTGCAGTGAGGTGAAGCTGACCTTGCACTTGGTGCCAGTAAGGATGTTCCTCACGCAGGCTGAATGTTTCTCCTTCCTTACTGACACAGAAGCCCTTGATTTGCAATGCTTCACTAATTGTCCTTTCCCTGGCTCCGTAGGGACACTTTACCTCCAGCACAGCGGACGACCCTACCAGACCATCCGGAGATGCCCCCAACAATCCTGATAGGGAGAGCCACAAATCTGACTCATGGACCTGCATCTGAGTTGCAGTGGTGAATGCCCTGACGCCCTCACATTCATTCATAGTCCCCCACTGTACAGACAAAACACCATCAAGGGCCTGTTATTGCCCTAGCACCCTGGCAATAAAGGAAGCAGTCACACGCTTTGACCTCAGGACAGCTCCAAAGTTGCTGGCAGTCAACCTTCCTTTCCTGAACAAATGCCAGTTTGGTTTGGTTCGTTGACCAGTGGTAGCCACCTGAATTGCCCTCTGTTGCTCTTCAGACAATGCCATGCTTGCCACAATTGCCTCAGGTCCCTGATGCCCAACAGATTTGATAATTTCAGGAACAGTAAGTGTTTCCAAGCTGTAGTGTTCCTCTTCTGGCTCGGGGGAGAGAAGCCAAGAAATTCCTGAGAACCTGCCCCTGAGTCTGTCCTTCAGCCAGTCAAGATCTTTGGAGGTGGGCTCTCTTGTCAGCGGGTTAAATTAGTTATTGGTTTCAACAGTCACATTAAAACAGTTACTAAATCAGCTTACTATCACCTAAAGAACATATCTAGGATTAAAAGACTGATGTCACAGCAGGATTTGGAAAAACGTGTCCATGCTTTTATCTTCAGTAGACTGGACTACTGCAATGGTGTCTTCACAGGTCTCGCTAAAAAATCTATTAGAAAGCTGCAGCTGATTCAGAACACCGCTGCTCGAGTCCTTACCAACACTAAGAAATTGGATCACATCGCTCCAGTTCTGAAGTCTTCACACTGGCTTCCTGTGTGTCAAAGAATAGATTTCAAAATACTGCTGCTGTTTATAAAGCACTGAATGGTTTAGGACCAAAATGCATTTCTGACCTCCTGCTAAATTATGAACCATCCAGATCTCTCAGGTCTTCAGGGACTGGTCAGCTTTCTGTCCCCAGAGTCAGAACTAAACATGGTAAAGCAGCGTACAGTTATTATGCTCCAAATATCTGGAACAAACTCCCAGAAACCTGCAGGTCCGCTGCAACTCTTACTACTTTTAAATCCAGGCTGAAGACTTTTATTTTTGTCGCTGTTCTTAATTGAACAGTTCATATCTTAGACTGCACTGTAACTTTTATCCATGTATTTTTTCTTTTAATGTTTATTTTATTAGCTTTTCTTTTTAATGACTGATTTTAAATGCCATTTTCTTAATGTCTTTTATTTTAGTAAAGCACTTTGAATTGCCTTGTGCTGAAAAGTGCTATATAAATAAACTTACCTTGCCTAATAAAGATTTCATGTGACACATACAATTGATTTGTTGATGGGAATTAATGTGAATAAATTAACTCTAGGTTAACGGTACTCTTGCTATCACTACTCACCGACACTATAAACCTTGTCCCTCATGCTAGCCCTGACAACACCGGTAAGCACACCTTCATCTAGGCTGCACTGTAACGTGTCCTGACTTGTAGTGGTTCTCTCCTCTATCTACACTCTTCTTGTCATCTTTGTAAAACGATATCAGACTGGTAATTAACACAGCCATGACTTCTAGTTAAATTCAGTGTGGCTAAAATGAAAAGCTTTGTTAAAATATGCAAGCACGCGAAAGTCAAATTCAGCTTTATTGTCAAAAATTCTACATGTGTTATACATCCAGAAATATCGTTTCCCACAGTGTGACATGTATACATAAAACAAAAAGGGCCTAGATAAACGTGGTATACATTAAACAAAATGGGCCTAGATAACCGGGGTATACAGTTTAAAATGTTAATATATTTAAAGTGTTCAAAGTGCAGTTTCAGTGCAAGTCAGTTGAAACGATCTTAAGTTGGCGTGACGTTGAAGTCGTGCGACCCTGCTGCTGTACTGGCTTGTAGTTCGTTTATAGCATAACGTTAGCATTTCAGTTTTGGCGACTAGATTTATGATTCAAAAATTATAAAAGTAGGGTTGACATGTGGAGATTATCCGGCTGAACAAAACGTGATCCCTCTCTTAAATGTGTGTCAACCACAGACCTTATTTCGAGCTATTTTCCAAAATCCTATGGAGAATTTGCATTGGTTTTTCGCGAAGGAACCGGAAGAAGTTTACTTCCAGGTTTTACGACGCGTCACTGCGGTTCTCTATATTAACTGTGCGTCCGGAGTCACTGTGGCACAGACTGGACCGCTGGTGAACAGCTGTTAGAACGGGCCGTTCAGGTGTTCAGAGCAGAGCTCCCTGTCGGAGCGGCAGAGCGTGATGTGAACTGAAAAGTTTTTCTGTGGCAATATTATTTAAGGAATCGTTGAGCTAGCTAGCTAGCATACATTGTCACTATCTGCTAACGTTAGCTTTAGCCTTCTATTTCTAATAGTTTTTTTCATAGGCTATAAACAGAGGTGGTATAAGTGTATATATATATATATTGTACTTGAGTAAAAGTAGAAGTACTCAGATCTTGTACTTGAGTAAAAGTAGAAGCACATAGATCTTGTACTTGAGTAAAAGTAGAAGCACTCAGGTCTTTTACTTGAGTAAAAGTAGAAGCACACAGATCTTGTACTTGAGTAAAAGGAGAAGTACTCAGATCTTGTACTAGAGTAAAAGTAGAAGTACTCAGATCTTGTACTAGAGTTAAATTAAAAGTACTCAGATCTTGTACTTGAGTAAAAGTAGAAGTACCAGAGTGTAGGAATACTCTGTTACAGTAAAAGTCCTGCATTCAAAATGTTCCTCAAGTAAAAGTAGAAAAAGTATTATCATCAAAATATAGTGAAAGTAGCGACAGTAAAAGTAGTCATTGTGCAGATTGGTCCATTTCAGAATAATAGATATGATATGTTTTATAATGATTGATCATGAAAGTGTTCTCAAAGCTGGTAAAGGTGCAGCTAGTTTGAATGACTTTGTATACTGCAGGGTAGCTTGTGGATTTACTCCAGGTGGAACTAAAGTCTGATTTAACACTTGATTATATTTCACATCATTCATCCACATCTGTAAAGTAACTAAAGGTATTAAAGACATAGAAGTACACCATGTACCTCTGAACTGTAGTGGGGAAGAAGAACAAAGTAGCAAAACATTGAAATACTTAAATAAAGTACAAGTATCTCAAAATTGTGCCCAAATATAGTACTTGTTGAGTTTATGAACTTAGTTACTTTACACCATGTGGCTATAAAGATAGAAAGACTTAAGCCTTGCACAGAGGCATGAAAATACATTTTCAAAATGCTCAACAGTGCTGCCAAAATTATAAACTGACTGCTAACCAATTTAAAATAAATGCTTTTATATATTTCTATTAGATGTGACTCTTTGGCGTTTCTGTTATTATTAACACTGCTGCTTTAGTTGTTCTGCTAAAATCCTCTGTTATTCCTCATTTTAAAGCCGATATTCTGTGGGGTGGGGGAGCCGGGGGCTCGGATCCTTGTCACCTTTTTCGTACCTGATGAGTTTGCATCTCTGTATGTTAAAAAGCCTCAGTCACCTTAATTCATGTAATAAAAACATCTCAGGTCAGTAACACTCAAAGCTAAATGTGCAATACCATGTTCAGCTATGTTACTATTTATAATGTTATTGTTGTTACATCAGAAGATGTACATATTGGAATGATTTCTTAACTTAGGCTATTTTTTACAGTGTGTTGGAAGGATTTATTAAATTACTATGAATATTGTCATTGTTGAAGGCTTTTCGAGAAGGGTGAACTGTAAGCCTGAATTACATAACATTTTATACCTAAAAACATAAAAGCCACAATAAATAAATCACAATTATTGTAGTTATTTTTACCTCCCGTATTGCTTTCAACCCACCAGCTTTTATGGTGTTGTTACGTCACTAACTGTAAACTTGTCACATACAGTCTATGGTCACTCAGAGTAACCTACTGTTAATTTAGCTGCTGGAGAAGAAAGATCAGGGGGGGAGGGGGGGAGAGAGCTGTGGTTGATGGGCCATTAGTTGTGTAAATACACAGCTGAGAGCTGCCGTTTCATTCAGACTGTTTAAAAAACGGTAACAACGGACTATTTTTCTTAGCGGATGCATGTCAATTTAAATCAATACATACAACTATTTTTTAAATCAATGAAAACATTTTCTAAATCCATAAAAGCATTTCAATTAATATTGGGAGTCATGTCGTTACTTTGTTGAGAATGTGGCCGTGTAATAAGCGGGATAATTTGCAGCGACTTGTTCTTTATGGGGAAAATAGCACCCGTCATGCAGATCAGGATCCCTCCGCCACGCTTTGGGATCCTGATCTGCCGACGAGGCTCCATTAAAATATACATATTTTTAGTGAATTACTGAGTTTAGGCACGTTAATAACGTTTTAATGAAGTTGAATACAGTATATTCATATGTGTCAGTGATTTCATGTCAATTCGGCGAACATAAACATAAATGATCGTGGTGAAGATGATGATTAAATTAGGATTAAAAATCGAGAGCCGGGCTGCATTTCCTCCTGTTCGTTTTTTTCGACTAAACAACATTATTTTGTTAAATAACAACATAGTGATATTTTTTCAATTATTACATGTCTCTTATTTAGCACAGAGTATGATATCCGTGACATATGGATCTTAACAAAGATCCACTGTACATCCAGCGTACTGTATCTGACTTTATTTCACATGAGCTCCAGTGTGGAACCCCACTGCACCCCCTGGTGGATCAATGATCCATTGCAGCTGGCTTCATTATAATTACATTTATCTATCACGGGGGCGGTCTCAAGTCAAGCTGGAGGTTTTCCCTTGAGTGAGGGCAGATCACGTACCAATCACGGCCCTCGCGTTTCAAACTGTCTGAAATGAATCGCTACATCTGTAGATATTTAGGAACAGAGCTCGAGAGGAGCATTTCAGCTGAAGGGCCACATATTCAAAAGAAGCAAAGTTCCCATAAGATGTCTTCCTGCATTGAAGGGAATCATTGTACAAAATAGCAACTCCACCTCCCTTCTTATGCATTCTTTCCTGACTCATAAAACTAAAGTTGGGAGGTGTTGATTCGATAAGAACAGCTGCACTGCTATTTTGTTCAATCCAAGTTTCCGTTAAAAACATAAAATCGAGATTGTTCTTAGTGATAAAATCATTGATTAAAAATGTTTTACCTGCCAAAGACCTGACATTTAATAAAGCTAGTTTAAGTTTGTTGAATACACTATCAGTCAGATTTTTTGTGACAAGCTGTGGCTGACATGGAATCACTGCTAAATTTGATAAACTCACACAAACTTTTGAGCACTTCCTCTTTCTAAGCTTATTCACCGCACTTAATCTATTACCTATCAACACAGATATCGGCAAAGCTACAGGCAGGCAGGGCCCCGGCATGTCCTGGAAAGAGTTGAGAGTGCCATACGCCCTTGAGCCTGGACCCAGCACATATCAGTAAGAGATTGTTGCGTTTTGTACACACACATCCTTATCAGGCTTCGGAGACTGCAGATGCTTTCTTGAAAGGAGGGGAGGTGGTTGACGTAGGCACGGTGATGGAGACGGGGGTGATGGTGCGCGTCTCTGCTTCGGTGATTTTGGTGGGCGTTGCTGAAGGGCGGGGGTAAAGGACTGCCAATCCTGCGTATAGCCTTAGTTTGGTCTTTGAACTCCAGGAAGGATTCAGTGCCAACCCTCTGTATCTCCTTCGTGTGTTCAGCGATCTCCAGGAGGGTGGGCGAGGGTGAAAGGGTGAACGGAGAGTAGAGAGAGCTGTGGGGTGAAGGAAGAGTATCCTCAGAGGTGATAGGGGGGGTGAAGGGCGGTGGAGACTTCTCCATTTGTCTCTCATAATCAAGACATTCCTCAGGCGGGTTCAGTGATAGATTTTCAAGGTTTTCTGAGCGATGTGTTGTGTCTTTCTCTTGTTTTGATTCCTCTTGTTGCTTGTCCTTCGCAGAGGGAACAGATTTATGACGTAGGCAGTTGAATACGTTAGAGATAAACAATTTCACTCCTGAATTGTTCAGGCAAACCCCATTTGCCTTAAAAAGATGTCTGCGGTCCCAGAAAAAGTGAAAGTTGTCAATAAAATGGACAGAATGGTCAGTGCAGGCAGTTGAAAGCCAGGTGTTCAGTGCAAACAATCTGCTGAATCTCTCCACTCCTCTTCTGACTGGCGGTAGAGGGCCACTGATTAACACCTCTGCATTTAGAGAGCTGACAGTTTCCAACAACATTTAAAGTCTTTTTTTAGCACTTCTGACTGTTGTTTCACAACATAATTTGTTCCAATATGTAGTACCACATTCTTCACAGTCGGATGTTCAGCCCCAATATGCAGGATCTTCTCAGCCAAGTCAGAGACCATATCCTTGGGAAAACAGAGTACTTTGGTGTTGTTCTTACTACACAGACTTTTTAAATCTCTTACAGCAGAGTCACCCACAATCAGAGTTTCAGGCCCAGTCGTGAGCTTTCCCTCTAGCCTTTTACTTTTGGAGTAGCTATTGGTCCTCACCCTGCTGTGTGAAGAGGACAGGTTATCCAGGTCATCAGAAAGAGATCTCCGGTTCTCGGTCAGCGAAGCGTATCTGTTCTGGATTGCCACACTGTGGTTTAGGAGGATTGTTTGTAGTTCTCCCTGTAGCAGCTGTCCACGGCTGTTTCCTAGTAGGAACAGGGGTTGAAGAGGCGCTCTTCCTGGGTGATAACAATGCAGGCCAGCCGGTCATCACATCACAGATTTCAGAGCGCTGGGCTCTGCCTGTTGTTCGTCCTCCCAAATCCCATGGAAATGATTTACTCTTCGGCCTTGCACCCAGAGAGTTCGAGGGAGGACTACCACTTGTAGATTTATTACCCGGTACACAGCCCTCCTGTTCCTTGGAATCCTTGTAGCTGCTAACTAGCTTTGAGTTAGCATGCCTTTGTCCATTCTTTTGCAACACTGGTAAAGTGGTGTCATTCCAACCTATTCCATTAACTTCCACGTTAACTTCCAACCGTTGCATTTTCATTTCCAACACGGCCATCTTCTGTAGAAGTTTGTGGAAGTCATCTGTAGAGAACGGAGGCATTTTGCTGCTATCTAGCTTAAGCTAAATAGCATGCAGTACCAGGCTTTAGAGGCGAGCGGCGGAGCGGAGCTGGATCCATCGCACAATAGACCCGGGCGGATTAAACGAAAAGTACAACTGATGGGTTCGCCTCCCACCACTCAAACATGTTTTAATAACCTTAATACCATGTGTGATCTCCTCTCCCCAGGGTCTCTCCCCTGCAGATCGGTGATTTTAACCTCCTTCTCTGCGGGTGCGTCAGCGTGTTTGAATCCACCCTCCACGTATTTTACCAAAGCACTTATATTTATTAATTATTTATACAGATTTTTATATTCCTTCTAAACCAATACATTTTAGTGATCCTCCTCATCTGGACTTTTTTTTACGAGTGTGCTCCATTTTTAACGCATGTTTTTAGCACTTTCTTATTTTGTTTTAATGGTGTTTATATTTATTCCTTATATGTTACTTATTATATGTTTTATCCCTTTTATGTATATATGCGCATGTATTTACCTTTTCAGTGTAATCAAAGCCACATGAGGGATCCTTTTATTTATTTATATTTATTTTAATTTATTTTATTACCTGGAGGCCAGCAAAACCACCCGCAGAGAGAACACCTTCACCGACCTGTCATCTTTTTAAATAAACAGAGCAAATTAGATACCTGTCCTATGAAGAATCTTTTAAACTTACCCGACCTTGTTGTTAGTGGTTTTTATTTATCAGTGACATCTAGTTCAATTGTATACTATTTTTACTAACCCGGTGTGCCCCCCTTCCCGCTTTTATTTTTTTATCACTTTTATTATTATTATTATTAGGGCCGGGACTTTAACGCGTTAATTAAGATTAATTAATTACACAAAAATTAACGGGTTAAAAAAATTAACGCATTTTAATCGCACTTATTTTTGCACCGCTGAACGTTTCTCACTGGATGAGTTTCAGGGGTACCGATTATACTGGAGCACCAACTAACGTTCATGACTTCAGACAACAACAAACCACAGTGAACAATAGTCAAACATGAACGAAGAAGCTGATGAGACCGCTTTGGTTGGCCCCGTGGATGGGACATTTTGTTTTAAAAAACGGACGGATGGAAGCGTCAATAAGAGCACGGTTGTTTGCAAATTATGCAAAAAGGAATTCGCATATCACCGCAGCACATCAAGCCTCAAGTATCACCTCAATGCAAAACCTATAGCAGCTAGCGTGGAAGCTAGCGTGGACGTTAGCCCGACTCGGAGTACAAGGACCCACACCCAATTCGCGTTGATCAAACAGTGGCCTATGCAACAGAGAGATTTTATTTTTCATCAGGATATTGGAAGAATAGGAGGGATTGAGGTCAATCACTGGCACTTTTTTATTTTATTTTAAATGGTACACTTTATGTTGAACTATTTATTATGTTGTTGGTGCAACTGGCACTTTATGTTGAACTGTTTATTGTTTTGGCCAAGGTTATTGAGAGAGTTGAACTGAAATGTATTAGATTTTTTAAATCAACTGTTGGTAAATCAACAAAGTCTGTTTTGGCCTCTGAAGCAACAGAGAGATGTTTTCTAATAGTCAGGGTTTCCAATGTTCTGAATGTACTTGAAAGTATTGTGTTATACTTAAAAAACAAAGTGTTATAGTTTACAGAAGGTCTACCTACCTATAGGCTACCTGAATCTCTGAAATGTACTATATTCCTAAATATGCTATTGCTACACTTTATGGCAAAAATTGCACTTTTCTGTTGGCCTTGGTTAAGTACCACCTTGAAAAAAAATAAACAATGTTTTGTTGCTTAAGCTTATGTATTCTGTCATTATTCAATGGTATACTAAAATACATGTGAGAAAAATTGCTTCTCACTGTTCTCAGGTCAAATATTTATATGTGATTAAAAATGCGATTAATTTTGATTAATTAATTACAAAGCCTCTAATTAATTAGATTATTTTTTTTAATCTAGTCCCGGCCCTAATTATTATCCTATTTATAACACTCCTTTTACTTTTAAAATTATTAATAACGAATTAAGTAATTTAAATTATTGGGGAGATTGTTTTAATTGCACTTATTTTCTTATTGCAATTGTGTTTTAATACTTGTACTTTCACTTTTAATTGTATTTAATGCATGGTTTTAACAGAACCAGAGTCAATTTTAATCAACCATTTTAGACCCCCCCTCATTTAAGGTACTTTTATTGATTCCATTGTGACAAGCTTAATACACGCACGCACACACACACACACACACACACACACACACACACACACACACACACACACACACACACACACACACACACACACACACACACACACACACACACACACACACACACACAAGCCCCCCCCCCCAATAGACCTTGGGTTGGGGAGATCTACTTTTAAACATAATCTGCCGCCGTTCCGTGGTCCAGCCCCGTTCTTCACTTCTTAACCAGTCTTTTACAACGGTCTTGTTTTAACAGAGCTTTTACAATGCTTTTAAAGGGTTTTTACAAGGTCTTTGTAGGGCTATTTTTATGGTCAGCCATTTCCAACTACACCCCGCAGATCAACTCATTATTTCAGACCTGGAAACCAATGACCGGTGGACCGTCGGGCAGAGGAATAGGGCAAAAAAATTATGGATCGAGAAACTCGGGACCAGCACACCCAGGGGACTCAATGACGTCTAGTCGGAGCCCCCATGGATCCCCACTCTCCTCTGTCCCTCGGTCCCAGGGATGGTCTGAACAACTCCTCCTTTTTCCTTATACCCCAACATTAACAAACAAACACACTCACAACACTGATCCACAGACCCCTAGGCCAGTGCAAACCCAATCTCACCGAGGAACCCAAACCCCTATCCCTATCCCAACCCTTACCCTCCGATTAACGGCGGACAACGGTCTCACCATCCGCAGAACCAGCCAGAGACACAACCGCCACACCTAAAGGTAAGAGCCCTCACAACGATTAACATGTATTTTTCCAGGAACCAACACAACTCAATTTTAGGAACACATCCACTCACAGACCCACTCCACAGCCCTTCTTGGAACTACACACACGCCCTACCACTACATTACCTCGAGGACACACCACACCCAATACCCCATGGACGCAGCCCCTACGTCCACCTACCCACCCACCAGACCCAGAGACCAGACTCATAAGCAGTGTTGTGCTTGTTACTGAAAACCAGTAACTAGTTACATTACTAGTTACTTCATTTCAAAAGTAACTCAGTTACTTTAATGATTACTTACACCAAAAAGTAATGCGTTACTGTGAAAAGTAACATTTTAGTTACTTAAAAAAAGGGCTCCTAAAAAAAAAATGAGCTCCCATTAATGCCCTTATAGCCTTCATTTAAGTACTGTTATTGCATTGGAGAATAATACAATCTGTTGATCAACTTGACATGCATTTGCATCACTGAACTCTGCTAAGCAATGTGGTCTATACAAACACAAACACAAAGATATGTTTCAAAGTGCCAATTTATTTCAGGCCAGAACAAACTGACAAAACTTTAGTTGCCTGCAATCTACAGGTCTAGTTTGCCATAATTAACACAACATAGCTGTAAACCTGTTATGGTGGATCTGAACACACTCAACAATACACACACTAACATTCCCAAGATCAAATACAATCTGAATATATTATTCAGAATCAAGTTGGAAAAAATGAATGTACTTTCACACCAAATGCTGGTACAGACAAGACAACCATAAATGCATTAAAACAAAAAACATCAGCTCCTCAAAAATGAAATCTACGAGCAATACCATAAAATAAGAGTTGTACGCCGGCTTTTCTGAAACTAATGGAGAGTAAGCTAAATATATTGTTCAGAATCAAAGTGCAAAAAGTGCTGAAGGTTTCATCGTCATCCTCAAAGCAAAAAAAGTCCTGCTCTTTGTCTTTGGAGGAGCCTGAGTCTGGTGGAGTTGTTGGAGACACAGGATTCCTGGCTGGTTGCTGCTCAGGGCCAGGGAGAAACTTGTGACACTCTGCTGCCAGGATTCCCTTGACCATCTCTTTCTTCCTCTGGTCTCTCACCCACCGTAGCTTAAACTTGGGAAGTGTGACGGCTGCCAGCATTGCATTGTTGCTTTTCCAAGACGGATGCAAATCGTTTTTTGATAGCCTGTAAAACATACACACAGTGACACAGACATTAGAATAAGTGAGATTCCCTTTTATTTATTCATTTTATTTGTGTACATTTCCATGAAAGCTGCACACCGCCAGGTGATTTTGAACTATAGTTATGAGTTATTAAATAATTTAAAACTAAAACTAAAACTTTATTTAGCCACTTTACTATTTATTTCTGTTGCACCCTGGAGTAGAGTTTATACATTTCAGTCAGTTTATCAATATGTTCAAGACTTATTGTGTCCCTTAAATAGAATGCATTGAAAACTACTTTTTGCACATTTCATCAATTTTCTTTGGCTATATTAGTGCTCTCTTTCAGCTAACAATATTAATGACATCTATTCTATAGTTAACAATTATACCATGTGTGCTGTAATAAAAATGAGTGGTGTTGCTGGTGCTGATTACATGCAGTCTTTCTCTACAGTGAAGAGGGAAAACCAGATAATTACAAAAGTGTTGATGAATGTTTCTTACCTGAACTATGGCTTCAGGTAGGCCAGTTGCTACAGTCAGACTGTCTTTCATCTCCAGGGTCTTTGACATTAATGTTAGAGTGGGCAGGAGGGTGCCAAAGTAACAGTTGTCCTCTCCTTGCAGGATGTCCAGAGCAACTGTGAGTGGCTTCATTATGGCACACTATTCCTTCAGAAAATGAAGTTCCCTGTCGCTAATAGATTTTAGCTGTAAACGATCAGAGATGGCCCTCAAGTCAATCATAGGCATTTCAACAATTCTTGCCACAGCATCATACAATGAATTCCATCTTGTAGTGCATGGCACAAGCAGCTTTTTGGTGAACACGTCGCTCACTATCTCTGAGCCACTGTGGACCTGCTTGCCTTATTCCACAGTGCTGTGCACTTAGCTGTAGAGCTTCTGTAGATTCCTTTAGTCCCAGGATTTGAAAGGAGCCACTTCAGCACATGAAATTAAGTTTAGTGTGTGAGATGCACATCTTTGGTGCGGAGGTAAAACAATCTCTTCCTCTGCGGCGGTGTTAAGCACGTCTGCAACGTCAGTGAAGATAACCTCTTCTTCATCATCGTCGTCAGAGAGCGATTCCGGTTGATACATGGCAAAGGCTTTCACAAAGTTAGAGCCATTATCAGTAACCGTGGAGGTAACTTTTGTTGACACTCCATACAAAGAGTGAATGTGGTCAATCTCACTAGCAGTAAGATCGTACGTGTGCCTACCCTTTATCCTTTTACAGGCCAACGCAGCTTTCTGGCGTTGTAAAGTGGTGGGGTCTATCCAGTGAGATGTTATCCCGAGGAAGCTTCTGTTGTGGACAGACCAAATGTCTACGGTGGTCGAGATGTATTCCGGCCCCTCAAATGTTTTCTTTAGCTCGCTATCCATTTTGGTATATTCTTTCTCCAGGTAGTTGGAAAACGTTTTGCGTCCCATATGCCGTGTGCCGCCCGGACATGGTATCATGCTTACTAGCTCCCTGAAAGCGGATGACTCCACTGTAGAAATAGCCTGCACGTGTTCAACAACATACCGTGCAATGGCTTTATCCACTTTCACCTGACTAGCAGTCCCTCGGTTGAAATCCAGCCGCTGTTGCTTGGGTGGAGGTGGAGGTGGGGTGGCGTCGGATGGCTCTGGGTCTGTGGTCAATAGCTTCGTCCCCGCATGTTGTTTTTGCAGATGTTTTATCAGATTGGAATTGCCGTTTTGAGCAGTAGATAGGATCTTTGACCCGCCAAGACACAACTTACACTTAACTAACACATTCTTTTCTTTATGCTCGAGAAAAGTAAAATAGTGAGCATATCTCCATGCGGAGAAACTCGACTTGTGCTCCGCCGTCGCCATGATAGTATTGTTAGTAGGCTAACTAAACACAAACACGCCCACAAAGCGTCTCCGCATGTGACACAGGCTGTATCTAAGTACATTTACTCAACTACTGTACTTAAGTACAGTTCTCATCTCTGTTCGCCTCGCTGTTGGCGCCGCTCACCAACGTCTGGGAGCCGAGACTATATAAAAAAAATAACGGAGTAACGCACCTTGTAGTAACGGTAACTGAGTTACTGAATAAAAAAAATAACGCGTTAGAGTACTATTTACTGCCAAAAATAACGGCGTTACAGTAACGCGTTACTGTGTAACGTGTTAGTCCCAACACTGCTCATAAGCAAACATTACTTCAAACTGATCCAAGCCATACACCACAAACACACAGTTGACAGGGCAATTACGTCACGCACTTACCCACCAGGAATGTCCAGACAGTTCCACAGACTTACATACTTTATCAAACCATCCACACCAACAGAACACACACACAACAACACCAACTGGATACACACCAACATGAACATTCTGCAGCAGCATCACAAGACCACCATGGAATCGAACAACCCTTGGAACGCCACATCACTCCAAATAGCCACTGGATGGACACGTAAAGGATATGGCCCCAGGCTAACTCTGGATACCTTATTCACCATGCAGCGCATACTCAACAAAACCACACCAGCCATCTGCCCTCCTCCACCTCCTCTCCCCCCACCACACTTCCCCCACCACACTTCCCTCCTCCTCCTGTCCTCCGTCTCCACCTCCCTATAGTGGGCCAGCCATGAAACACCAACCACTCCCCTCCATCGCAGAACCGCCCTATGAGGAGAAATTCCCGCATCTACCACCAGCGGCAGCCCTGGACGCCCTCTTCCAGTTCACAGTTCCCATGGACAACCCTAATCCCAACATAGACACAAACCCGGACCCAGTGGCCAGCCCACTCCCCCTTCCTCCCCCGACGACTCCCCCTTCCTCCCCCGACGACTCCCATTACCCCACCTTCTCGACCTACAACCCCACCCCATCCCTCTGACCCTAACCTTCATCCTAACTCCAAACCTAACCCCAATCCTTTCCCAGACACAGTAACCAGCCCACTCCCCTTCCTTCCCGATGGTTCCCGATACCCCACCTCCTCGACCTACAACCCCACCTGATCCTTCTGACCCTAACCTTCATTTTAGCCTTTTATACTTTATATATACATTACAAGGGGATTGTTTTTTAAATTAACTATCTAATTATTTATTGATCAATGTATTATTTATTTATATTGTAGTATTTATCTGTGTATTATTTATTCTTTATACATATTTCCTATCCTTATTTTATAAATCCTCCTCATCTGGACTCCTTTATGATTTTTAAATGCATGGGTTTCTTTGTTTATTATTATTATTATTATTATACCATTTTATATATTTTTATATTCTATATATTATTTATTTATATTTTACATGTCACAGTTTATTTTATGCTTGCACTGTATTGCATGTTTTCCTATTTCATTAGGTTCCAAATGAGGAGATTATATCTTTTATGTTATTAATCCCCCGTTTCCGATTTAAATATTGTTTATATTATTTTATTTATATTTGAGTTATTACTTTCCATTTAATTTTAAATGGATATTGGATCCTCCCGCAGGGAAACACCCTGAAATCAGCCAACCCACTTACCAGGTCTTTTATTTTTTTAATATCATCCGAGGCGTGTCCCATGTCTCACCTGCACCACCTCTCGAGACCTCGGCCTGGGTTTTAAACGCTTTTAGGGACACTTGGTTGACTTTATTTTAAGATATTTCCCCTCCCTGTGTGCCTATTAACCTGTGTGTATTTGACATTTTACATATTTGTTTTATATTATACATATTTTAACATTTGGGTTGATGTGATTTTTATTACTAGCACTTGTTTTTAAAAGCACATATTATAAAAAAAAAAAGAAGCACTTTAATGTATTTATTTAAATTTGACCTGCATGCCGATTTTAAACAAAGTCAACCTCTGTCCTTTTAGCCAGATGTTTTTCAACCCACTTACCAGGTCTTTTACCTGATGCTGTGTGACGCAGCCTCGGACACTCCACCGGGGGAGACCCCCTCCGGGGGGCAGGAGTACAGGTTTTAACCCCGCCGCATGTGCTGCAAACGCTGCTCTCTTTTATCGCATTTCCTTACACATTTTTAACACAGACCAAACAGGGCTTTTATTAACTTGTATTGGCTTTACTACAGGAGCTTTTAAACAGGTTTTTAAACACAAAATATTGACCCGAGAGCCCGTGCACCACGCGGTGACCGCGGTGGGGCCTGAACGTTACCCCTCTGGGTGCAACCCGGGCTGATTCCTTAGCCTGCCCTCCTTCCCCTGCCTCTTCACCCCCACAGACAACAGATAACACCACAGAGCAGACACAGACTTACAGTAATGTCATTCTCCCATGCAGTAACACCATCTCTCCTCTCTCACCCACAGACCTACAGTCCCCCCAGCAGAGGGAGCCAGAGTTGTTTGCTGCTGAGCCCCTTGAAGGCAAAAAATGGCCAGAGGTGGATGTAAACTCCACAGAAACAATGACGATGCAGGGCACAATGAAATTCTTACTGAAGTCAAGCCCATTATCTGAGGCATCCACCTCCCACACGACCGGGGCCCCCTCTTGCTTTTTTAATTGATTTGACTTATTTTGTATTCTTATGCGCTTTTAGAAACCTTGTATATATTTTCCTTGGAGTTTTTTTAGAAGGATTTTAACCACAATATTATCCCGAGAGCCAGAGCACTGCCCTTTTCCCTAACCTAACCCTAACTTAACCCTGACCCTCTCATGTCCAGAGAGCCACTTACCCTTATGTTTCTTTGGTTAAGAATAAAAGCTTGTTGATGCACATAATGCTCCATACATTCCTCAGATCAGTGTTTCAGCAGGATATTTTTAGTTTTAAAAGGTCCCATGTCATGCTTTTCCAGTTATTAACCGTCCCCTTGTGTGTTATGAAGGTTTTTCTGCATGTAAACGGTCTGCAGAGTCACAAACCCTCAAAGTACACCCTGTAGCGAGTATAACTCTTACACAGAAAATACCTGTCTATGCTGCCCCAGAACGCCTCTTTGGAGATTTCTCATTTTCCATTGTTTACTTCCTGGGTACTGTGACGTGTGAATAATTGAAACTGAGCAATTTCATTCCTCTGCATGTTTTTAAAGCAAGTGTAAATTAAATGCTCTTTGAAACTATGGCTATTTGTAAATGTTGATAAGTATGTAAATATTATTATTGTAAATGTTGTATGATATCCTCTATTGTTTTATGTTGTTTTATGTTTCATGTGGAACCTAATTGCTGTAGGTCTCCCTTGAAAAAGAGATCTATGATCTCAATGGGACCAATCTGGATAAATAAAGGTTACAAACAAACAATACCCAGAGGCCGCACCCTCTGCCAGCATTTCACGAAACAAAGCTTCACAAACCTTTCAGCAATTCATGCCGGATATGTACAGCCAGGGGTGGACTGGGACAAAAATTCAGCCCTGGCATTTTCTGTCCAGACCAGCCCACTACATTATCAGCGGACACTACATAGAAGTCCACTAAACTTGCGGCATCTTCTCTCATGCATACTACAAAGGAGAGTCATATTCCTTGATAGCAGTTAACAAATAAAGGACTTAACTATGAACTCAAGGACTAAAATTGACAGCTATATCAATCAATCTTTATTCATTATAGTGTCAAATCACAACAGAAGTTATGTCATGACTAGGGGTGGGACGAGACTAACGGGAAGAACCCTTATGCTACCCTTTCAGTTTTTAGTCTGTGACTGTGAAAATCTTTTGGTGTAAGCCCAGTATTAGTTAAAACCAGACTCGGACAATAATAACAAAAAAATATCCTGACAAATAATCTATATAGAAACATATTACAGCATTAGAGCTGAAACTCACTCACTCATTATGAAACCATAAATAGAGAATTGGAAAAAAAAAATATATATATATATATATATACATAGCTGTGTGAAAAGTCTAAGACATGGGTTACAGGTCTGAATAGATATGCATTCTCATATACGTGTATGTGCACAAGTATGTATTGCTCTATACTTCCTTGTCCGCAGCCAGCCAGCTCCACTCCTCACCAAATTCGTGACCTGCAAGAAACAGCAAACAGAACTTGTACTCAGTATCTGTGTACTGACAAATATATGTGGCCATGTAGCCTTTTTGTGACGTAGTGACACTTAGTGAACAAATGTATCTGTCATGAAGGATGACTTAAGTCTCAAAAGAGCCCTAAGGCCTACCTGCATAACTGTTAATTGAACTTAAAAGATATGCAGATGTTTGAAATTAAAACCATCAATATGAAAATCTTCAGCCAGGAAATAATCATAATCAAACCTTTTTTTTCAATCTGAGACAAAACAAGTTGCATAATAAACTCACAAAGTCAAGACGAAGCTCTCAGATATGATCTATGACTCAAGCATCAAGAAGAACTTCTAGCAGGTCAGGAAAACCTGTTTGACAGGAGATAATGGTAGCAGAGAATATAAAGAGACATTTATGAATTACCAATTGTCATTTTATAACACATATAGTATGTTTCTTCACATAAACCTTTAAACATAACCTTTAAACATACACATATTACATTCCTCTCACCACATGAAATAAGCTCAGGAACCTAAAAGTGGCCCAGTGAATGATGGAGGAGACAAAGCAGGTCCTCAAAAGGGGACAGAGGGAAAACAACTTCTTAGGCTGTCATATATAGGGTGGTCAACCTAAAAGAGACATGGAAACATTATTAAGTCTCTTATCATCACAAATCAAGTATGAATTCATATAACATTATAAGACACATGACATACTCAAAAAATCATAGACTTCTCAAAAAGTGGTGAAGTGGAGGCAGTAAGGGAGCAAATCCTTGAAAATGGACGGAGGGGGAACAATTCCTCAAGCTCTCACATGTCAAGTGGTCAACCTGAGAGGGAATCGGATACATTATTAAGTCTCTAATCATCACAAATTCAGTATGATTTCATAAAACATAAAAAATGATAAACTCACCATACTAGAGGAGACTCAACAGCCAAACTTTGGTGCAGTGAAGGTAGAGAGTGGAGGCAGAGAGAGAGCAAGTCCTCGAACATGGACGGAGGGGGAACAACTCCTCAAGCTCTCACATGTCAAGTGGTCAACCTGAGAGGGAATTGGATACATTATTAAGTCTGAAAAATAAATAAAATGTTTTCCTCTGTCCTGCACCTAGAGTTGAAAACTTTTGGGATGTGCGTTTCTTTCAAAACTTTTTTAAAATTATGAAGTATGAATTTATACAACATTAAAAAATACATGATAAACTTACCAAATTCTAACAATGGTCCCAAATGAGAGAACAAGTCCACATATAGAACAGAGGGAGAACGACTCCTCAAATATATCAGAACAACCTGTAATGGAGAATAATTGATAATTTAGTGTACATGATCACACCATTAAGGATCAACACAAAAGCAAAATACAACTTCTGAAAAGCATCATTAAAATGACAAATAATGAATTACTACATCCATAATGTGTGATGTGTGATAATAACAATAATATTAAATATTTCTCGCCTTATCAGTGGACCAGCTTTTTAAGCAGCTCACTCTTCTCTGCAAGTCTGTCTATCACAGAGTCAGAGTCCAAGGACATGAGGATGTCTTTCTCTGTGGCCATCAACATAAATGCCTCCAATTTATCAGATGAGAGGGTGCTTCTGAGTCTGTTTTTAATAAACTTCAAAATTGAAAATGTGCGCTCACAAGCCACCTGTGTGAGGGATAATGTAAGCAGGTATTTATAAGCAAGGCCTAGGACAGGGTATGCATCTGTTAGCATGTTGAAACGGTGAAGTATCTGGTAGCAGCACAGAGGGCATTCTTTGCAGGAGCAACAGCTTATGGGAGTTATCTCAACCTCTTCTGTGTTGTCCTCCTCACCACCTGATCCATCTTCTACTGTTCTTGCTTTGTACTCTGCCAATGGGGATGCCTTCAGCCTGTTCCACTGGAGTGCAAAGCTTTTCAACTCGGCCTGCATATTTTCCTTGGTTGCCCTGCTGTCAAATCCTTGCAAGCACTTGCTTAAGTCTTGGAGGGCAGACTGGGGAAGAGCACTGGTGCAGAGCTGAGGGAAGTTTCTGGGATCCAGACATGCCAAGTCAGCATATAGATTGCCGTGTGTTAAAAAGCGCCCATGAATGGCTTCAATTGCTGTGTCCATGATCCGGTTATGCACATTCACCTCATAGGATTTTTCTGCATCATCCAGGGTCTCATCCTGAGCCATCTCTCCAGGCAAGACTTTCTTCATCCTCCTCCTCTTTTGTGGCAGTGTGGCCTCCACTTCAATGTCCGTGTCATCTCTCTCTTGGATTTCTGTGTTTGTCCAGTTGACAAATGTGTCTGCTGCTTTTTTTACAGATTCAAAATCTCTTCCCAAGCTTTTCAGCGTATCCTGTGTCGATGCCACCATTCTGTGAGCAGAGAGGATGTCCAATCCTGCCGTCTGAAGGTATTTAGACAATGGAGAGGTATGTTCAAATATGCGGAGGAAGATTTGAGCCGTCAAGATCGTCTCATACTTGAGCAATGACTGCATATCCTCTGGCCATGACACGGATACATGGTTTCACTGTTGCCTGTTTCTGTATAGCTGATAATGTCAACAGCACATCAACGTACAGAACCATCTTCCGGTTTTCCAAAGGAGCCAAACACCTTCTTCAGGGCCTCATGCTTGGCCCACCAGCGTGTCTCGCCAATAGGAGCAAGGCGTCTACGTCTCTTGTTTCGGCCTGACTCTTCCCACACATTCATCCTTTTATATGACTCTTTGATGAATACCGCAATGCCATTGAGGAGCGCAAGCAGGGACCCACTCTCAATAACAATCTGGGTTGTGTTTGCAAGCACCAGATTTAGTACATGTGCGTAGCACCATACATGCACCTGGTTTGGAGATTGTGCAGACAATAGTGAGGAGAATCCTTTGTATTGGCCTTGCATGTTTGATGCCCCATCAGTCGCATTTCCAATGCACATGGTCTTGCTGAGGCCCATTTTGTCCAGAACTTCTGACAGCATGTTGACAAAGGCCTGTCCAGTGGATGAACTGCACTTCAGCACTGCAACAAGCCTCTCATGAACAACATCAGTAACATACCTCATAATTATAGAGCATTGATCCTGAGAGGTGATGTCCTGTGTTGTTTCCAGCTGCACTAAAAACATTCCTGCTTTCTTGATATCACTGGAGATGTTTTTTTTAATCAGATGGTGAATTGCATCTATCACTGAGTTGACTGTGGTTTTGGAGAGTAAAGTTACAAGAGAACCTCTGCCTCTCGTGCCACCAGACAAATGCAACTTTTTGCTGTTCTCAATGCAGCTGTCCAGGTGCTCTTTTAAACAGAAATCATACTTCCCCAGTAGAAGTATGAGTTCCAAGAAATTACCATGATCAAATGTGTGGTCTTCCAGAGTATATGCTGCCTCATTTTCTGACCTCCTGTATGCAAGCCCCCTCTTCCCAAGAACCTTGATGATATCTGTGATGCGCTCCAAAACCTGCCGTCTCTTTCTGACCTGCTCTCTGTGCGCCGACATCTGACTGCCACCAAACACACTGCTGATATCAGCACTGGTGGATTTCAAGAGGTAAGCTTCAGCACAGTTTCTGTGTCCACTGCTTCTCTCATGCTCCTCTGTGCGCTGGTGTATATGCCTCCAATCTGACATTCCACTGATGAACAGACTGCTATCAGTTCTCTTACCGAATGCCATGCAGATGAAACAATACAGCATGTGACGCTCTGGACAGTACGTCAGGCACCTTCTACTGGTGCCGTCTCTGCTACAGAACACTTTCTGCACCACTGGATTGCTACTTTTTTGCTGAGGATGGTAATTTAAAAATGACTGACTGGAGATTTCTCTAATCAGGTTGTGAAAAAAAATCTGTTATTTGACTGGCACACTCATAGCTCTCAACAGCTGTTTCCCTCTCAGGTGATCCTGTCTTTGGGCTGACACACTCCTCACTCTCTCCAGCCTTTTCCCTCTCAGGTGATCCTGTCTTTGGGCTGACATACTCCTCACTCTCTACAGCCTTTTCCCTCTCAGGTGGTGCAGTCTTTGGGCTGCCTGAATTGGTCTGGCTCTCTCCCTGAACTGACCAGCTGGACTTGCCCTGAACCTGTCTGGGCTGGACATAGGGAAAGCATTTATCATTGGATGGGGAAATAACTCAAAACCACAGAATAATGTACAAGATAAAAGATTAGTTCATATTGAACGAAACATTCGCGAGCGTAACAACACTAGTGGCTTTGCCATGTTTTCATTATGACACTTAGTGTTTTCCAATGGAAAAAATTAAGATCTTTGTGACAAAACCTGAAAATGCTCAAGACAGCACTATCCACAGTCATTTGAAAACTACAGTAAAAGTAACACATTTACACATAAATTAAAGTTACACACAAATTATGAAATAGTTATCACCTCAGTAAACAATAAATGAATTGAAAGATTACAATACATTTAATGGCAAATATTGCAAATTAATCTAATTATTTCCTATAGGTTTACTTATATTTTGTGCTAAAATTCAAAGTATCTCATCTGTATTTACAATACAGCTTGATTCTGCAGCTTCATCTCTACTTACAGCTCGTTGGTCCATGTGAACGTTTACTGTTGCTATGGCTACAAGAAACCGCTGACGTTAGCAGCTCTTAGCTAGCCTAGCTAAATCATCTGAACAATAAAAACCCATATCACAATTCGGCATATTTAAACAAAATCAACCACAACTACCAACATTCACAGCCCTTCAACTCTGGGCTAATATGTTGTCACAAGTAGGACTATGCAGTTAATTAGGTCACATCACATTCAATGTAAAAACATTTTCTACTTTTTTTTGGACATGTCTCAAAAATATAGCCTAGCCAGCCCCAGGCTAACGTTACTTACCATGTATGCCTCCACTCGCTCGTCTCCCGGCGCAGCAGCACCTGCTGGGGGGGTGACCACGGCACCAAATAGGTCCGTCAATTTAGAATATTTAGCAGCCTCCACCTCCAGAGACTTCAGCTTTTTAAGTCGCAGTTTTTCAGCGCCACCCGGGCGTTTCTTCTGCTTATACATTTTCAGCTCTGCAGCAGCCCGTCCCGCGACTCCCAGCCATGCCATGAGGTCCCGCCCCACCCTGGTTTGTGTTGTGATTGACAGCACTGTCAGGGCTCTCTGAGCCTGTCAGCCCATGATTGATTGACAATGACAAACAATAGACCAATAATATGTGTCGATGCTGGCAACACACTGCTAGCCCTCTGTAGCCAATTGGCCGGCCCAATTGGAGGGAATTTAGAGGGGAAAAAAAGAAAAGAAAAAAAACATTGCGGACCGGCCCACATTGGGTCAACGGCCCACCGGGACGATGCCCGGTATGCCAGATGGCCAGTCCACCCCTGTGTACAGCGTAGGGCACTGAAGAACGATGCTGCTCCTACTTTGTTTGGACCAGCGGGAGATTCGGGTACACAACCTGTAAGTATTCATTGTTGTTTGTGTATTTATGATGTTTAAAACAAACAAGGTATCTACCATGACTGTTTAAATGGGTAAACGTTTTTCGGGCTGCTAAGTTGGGATCGCGGAGAAATGCTCTCCGCAGACCCATGCTCACGTTATAATAAACATTTCTTACTCAATATCAAGCCACACTTATTGTTTGTACTTCGGCTGTAAGTGTTTGTGTGTGCTCAGGATGAGTTTCGCTTGTTCTCGCTGTATCGCCGACCCGGAAGCCTGTCTGCTCCTCGCAGCAACGAGCCTTGCAACGTCCCGACCAATCAGAGCACACTGGGCTCACCGGGCCAGAGATGCTGTATGAAAAACCAATGTGAGTTTGGAAAATTGCACAATATAAAGCTATTTTAGTATACCTCAACAATGGAATTATGATCAGTAGAAATGGCCATGACATGGGCCCTTTAACTTAAATGTTTCTTAATAGCCTGACCTGGTGTCATGGGGCTGAAGGTAATAACATTTGAAACAGCCTACCATTCTATCCTTTTCATGATGTTTAGTCTCCAGGGGCTTAGGGGTCTATTGATCAAGTAGTGAGACCTGTTTTTGGATAGATTAGTCACTGAAGCAGGAGGCTTTCAGATCTAACAAAGAGCAGTCCCTTAAGTGTTTTGATGACTCAAAATCTTGTTATCGCTTCAATTTGTAGTCAAGGGGATCCTTTTACCGTGCACAATTTCAGAGAAAGTTCTCTTTTTCTTTTGTAGCACAATCGCTAAACACGTTCCCTTTATCGATCCATACAGTTATACATGTGGCCACCACAATTATTATCCCTGTGGAACATGTGACTCATTAGGCGCGTTAACACCGCAGTACTTTTCCCGCTTTAGTTCCGATATAGTTCCGATATAGTTCGGAAATGTCGCGTTCACACCAAAAAGAGCCGGGACTAAAATGAGTTAATCAGAACTTTTTTACCCCCTTTTCTGTCCCTGCTAGAGAGCAGGTACTTTCGTGGGAGAAAAAGGTTCCTATAGCCGCGTTCACACCGGAGTACTTTTCACACAATAGTTCATCAGAACTACGATATACTTGCGTTCACACCTATTACGTTCCCTTCTGAGCTAGGGAAATCAAAGGGAAGAAACACAACCAGAATGGGATTGGTAAAAGTTATAAGTTGTTTTAATGCACAACAGGTGAACAAAATGGCAGGCAAGCAGCCTGAAACAAACAAAAGAGCCAAAAACACCGGTTTGAATAACAAACAATAGAGGCCACAAGGACGCAAGTTTAAATGGGCAACCAAACTAAGGGAGGACTCTAAAACGTGAGTCTAAACGCATACTGGGAAAATAAATACTAATATAAAGAACGAAACAAAACCTCACTTTAAAAGTGGTACAACTAACCAAAGAATCTATACAAAACACAGCTAAACTAAAGGCAACAGTCACACAATACTAACCACTCTAAACACTATCTAAACACAGACTAGACAAGTTAACCACAGAACAAAGAGCAAGTAGCAAGAGGCGTCTGTTCACTCAACAGAGCCTCCAGAGTGGTGATAGTCCGCGGCCTTTGTACTCGTCCCCAGCAGGTGTGCGCCGGCTGTGCGCTGCGATTGGATGACGTCAATCCCATCACCATCTTCAGAGGCGGACCAGAGGATGGGCAGCCAATGACGTCAGGGCTACTGCGCAGCTTATTTACATTTTACACGCACAGCTGAAAACACTCACAGGCAGATTACTGAGCAGACAGAAACAGCAACCGTAACAACACCAAAAAGCCCCAGGAACTAAAATTAGTTAATCAGAACAATTTTTACCCCGTTTTCAGTCCCTGCTAGAGAGCAGGGACTTTTGTGGGAGAAAAAGGTTCCTATGTCTGATTGGCTGGGCGGAATGCAAACCACGCCCCGTAAAACTCCCAAAACGTGAAGCTGCTGGGAGTCCCAGCAGCTTCCACTGAAGCCAGTCCCCAATTCCGGAGACTTACGGCCTGGGACTTCGGGTGGCAGTATACGCCGTGAAGTGGATTGCGGCCAGCCAGTAAACCCAAAGCAGAAGAAAAAGATGTGACGTTAGTGGCTTCATTTGCCTAATCCTCCCCCAGGGACTTATTCCGGTGTGAGTGCGATCTGTACTTAGTTCATGAGAACTAAATAATTCTCATGAACTAAGTTCTCATGAACCTTTGTGGGAAAAGTACTGCGGTGTGAATGCGCCTATATAGATCTCGTAGTGCACCCTGCTGGTTTCAGCCTTTGCAGCAGATATTTATGCTTTGACTATAGCTTGAATCCAAGTAATTGTCCGACTCGATGTAAACTCATATGATACATCCAAACATTGCACAATTCAGAGTTAATTAAATTGAGGCTTAACGATTTTACTACGATCAAGTGAAGATGATATATAGCAGCAGTAGAAAAGAGTGTGACTCATGTGTGTGTTCAAAATAAATCAATACTTGAGGGTGAAATACTACATGTAGAAGGAATAAACCATTTAGTTCTTGAAAAGTTTGCACTTTTTTGATAATGCACAAATACAGTAATTGTTTTTTAAACGTGAACAATTACCATACCCATCAAATACATTTAATGCTGTTTAAATTCCAGTCGACAAACATTGTGCAAGAAAGATGATAATGAAAGTGTGGGGGATGTAAAACTCGCAGAGCTTATAGAGAGTTTCATCACAAGCTAAAACCTCCCGTTGAGCACTGAGCTTGATTTACTGACATCTATTTGACCCCCTAGGTCTAAAAGTTCTGAAATAGGGTGGCTAACTTTTAAGGCTATGAACAATAATTTTGGAGAATCTGATTAAAGATCTGTTCCCATTTATACTCAAAAGCGTAATTGAGGTCTAACATTGTTGTTGGGCGATATGGCCCGGCTAGGATAGATCTCCCTGCAGGACAGAAAAGCTTCCCATCACCAAATTTGGATACACTTTTCAGTTCAGACCATTTGTTGACATTAAGCTGAAAGCACACTGTTCAACTAATGTGCCAAAGGCTTAAGGTTTCCCTTAATTGAAAAGGGCCTGTCAGCAATAAGGCTTAAAGTGAAAGGTGAATGGCAATTCAAGGCAAAACCACCTGATTTACAACCAACAACATACAAGGAGCCAACAAAGACTGAAGAAACATCCAGACTTCAATATAATCTGAACTAATGATGGGATGAAGTGCAGGTGTGCAGGTGGTTGCAGGGCTGACGGGGAACAGGTGGGCCAGGAGACACAATCAAAACGGTGGGAAAATACACAAAGGCTGGAATTAAAAATAGACATGGCACAGGTGCAGCACACGTTTAAAAATAAAACAAACATAAACTAAACACTAGGGCCCTTTCTCATTTCGTCAAATCCCCCTCCTCGACTCCTCTGTCCTCCGGTAGTGACTCGGAAATGAATTTCAGCGGGCCATGTTGAAGGACATCTCAATTCTCTAAATGCACTTCGAGGATCGAGCGTCGAGGAGGCTCTCTGGAGGAGCTATAACCGAGGATACACTGATGGGTCCTCCACGGTCCTTCGCGGCTCCTTCGCGGATGCATTTCCGGGAACGTTGGGTATAAAATAGGCGTGACACACCGCTGGAATCATTTCAAAACCATGGCGGGAGCAATGCACAAATGTAAGTGTTGACAATGATACGTTGCATTAGTTATTTAAGAAGTGAAATGCGCGATCAAACTCCGCCCGTCTGTATGCAGTTAGAGCCCTCTAACCGCATTCCTTATTGACATTTCACCTGATATTCTTTATGTTTTTATCCACATTTGAACTACACCCAATCCTGCTACAGCATGCCATGGTGTTTAAAAGTGCAAACGTTAATTGTTTTGTAAGAGTGTTAAATCAACCAGAACTTTGTTTAGCATTCAGCACCATCATTTGGTTTGGGCTATGTTGTACACTAGAATCCATCGCTCATTACAGTCTGTAAATCTTCCAACAGTTTTAAGCTACACCTTTTACTTTGTCTTTTCACAGGGACAGAGCAAGACACTCTGACCCTCATCAAAGTGAGGGTCGAGAACGATAACCTGGCGAAGGCACACTGCCAAGAAAGCCTGGGAGTGAGTGACATTTTCCTGGATTGGGAACATAATAGATCCGTATTTTACGGCCATGCATGAGGCCATCGGTGGGAGGCCATTCATCAACCCTCCCATCCTGATGGACTCGGCCACTGCTGCTGTGGCTTCTGGCAGTGGCTCAACATCCACTGAGGCTGTCCAGAGCCAGGCCACAGAGTCTGGCTAGGACAGCCAGGAGTGTGTTGAGCCATCCACCTCTGCCGGTCCCCCTTCCCGAAAAAAAAGAAAAAGTGCTTTGCTACACATCCTGGAGGCAGAGGCGGACAAGGAGGAGGACCGCTTCAACCGCCAGCAGGCAGCCTCGGAGGAAGCCTCCGCCAAATTCCTCAAGCTCTTCGAGAAACTTGTTAGGAAGGAATAGTGTATTTTTTTTCTTCTTTTTTCTGTACTTTGGATGTGTTCATTTATTCTTTATTTATATATGTTACAACATTTAGTAAACATATTTAAGTTTGACCTTAACTGGTGGTGTGTTCATATTCCTGTTATTCAGCCAGTGTTCGTGGGTCTGGTGGCCCCGAACACCCTGTATGTAATATAAATGTGTAGGGGGGGGGGGGTACAGTGGGTGGTCACTGAAAATGTGTTCTGATATCTGTTCTTCACAGAAAATTCAATTAAAATCCTTTATTTATCCAGGTGAAATCCCGTTGAGATCATTGATCTCTTTTTCAAGGGAGACATGCAGAGCCAAGGCCATTGAGTGAGTCAGAGAAAATAAATTATCAATTTTCTTGAGAAAAATAATAAACGGGTCCCACAGACCCGAACACCATACAAGGGTTACATCAAGCATGAAGCCTTCTTTACAATTAGACATACAGAAAAACACATGTTTACTGAAGATACAAGGAGATATTTATTTTATACAAAGCTGAATATACATTTTATGATTGTGACCTGACTGAAAAGCCAACGTTTTTAAAGTCTTTTTGCAACCCAAGGCATAACTGTCTAAAGTCATGGCCACTGATTTCCGCTTTTTAAATCTCCACCTCAAATAATTCTGCGCATAAATCAACCGTGTGTAAAGTATCCAAATGCAATATCAGGGATGTTTTATTATAAATAATATATACATTAACATTGAGGCAAGTTACTGCATGTAGCTCAAACCCTACATAAGTACAATTGCCAACACATGTCTCTTCTTTCTTTTCAAGTTCAGTCAAAGCATAACAATATTTTATCACTGAACATGACTCAATTTCAACACTAAACGTAACACTTTCAAGAGATTGTGTGATGGCCTATTTCACATACAATTTGTAATAAAGATATGGGTCTGTAAAGTCCTTTGCTCTAAATAAACTTGAGCAAGGTGAAATTGGAAATAAGGCATATAAATGGACGAACAAAAGAACTGAGTAATGCATCTGGCCAGTAAATGCATTTTTCATCGGTGAAGAAAACAAACGGGTAACAAAAAAACGTGTCATACTTGTTGCGAATGGAATTAAAAGTAAATATTTGGGGGAACAATGTTCAGCTGATCAAACAGAGATTACAAAATACAGCGCTCTAACAAAACAGTCACCGCTGATGCAGCTGTTGCCACGTCATAATTAACGGACGTCGCTTAAATATGACCGCGCAGAGTAGAGGAGTTCTCATTTCTCTCACCGCCTGCTGCTTCCCCTCCTCTCTCCTTGGTTCTCCTCGTCGGCTCGCATCTCCTGTGGGCGGGACTAAGTATCGAGGATAGGAGTCGAGGAGGGGAGTCGAGGAGGGGAGTTGGAGAAATGAGAAAGGGCCTAGGATCATGACAGACATGAACGTTTTGCTAAAAAGGATTCAAAAGTAGCTTGCACACCTGTGCCAGGTCCACAAATAATGTACTCCACATTAACACAACACCATGACAACAGCTGTCCTTTAAAATAATGACGTGTTTTGAAATGACAATTGTATTCTACGCTCGTTGATTTTTGTTTGGAATTTCCTCACACTGCTTACACACTGCTTACGACAGCTTTTCCTGGCTCCAAGAAAGTATACTCTTTACATAAAAAGATAAACTCACTGACTCGTTTTTTAATACTCTTTATCCTTTATATCAGGGGTTTTCAAAGTGTGGGAAGGTGAGCCTCCCTTCAGAGAACATAAGAACAGCCGCGCCCCCCCTCCCAATTATTATTATTATTATTATTATTGTTGTTGTTGTTGCTATAATGCAGGGGTATTCAATTGTATTTCAAAGAGGTCCAGTAAGAGAAAATGTAATTTAAATGCTCTGTTTTCGCTGTCTACCTTTCTCTTTTTGAGCACGCCATTTGAAATGACTTGACTAACTCTCTTCTGGTCTCATTTGTGTTTGAATCTATCGTGCTGACTCACTGACTGCACCGATTTGATTGTCTGAGTAGCGTCACCTCCTTAAAACATTAAACAACAACTTTTTGTAACCTTTTTATCTTTATGTTTTTAAAAAAATGTTATTAACATTTTCAACTTTGCCTCCTTATTACACTCACCCCTACTTTAGTTGGAGCAATTAGTCTGCGTCTTTGATGCGCACAGGCGGATGATGCGGGGATGCAAAATGGAGACAGGAATAAATGCAGATCATCCTCTGGCTGCAGGCTTGACCGGTACTTGCTTTTGATCAAAGTAAGTATTATTAAAACCAAAATAAAGGGCGTGCCGGCCGTCAGCGACCCGAGCCGGCCGTCAACGGCCCGCTGACGACCGGCCGTTCTGTGATTCTGCAGAACACACAGAAGGCCAGTCCGCCCCTGCCAGGACCGGTCCATGAAAATCCTAGCTTCAAATAATCGTGGTCATACTTCCTCCGTTTTCTGCCAGACGCTGTCTCCTCTCTCACTTTAGGTAACTTCACTAAAAATCGATTCATGTTGCCGCTTGCATAAAGTTAGCTGAAGTTAACTACCCCGGGGAGGCGCGCCTCACACTTTGGAAACCGCTGCTTTATATGCTTCAAACACTCATCTTTGTTTAAATAATACCTTTTTAATCAATTGTTAGTTTGTTAAAAGTGCAACACCCAATCAATAACAATTCTAAATACTAGATATTATAACGCTTCTAAAAATTGATTCCTCTATAGTTATAATTTCATTATGGAAAGCCGGTATGTTGTTAAACTCTTAAAGTTGAATAATGATAAGAGGTGAAGAGAATTGACTCACAGAGTTCTGACTCATGGGAGTAGCTGTGCGACATGCGCTGTTGGAAGCACGAAACAACACATTTCATCTCGATATGCACCTTTATTTGCATTTCCATCCAAGAGTTCACAGAACACAACACATTTGCCAAGCTGTGCTCTTAAACAAATATTATATCAAACAGGTGACAGTGTGTGCAACAGGTGATACAACAAATAGAAAAAAATACCTTACTTGAATTAAACATGTTGCTTTTTCTATTGTGGAATTATTTTGTGATGTATTTTTTTGTCTGCTATTATTGATTTGATTGTCCATCTACATCACACTGAGTAAAGAAAAGAGTGTATTGTAATTATTGTAGGCAGATAAATGGAAATGTGGCAACTGAATGAAATTAACTTTTAATCTTCACACCTAAGCACAGCGCACAGTGAAATATAGTCTCTGCATTTAACCTATTCATTCAAACATTTATTTAAGCAGGTGGTCCCATTGAGATCATCAATCTATTTTTCAAGGGAGACCTGTCCTATCCTAGTATTAGGAGCAGTAGGCAGCTATTAAAAGGGCCCTATTATTGTCATTTTCAGTATTAGTATTTTGTGCCTCTACTGTGACATGTCTCCATGCTTTAATGTTCAAAAAGCTCTTTATTCTTCTACTGCCTGTACTGCAGCACCTCTTTTCACCCTCTGTCTGAAACCAGAGCCCAGTCTGCTCTGATTGGTTAGCTGGTATGCGTTGTTGTGATTGGTCAACTGCTTAAAGATGTCCAGAGCCTTAGCATATCATACCATTAACATGCATAAAAACCTATTTAACATAGTGCCCAGGGAGAAGCTTCAAGTTTAGGGTTCGGTCCAGTGACTTGCTCAAGGGCAGCTACATATTGCCCTGGGGTCAAACTGGCACCTCTCAAATGCCAGTGCACACTCTGTATTTGATCGATTCTTGGAATTTAACTGGTGACCCTTCCAAGCAGACATGTTACATTTGAAACCCTAAGTTCACAGAAATAAGACAACAAAATAAGTTGAATTCAGTCACCAGGGGGAGAATACTTACTTCCGGGTGTACAATTCGCTGTTATCCAATGGGAATGGACGCTCACATTGCCTTTAAGAGCTGCCGACATAAATGGATGCGGTGCTTCCATGAGCGTCAAATACCGCCGCCGATAGGAATACATTGCAATCAGTTGAAAGCTCTTTGCGTCTGTTTATGAAGCTGAAGGAGCCTAGGAGCGTCACAACTGGATGCCACGGGACCCTGACCAAGCGTCGCTCCTGGACGTTTAGGGAGTGAGAGTGTTTTGGCTAATACAATATGTCAGATTCAATGAATTAAAAACTAATGACATAATTTAACAAGAAGTTCATATAACTTACTTGTGATACTTAAATGCATATGAGATTGGAACTAAATGTAAGGAATGAAATTATTTGGAATATTTTTGTTGCATCATTTGCAGATTTCAGTCAAAATAATGTCTGTGCTTCTAAAGCTTATTGTGGTTTTGGGCACGGTTTTTAACAAATTATGTGTTGAAATGTAAAACTGACCATTGATAATTATCAATGAACCGCCTGACTGTCAGATTAATTACAAACCTTTAAGACACACATTTAAATTGTGTAAACAATACCAGCATTGTTGTAACATAGAACACTAACAGGAGGAATATATATGGGGGTCAATTTGTGGCAAAAATGTCTTGAGGTATTCTGTTATCTTTATTTTTACATGTCATTATGTATTATATTTATGGATTTTTACTTGTTTATCACTTCAGTTGTTTGCCTTTATTTTACGTTGTTTCCTTTCCGTACATGCTGATGACATACATCTTTAATAACCGGACACAAATATGCAGTCTAATGTCTTTTAATCTATTAACCTAAAACAGCTGGGCTCTTTTGAAAGCCTTACCCAGACAGGAAGATAAACAGGGATTATTTTAATAGCTGTGGATTAATACACTTAGTGAATTAGTGAGTATTTGAGACAGCAGTACTGATAGAAAAACAAACTACAACGTGTGTGTGATCATGATAATAAAAGAACAAGTCACACAGTGTGGTTTTATTTTTGTTCGTTTCCATAGTTTTGAGAGTATATCAGGGTTTGAGTCACTCGTATTTATTATGATAAAGAGTAGTCAGTTTTAAATCAAGCATGCAAAGAAAATGGTATAATTTTTCTCAGGAAGGGACAATGAGTGTTCTTTGGATGAATAACTAATGTAGCTTTTTAGAATTCTCAGGTTATTCACATTATGAAACAGCTCTTGTTGCATTCAGGAGATCACTCTGAAATGCTAATTATTAGCTATTTCAAATAACTTTCAGAGATATTTACACCAGCAACTCATGTGACTGATGAATACAATTTGAGTTCCAGGTAAAACTTCAGGAGACATTAATGTATCTTCAAAAATGTTACATTTTGTAAATTTTAAATAAAGCACACACATTAGAGCTGTAAATTCGGATAAAGTGTGACAGTTTATTACAATTAATATGTCAGCGTGTACATGGAAGTGACAAAACAAAGTACTACATATTTAAATGTCTAAATACAACAACCAAAATGTACATGATGAAATCTCAAAACAGTTTTTCTCTGCAAAACTTTTTTTGCACAAACATGACTCCATACTTCCTCATCGACCATCAGACTGAAAACAGCAAAAATATCCAATACCTGAGATTCAGTTCAGTTCGATCTACTCTATCGTCTAACAGCAGGCCAGGATCAGTTCGATCATGTCATCTGTAAAAGCTTAAGGCTTGAATTTATGATTATTCATGGCACTTTTAGCTTTTTGTAGATCTGGCAAATGAACCAAGAACCCACCCACCCCAGCCTGTGTTAAAACGTAAACTATTTGCATAAACATTAGTTGTATCAGTCCTGCCAACCAGTATGTGTGCTTATTGGACAATTAAAAGTCACTTTACCTTTAACTTGTACAAAGACAAAAAACTCCTACAGACAAAACACATGACCTTCAAAAATAGGAAACAAAAAACAAACTATAGTCTGAAAATATATACTATCAATTGAAACATTGGTCATCATTGATAAAGCATTTAAATCCAAGCAGCAAGTCATGGAGTCAAACTAAACTAGAAATATTGGAACAATGCAGAAAGTGCAGACATGATCGAAGAAACGCCAGGTGGGTGTAAAAGGTTTGGTGCAGCATTGTTTTACATTAAGTAGATTTTATACTAAGAACATGTGGATGGAGGTCTAGATTTAGAAAACATGCTAATTAGCTTTATTTAGCAGACAATTTCAGTGGCCAAAACAACATGATGACATTTAGAAAGGAATGTAATGGTATCCAATACAGCAGCACCCCATAAATAATACTTTATGAATACTTGTGAAGATTATTTTGAACATTTATAGAAATGCAAAAGGTTAAAATGCAACCTAAATCTGCAGTGGTCCAAGCAGAGGAGTATTATTTCACGCACCCACAGCTTAAAGTCCCAATATATACAGTATATTAACAAAAGAACAGTCCACTAATCCTACCCATAAAACCCCTATGTCCTTAACCCTTTGCAAATCCACCTTTTACTCCACCTTTTGCCCTCCTGGAATGTCAAACCTAAACATATGTCTCTGTTAGACACATATAAGACTTTAAAATACAATATAACAGAGTAAAAGGCAATTTGAGTATAAGAAATTATATACTCTCCCTCTCTCTCTCTTCTGACAATATGTGGAGATTATCCTGCTGAATATTATGTGTAAGTTTCATAAACATGTGTTTGCTACGGTGCTTATTTTCAGAAATATTCTGAAATCCATTGGAAAAATCCCTCTGCTTTTTGTGTGAGGAGTCCTATCTACAACTAAACATAAGCAAAACCAAGGACATGATCATTGATTTTAGAAGACATCCCCACATACACAAAGTCTTAACAATCCAGAATCAGAAAGTAGAATTTGTGCAATCATACAAATATCTCGGCACAATTATTGGCTCAAAATTGAGCTCTGATCCAAACTGTGAGGCTGTGTGCAAAAGGGGGCACCAGCGTTTGTACTGTCTTAGGAAATTGTCCTATTTTAACATTGACAAAACCATGATGATCATGTTATATCGTGCTTTTATCGAGTCAATTCTGTCTTTTTCACTAATGTCATGGTTTGGTAACCTGACTTTAAAGAGCAGAAACTCTCTGAGTCAGATCATAAAGTGGTCCAGCAGACTGATTGGTGAGCCACAGCTAAACCTGGAGACCCTGTACCTCAGGCAGTTACAGCGATTATCCAGCTCCATATTAGACGATGACTCCCACCCTCTGCACTCAGAATTCAAGCTTCTTCCTTCGGGCCGGAGGTTACTCCCAAAGAGTAGAACGAAGCGGTATAAAAACAGTTTTATCCCAGCAGCTATTGCACAAATGAACACATCATAGGAGCGTCACACAGATGTCTATTTTTATTTTTTTATTTAATTGTGAATTTTGAATGTCCATGTTTGTACTAGTGTTTTCCTTCTTAAAATGTTTTTTAAATATTTTGAGATTTTTTGAGCAGGGTATACTTGTACTTTTACTAGTCATTTATTAGAGATGTGTCTGTTGTTTGTGTTTGTTTTTAGTGTCAGGATGGAACCCTTGTCTTTTTCTCTGCAAACAGAATCTACCTACGGGTACAAATAAATAACCTGAACCTGAACCTGAACCTGAGGGAGCTCTTACGATGCTAACTTCTGGGTCGGACGACAACAAAACTTCATTTTTGCGCCACTCTATTAGCAGCCACATGCTTACTGAATTCACCCATCAAACTGTGGCCAAATCAACAATCATGTATTTTGATTGGATTATATCCGATTGTACAAATGTTCTTTTGTGTCTTGAATATTCAATAAATATGGCTTTGTGTAAGTATAACACCCTTAGCTCTGTATAGAGTCACATCTGTGCCGAATGAAAATATGGATTGACAGTTTAGTGTACGGTACACAAAGACAGTACAAGGTTAAGCCATGATTAGACAACGTATGTTTTGGGAATCTTTAAATATATGTATATTTTTTTTAATAATAAACAGACTGAAGCACACACAACTTACGATGACAACAACGCTACTTTTAAATAATTATTGATGCTGAAAACGTATACATGCGCCTCTGAGCCATTTCTGTCCTGCTTAGGCACAAATCATAACTAGCTTATTTTAGTAACATTGTGGTACCACTTTACAATAAGACTACCCTTATAAAGGATTCATAAAGGGTTTATAATTAGGTTATTAATTAGGTTGTAAACACTTTATTAATCATTAAGAACCATTTATAAACCAGTTCTAACATAGATCAACACAGGCTCACTATTTGGCAAGATGACTAAGCCTTATATTGGCTACTTAGCGAGAATCAACTCAGTGAACAACAGATACCAATGATGCTGGCTGATGAAGAAGACGAAGTAAGCTAAGTAGCCAATATAAGGCTTAGCAGTACAGATAAATGTGGGCTCACTATTTGGCAAGCAACCAGTCACAGTTGCCCTGTTTATTTCATGTCTTATAAAAGCTTATTAATGATTTATAAAGGGTTCACAACCTAATTAATAAATGAATTACAAACTATTCGTAAACCCTTTATAAGGGTAGTCTTATTGTAAAGTGGTACCAAGCGTTTGACAGAGGCCAGTCAGGTGTTTCAGACAGTAGGACATGTCCAAACACTTAAGACTCAAGCCCCTTCACAGCGGTGAGTGCTGGAGGAAAACAAGAGGCTAAATGTGTTAGCTGCAAGGGCTCAGCAGGTCAGTGCCAAATAAGTTTCACCAGCAAACAGAATACTACAGAAAGTGTAACATTACAAGACAATGCAACACATTGTGTGGATATGTTTTTTTTAATGATTTTGGTGTTGGTTGACATGCCTGTTGCTTTTAATCACAACTTGGAGGGATATGATATAAAGACGGGTTAATTGGGAAACTAAAGTATCTTTGATTTACCTGTAAGCTAACTTGGGAATAGAATCGCTGAAATCTCTATCTAAATTCCAATCAGACGTCGTTTGGATCTGGACTAGACTACGAGTAGCAGAGCTTGCTTTTTGCTACAATGTATTGCTGTAACAATGACGGATTCTTTCGACATTGCCTTAACAAGTATTTGAGGTCGTTTTTAATCTCTTAATGGCAATAGTTATCTCTTAATTTCACTGCAACAACCATGCTGTCCTTTACACTTTGACTTCATACTGCACATAATATAAGTTAAAAACTCACATCTTGAAGTCAATATTGCGGTTTCTCCTGGAGGATAGTGTCAAAATCTAGTCTCCACTTCCGACATGTGAGCAGAGACCTTTGATTTACCCTCTAGCTGCTATCTCTTCCTTAAAATTCAGACAGGAATCTTGGTATACAACTTCATTCGACTGACCCTGCTGTTGAACTCTCCCAGCTCTCAGGAGCATGCCTCTGTCGAAGAACAATCAATCCACTAATCAACAGCCTCCATTATACCCACCACATTTAGAAAAGCTTGATTGAATATCTTGAAATGTCAATTCGAGGTCCAATCAAAGGCGGTGTTACAGGGGAGGCTGCGAAACTCAGAGATTCTGGGGAATATTGAGTCTCATTTAGCACACTTGCCTATTGCGCAGCGTGCAGACGTAGTGGAACTGATCGTGGAGTGGAGCACCCTGTGTCATACTGCTCCAAGAAATGCAATCACCACCGGCGGGGGTGTTCCACCATCGAAAAGGAGGCACTGGCTATGGTTCTGACTTCAAACCACTTTGAGGTATACGTTGGGTTATCAAATATTCCTGTCACTATTCTTACCGATCACAACCCCCTTGCGTTTTTGCAGAGTATGCGTAACACAAATTAAAGGTTGATGCGGTGGAATATTTTCATGCAAGCCTTCAATGTTGAGATCAAACACATTCGTGGCTAAGACAATGTGTTGGCAGATGCATTGTCACGCTTACAATATGTAGCAATTGTTGCCAGTGTGTTGTTTGTGGTGTGTTTGACTGGTATTTGCCTGTTCGGTGTGTGGACTGAGTGGTCGTTAAAGACAAAAGTAGTCGTGAGCGCGTCTGTCAACTCAAGTTGATTGCTGTGATTGTTTTGTGTTCAAAAAATAAAAAAAATCACTAACTCATGGTGGGGGATGTTATGTGCTCCCCTCCTTTTTGTCTTTTTCTGTCTCCCTGCTGCGCAGGTGCACCTGGTCGGCCCCTGGCTCCGCCTCTGCCCAGGTGTTCCTAATTCCACTCAGCCGGGTTATAAGGAGAAACTAGAGGAGAACGAGGTCTCGCCTACCCTTACGACCGGAGACACTCTTCTTTTGATTATCTCTCTGCTACTTTTGAGCTGTAGACCGTGTATCTTCTGATATTTTTATGTTTAGCCTGGAGTACCTGGTAGCCCAGTTTTTGCGGTTTTATTTTGTTTCCCATAGGGAAGTACTTCAGGAAACTCGACGGACGGACGAACGGACGGGGGGCCAGTGGATTACGTTGTGATCAGCTGTTTTAGCGCAGTTCTCCAGTGAAGGGGGGAGTCTCCCTCCGCAGCTGGTTGGCGTAGTTTTGGCACAATTCCGTTGTACAGACCGACGTTAACAGCAGCCCGGTCTGTGCACACGGAGGCCGACTGTCGTCCGGTGATCTAACCGCATTCTGGAAAAGCTTCACAAGTACGTCGGTACGCAAATGCGCTTTGTGACACAAGTGACGGTATGCATTTCAGATTGTTGCCGCGCATGCGTACCTCCGTACCAGTTATGTGTTTATAAGCATATTAACCAAAAAATAAACAATGATTTGTATTTATCATTTAAAATGATAGTTATTTTTGGCCTATAGCAAAAACAGACATCAAACCAACAATTACACTTTTTAAAAATGGTCCCTGAATCAACCACAATTGCTTCTGCCCAACTGTATGTTTGGTGGTTAAGGATTGCCATTCCATTTATGCAAACCAAAACAACTTCTGCAGTTGATTCTTTGACTGAATATTGTGTTTCCATAAACGTTTGTGCAGCAATCCATTACCTACCAACACCATAAACGGTTTTGAATGCAAACTGAATGGTTTTGCAATAAAATGTAACTGTCCTTGTCTTGTCTCATTGTTTGAGACACATAACTCAAAAGTCTTGCTGTGTGTAACACCGGGTGAAAGTAAAGCATGGTGTATTTCAGTCCTTTTTTAGACATATTTAGGGTATACAAGAAACAGGTGTAAGAGTACAAAACACAACAGCCAGTACAAACAGTAAAAACATGACTTAGAGCTTGACGGTCACACCCAAAACCTGTTTAGAAATGGCTCACGTCAGGGTTTTTTTTCTTCTTTATTTGCAGGTTTGGAACTAATATATATATAAAATATATTTAAATCTTTATAGCAATTTCACACTTTTGTAAGATTTGGATTCAGAAAAAGTTATAGCTTTGGATGTGACTCGACTCTGATCAGAAACTTCTTAGGTTTTCAAACCTCAGTCAAGCCGAGTTGTGAGAACAACACTTGAGTCAGTAACATCTGTGATGTATTTTTCTTCATGGCGATAGAAGACAGTATGTCTACGGAGAAACGTCAAGAAGCTCACACAACACATCACTTGTATGACAACGCAACACCACAGAACAATCAAAACCTTGCCAGAAAGATGTGTGCGGGACGGTGAGGTGCTGTGGTAGGAATACAGAGATACGTGGGTGAAAAACAGGAAGCGACACTTAGGACTGTGAGCTGTTGATGAGGTCATAGCAGGATACAGGCAGCGTGTGATTGGGTAAGTGTAGGGCACAGAGGGCAGGGAACAATGCAAACTGTCCGAAGTAGAATAGGTAAAAGGGTCAGTCTAAAGTGTCTCTCACATCTCCATTTGAGATTCTTTGGGTGGTGATCTGTCCTTTATCGAGCCAGAGATGGTGTAAAACCTGCAGGGACATAAACACATTTTTAAAACATGTTTGACTTCAATTAATAATTTGTTTTCAATATGTTTTTTCTTTGCTAACTGTGCCTTTATTAAAAGGCACCATATTAAGCCCATTTTCCATATTGTATCTTTATTTTTCTCATACTGCCTATGCTCTGATTGGTTAGGTAGCTGGCTTTGTTGTGATTGGCCAAGCGCAATGTTCTGCCCCTTAGCCTATCACATACAATGTGTTGAAGCACGAGTATTACAAAGTGTTGTCACTATGTTACAGAAGTAAACAAAGGGGTCCAATGGAGGTGTTTCAGGCAGTCGGAGGGAGTGTGTGGAAGCGAAACTCCCTCTGGAGAGAACTTTTGGACTTTAGCCTTTGCAGACCATCTACATGCACACAAACTGGAAAGAAACCCAAAAATAGAAAACACTTAACAGCACAATAGAGATCATTAAAACAAATTAGAGACAGAGGGGAAGACCCATCTAAATAGCCTTAATGTTGGAATTGAACACAGGTCCGCCACAGCTGCGACTGAGCCCCGAGTCCATGGGCCGCTTCTCTACCAGGTGAGGGCAGCAATAAATGAATCAGAAAATCATAATTCCAAAATAAAGTTCTTCAAACTAATGCTTTATATCTGATCTGGGGCTCAGGGGGGTATTGCTCTGATCTGCAAATCAGGGGGTCACGTTCAATCCCATCACTTGCAATCAACATGTCAAGGTGTCATTGGGCAAGATACTAAATTGCTGGTATGTCTACGGTCGCTTTGGATAAAAGCCAAACACCATGTAATGTAATGGAATGGAATGGAATGTGATGCAATGATTGGTTTAATATACCCTGGAAATTCTCAAAGACATCTGTAGTTCCTAGTCAGCTGGTAGCCACAAAAACCAACAACGTTCCAGTGAATATGAAGCGTGAATTAAATAACTAAAGCGAGCTAATGCTAAGGCAGCACTGTGCCATGCATGAACGGCATGCTTCATTAATCACAGAAATAAAGGCTAGAAAGATACGCATTGTACGTGAATTTACAACAGAGCCGGCCAGCTAACCAACCAGAGCAGACTGGGCTAGTACATTAATGTGTAAAGTCCAACCTGTGATGTGATATGGAAATGAGCTATTAGCTCAAATCTGGCATAATTAATCTCTTCTCTTTTCTGAGATTAATGTATTTGTATGCATGGTCCTTGTTGAAATAAATACATAATATCCTCCAACCATTCTTTTTTAAAATATAATACAAACAAAATAATATCCCTTCTTTCAGTTTTTCTTTTTGTTTGACAGTTTAGAGTTCATGCATATGAAAACGGTATTGAAATAAAAACCCAACCGTAACCCCATTTAAAAAAATGAAAAAACAAAGAAAGATACCACATGTTTTACCTTGGCTTTCTGAAATGCCTGCGTTTTCTCATAGCCTGAAAACAGGAGGATTTGACGCAGGAGTTTTTCAGGTCCACCACCTGGTAGATGATGGGGTTGTACATGGCGGAAGACTTGGCCAGCAGCGTGGGAATGACGGACACAGAGATGGGCACAGAGTCCGGCTCACCAAACGCTGACACCACTGACACCACTGCATAAGGAATCCAGGCTATTAAGAAACCTGTACAGATCAGCATTGCCACCTGGAATACAAAGAAGATTCAAACAATAGCTCAAAGGTTATACTGAATACCCTTATGTCTCTTTTTAGTCACCCACCTTTGTGAGTTTCATCTCAAGGTTGTGGCTGTTGGTGATGCGAGCATCAAGCTGTGACATTTCCTTTGCGGATGACTTGACCTTGAAGATAATCATGACGTAGGAGAAAACCATGAGGACTGTTGGTAAGATGAGACAGAAAAACAGGATGGCCACGACAAAGGTCTGTCCGGAGACGGAGGCCTGGGCCAGCCACCAGTCCAGTGTGCAGGAGGTCCCGAAGGGTTCCGGGGCGTAGTTCCCCCAGCCCACCAGGGGCATCGTGGCCCAGAAGGCTGCGTACGCCCACACGAAGGCCAGGCACAGGAAGGCGTGGCTGCGCTTTAGCCATGTGCCTAAAAGTGACAAAATACACAAGAATGATGGTGGACTAGTGGTGACAGAGATCATTTGTGAACTGAAATGACATCATTTCAATATAACCATGCAATTATTAGTTTCAGTTGATAATGTGCAACCCATTTTAAGACAATTCAAATCGGACAGAATGTAGAAAAGAAGAATAATCTAAGTTGCTGCTTTCTTAGTGCAGTTGCATCAGCATCAGGTCTCAGATGTAGACAAAGAAGGAAACTAGGTTGAATTGAACAAATCATAGTAATTAATGTCCAGGGCCGTTAATACTTAAGTCAGAAGTACCCCAATGTGCCTTGAAGGAGTTCTATGATACATTTCAGTCTACTTGTGTAATTGCATTAGATTTAACAAGGGCATATTAGAATTACCAGAAAGGTGTATATTCTAGTCATAGGTTTGGGTCCAGGTTGTTTACAGTTACTTAATTGTTTTTTCGCCCTAACTCTCTTAAATTAAAGCTCACCTAAACACATTGCCATTCATTTCTGTAATTCACTGTACATGATATTTAGGAGAACAACGTCAAAGGAGATCCGGACATACCGTATCTGAGATGACAGATTTTGAAGTACCGGTCCAGACTGACCACAGTCATTGTTATGAGGCTCCCACAGCCGAAGAAGAAGCCCGCCCAGCCATAGAAACGACAACCCTCCCAGCCGAACAACCAGCGGTGGGAGAAACTAGATACAACGAAAAAGGGCTTTCCCGTCACTGCAAGGACAAAGAAGGGGAAGGACAGAGATGAGGGAGAGGAAGATAGAAGGATAAGATGCATGAAACGTGAAATGGAAGGAAAAACAGGATGGGAACGAGTGGAAATGGGGTTGAAGAAAGAGAGAAGGGGGTTGACAGAGAAAGGATCAATTACAGAGTAAAAGGAACATGGCTATGATAAGATTAAATGTGTATTCTCTTCATCCAACCATCTTCATTACAGATCACATGCAGAATCTAAGGAAGATACTTAAGATACTAAGTTACTTAAGAATGAATAAATACAATTGTGATTCTGTCTTACGCCTAGCACTTATGATACAACGGAAATCCATTAAGGTTTGGTTAGGGTGGTATGCAAACTGTGTGTATACTACAAAAATGATTTATTCACACAAGGCATGTAATGTATAATGCTTGAGAATTTATAATAAACACAAACAAAACCATCCTTTTCCCCCCAGTCTAGGGAGACAAAGATAGCAAACATAATTTCATCATAATTGAACAACCATTACAGTTTTTGATCATCTGTACACCGGATGATTAAGCCATTTCATCATTTGTATTAACTAAAACATTATCAATTGGGTCTCTACCCTGCTCTGGTTGGGGTTGCAGAAGATCAGTCGGTCTGGAATTGGTAAGGTCTCGGTCTTGGTATTGGAAATGTCTTTCAGGCCTTGGAAACCGGATGACTAAATATGGAATGTGGACTGGTGAAGAGGCAGTTCGGCTTCAGGGACGCTATATAGTTGATAGGTTGGTTGCAAAGCCTAAACTTCACTGTCTCTGTTCTTTTTATATATTCCAGCCCACACCCACATTACAATTACAGTTACATCTGGTGCCTTGACACAAAATAACAGGCAGAAAAACCTGACTGAGTTCCGTGTGTTTTAGTTTTGAAAGCAATAACCCCTTTCCAATTTCCACACTATATTCAAAGGATGAAAAGGATGAATTGATGTGACATCCCTCCGACAAGTGCCATACTGAACATCATAAAAGGAAATTGAAAAAGAAGAGGAAAAGGACTGCTTGGTAAAATCAGCAGTTTAAGAATTCCAGTCCTGTCTTACGTATGAATGCTGTGGTATCTTCAGGGGGATTTGTAATAGCATTTTTCCTTGAAATAGGCAATGACCTTCACACACAAACCAGGGTTAATGATATAAGCATTAAGCAGAAGGCTCAAGTGTACTTATTTTTGCAGCAAATCGCAGCGGCTCACAATTTGTTTTATGTGTCAGATGTGACCCTCTCCCTAGAGACCTGGAGCCTCATTTATAAATGTGGCGTGCGCTCAAAAGATGGCGTACATGTACGCCAGTTTCTAAGCAATCTTTGCGATTTATAAAAAACAAACGTGTGCGGTCCTCCACGGACACTCTGAGCCATGCGTACGCAAACAAATGGGAGAGATGAGAAACTGCGACACCGTTGGCAGAAGGAAGAATGGAGAGAAACATGTGAAAACTAAAAAAAAATTGCTAGTGGGAATGCTTTATGCTGAAAAGCTGACGCTAAACTGCTATGCTGAAATATAATGTGTAAGAAGAAAGTGAAGAATTTTGATTGAAATGATACATGAACACTGTGGGCTTGAATGTGTGATGAGAGAAGAAAAGAAAGTAAAAAGGCTTGAAAAAGCAGCAGAATATTTGAACTGCAAACTTTTGAACTAACTTAATGGCAAATGATCTGTCACCATGCCCATGGCATTTGATGACATCCCATAATACGCTTAGACGCGTTGATGGCTGCATCGTTACCAAACCTCTGAAGTTTTGGGCCGTTTGAAGCATTTTCACTGAAGTTATGAGAAAACCGTGTTTCATGGCGAGCATTCTGTTGCCATGGCAACGGCATTTGAATAAATCTCAAAACTGTCCCGTAGATGTCTTCACGGACACAGGTGTTTATATTTGAGCTAACGACGTCTCCAGAGATCAAAGGTTTCCATGGTGATGGGATTTAATGGAGACATGTTGAACGTTTTTGTCACTTCATGCCCTCAAGAGGCATTTTGGTTAAATATTTTGCTTAATTTTTTTTCAAGCTACGAGATGTTTTCCTACGTTTCTCATGGAAAATTATGTCTCAGGAATGTAGGGTTTGGGAATTATGGCAGGTTAAAAAGAAAATATGAAGGCAAAATTAAATCTGTCCTCCACTATAGCTATGACATCACACACTCTAAAATCTGAAGAAGGCCTCTTTACCAAGGTCTGAACAATGTTTAATATCTCTAAAATTACGAATCAGATTTAAAAGTTGTGTTACACGAATAATGTCAGAAAGATGTGTAACATTTTAAAGTTGGAATGAAGTTTCTGAGTGAAAGTGTGAAGGAGCAGTTAGCAGTTGAAGTTGCATGAAGATTGTTGAAGTCTGAAGAGTTTCTCCATTGACTTCCATGTTAAAACTTCGATGAATTATGGGATGTATCTCTGGAATTATGAAAGTTATGAATAAGAAAAGTAATAGCCATTGATTCCCGACCGAGCTGAACGTTTTGATGTTCGAACGGAGTTTCTGCGATTTGGAATGTGGGAGAAGAAGAGGTGCAAAATAACCCGGCGGAATAATAAAGAATTTTGTGCGTAGCTTAACAGATAGTTGGAATGCTGCTTCAGCATTATAATACCATAAATATAATGTCACCTCTCATCTATCATATATGAAGAATTAATTTGTAAAAAATGATTAAAGCCAATCTTAAAATGATTTAACAAACGCCTGTTTGAGACTCCTCAGTGCACACAAAAACATAACTTGGAGAAATAAATAAATACGGAAATGTTATTTAAAACCACCTTGAATATGTTGTCTTAATGTTATGAAATGTTTTCTCATAAATGATGAGGTAAGCAGAAGGACAGAATTACATCTAAACTGACGCCGTTTTGCATTTCTATAGGTTGTAGATACGAGCATGGTTTTATATACTATCATGTTTAATCATGTTTTGTGCCGTTTGCCAAGACTTGATAAGTCGCTCGTAAAACACAGGAGGTATGGAAACTAAGAACACCATATGTGTTAAATTGTACAGCTGATATAACACAACACATTTGTTTTATTTCATTTAACTAGTGGATAGAGTTGCTGCGGGGGGGGGGGGGGGGGTTGAGATGCACAGGCTGCAGTGGAGACGCTGCGCACAGCTGGTCAACAGCTGGAACACAAACCACAAAAACAATTCAGATCCATTCATGACTCCACTCCGGAGGGATTTCCTGATCATTTCTTACAGTTTCTCATCATGGGGGAGTCTCCTGTCCCCGGCACAAACACACTGCCTGAGAAAGGTTATGTGTATTTTTGTCTTAAACTTTTTTCGGACCACTTATTTATTTATTTTGGTGATGATCCGACCTCCATGCTGCTACTCTGGTTCAAACTGCATCCACCAAACAATGTGATTTGTCTCAACCTCACCAAAATAACCAAAATCTGACTGTGTGAAATGTCTTTTTTAGCTGTTCTGTCGGCATTTCCTCCGATCTTCTTCCTGCAGTCAGTCTAAATTAGGGATGGGCAACGTGGATGGTGGTGGGGGCCACATGATTTATGTACTGGCCACCAGGGGGCTGCCGGTTCAATTGTCACACACACACACCCACCCACCCACCCACACACCCACACACACACACACACACACACACACACACACACACACACACACACACACACACACACACACACACACACACACACACACACACACACACACACACACACACACACACACACACACACACACACACACACACACACACACACACACACACACACACACACACACACACGCACAAATTCCATGTATTGTATGTAATTATTAACAAATATACTAACTCTGACATCTTCATTGACTTTTTTCAATCTTTCAAGGAACATCCTCTAATAAGCTCACTAAACAAATATCAGTTCACAGAGATGTTATTTAATTTTTACAAGTGGCATGTTTGTATTGCACAGGTTATTCAACAGTGGAATAAAACTATTTTAAACTATTGGAAAGCACAGAAAATGTGTGTGCATTAAGATTAACCATTAAGAAGACATAAACATGAAGTCATGAAAACAAACCCAGACATTAGTTGTCTAACTTAAACCTAAGACACTTGTAGCCTGTCTCTGCATTCCCCTTATTCCACAATAAGGGGAATGTCCACACAGACACCTGTCAACCCGCACTCTGCTGCTCCACACACAAACGCGTCACAGATTATTTTGCGGTATTTGGCTGCTGAACAAAATCATGTACGCAGCTCGCGACGTAACTAGGAGTCTAGTGGACGGTATCAGTGCTACAAATAATTTGCCCATCCCTGGTCTACATGAATATTAATACGTGCTGTTTCTTTGACTATTTATAGGTAAATATGGACGTTACGTGAAGCCCGCAAAAGCTGCGCCGCAATTCGAGTTGATTGTGATTTATAAAGGGAAACTGGCGTAGGACGTGCGTGTGCAGTGTTTTATAATTCTGAATATTTTTGTGCGTATTTACTTGCTTTGTCCTACGTACGCCACCTTCCCACGTGAATCCTATGCAAAGCTTTATAAATGAGGCCCCTGGACATACCAACGGCCACGGCATGAAAGGGATATACTGCACATCAGATTACATGAGACGTGATGTATTATTTGAATTGCTGGAAGCCCAGTAGGGCCAGAACACAAGGTTGCTCACACGTTCGGATGCTTAATAGTATATTTAAAGATTATAAGTCATAGCATGAAAAAAACAACAAAGAAAGTTTCAGCCGTACAAATCAGGCCATTGTTTTGTTTGCCCTTTGGCTTGGCTAGCCTGGTAACTAAACCATTGCTGTTATTTGTCCTCCAGCTCAAGGATTATTGTGTTTGGAGAATATGTGCATAGTTGAAATGTGGCATCTACAGTAGGCTGAGGCCCAGTTAGTCCCAGCAAGCATACATAGTTTGTTTAGGGGGGTCTTATTTGGTTTATGCCTTCTCCACACTTTTGCTCCATTTTATAGGAGTCATTTTCCTCTGAAGATTCAGACTTCAGGGTTACCTACTCAATTATTCAATTGATGAAGATTCGCCACCACTGCATAAAATATCACTATTATTCCTCTAAACCAACATTGAAAAGTGTGATAGGATTTAATTAAGGTTAAAAAACTGTAACTTCCTTTCAAAAGTCCATACAGGGGCGCAGCTGCCCTGTGTCAGGGGGGTATGCAGCAACAATTTTGGCGCCCCCCCCCAAAAAAATTTTATATATATATTATATATATATATATATATAGTAATAATAAATAAATAAGTCTGCTGGACATGGCCTTTAAATAATAAGGGTTTATTTTAAAGCATATCAGCCACTGTAGGTCTACCATCATTAAATAATAAACAAATTTACACATTTACAATCATTATAATCAATGCAACATAAAACATTAAAACATTAAAATGCAAAAGTAAGCTTACAAAGATCCATTAGAACACACTCTGTTAACAACAACCACAGATGTAAATCACTTTATAGCTAACTCTGGTACCTGAACTGTCTTGTACACGGCCCCTGACAAATAAGCTAATAAATAAAAAAAATTAAAAAATGATGTAGCTTATGTAACAATGTTGCTACCTGAGATTGTAGTAGAGCACTCTTTAGTTGCTACTAAATCGTAACATGGCGTGCCTTTGCACTTGCCCATTTATCTAGTATTGCATCGAATGAAACAGTTCGTGCCACACTGTTTTCAATTGAAATGACTGCTAATTGGGTTAAGCGATCATTGCTCATGTTGGAACGAAGGTATGTTTTAATCAGCTTTAGCTTGCTGAATGATCTCTCGGCAGAGGCAACTGTCATAGGCATTGTCAGGAAAACTCTCAGGGCTACTGTCAGATTTGGGAAAACCAAATCAAGGTTCTCCTGTAGGAGGACATTTAGTTTATCCAGAGCCTTTTCATGCCCCCTAAGTAGACGGCTTGCTGGGTAAATTTCCTGAATGATATCCCTTGAAACATCATCGGTAGCCAGTGCATATCTTGTCACTGATTCCTCCAACTCAGCTTTTGTCATGTGTTCCATTTTGTAAATGAACTTAAACTTTTCGGACACAAGCTGAAGATTGCAAAATCTGTCAGACAACTCCTGAATTACAGTGTCAACAATAACATTAAAAACCATGCACCTAAAATGGGTCTCAGGTTCCTGTTCAAAATGGCCAGTGCTTGAATCATCTCCATGAAATCTCTTTTGCTTTCTGCAACGTCTTTCCTTAAAGTCAGGGGAAGCATCCATCTCAATGGCTAGTCTGCGTGCAATGTCAAGGGATTTCTGAAACCCCTCCTCTCTATACTTACAGAAGAATTCTTTCAGAGAATCGATCATCCTTATGGCAGTGTCCATCGAAATGTTCACTGCTTGCATTGCCTTGCTAACAAACGTGATCTCTGACAATAGATCATACCAAATCAAGAGGCACATCAGAAACTCCATGGTAACAATCTCGCCAGAGAGCGACTTTGCCTCTGAGACTGTTTTGCCGTCTTTTTCCACTTCCTCAAGCTTTTCCAAAGCGTCAAGAATCCCCCCTAACTGGAAACGCACAGCTTTGACAGAGTCTATTTTCGCCTCCCACCTGGTTTCACTGAGAGGCTTTAGAGTAATGTCCACAAACTCTTTGAGGATATCCCACCTCTTCACCGAAGCTGAAAAAATGGTGTACAGTCTCTGGATAGTGCCAAAAAAGGTAAGACACACTCTGTTTGATGATGCAGCATCACATAGGAGAAGGTTGAGACTGTGGCTACAGCAGGGGATAAATAGTGCCTCTGGACACTTCTGCTGCACCAAGGCTTGAACACCTTTGTGTATACCTCTCATATTCGAGCCATTGTCATAACTCTGTCCCCTACAATTCTTCAACTCCAACCCCAGGCTATCCAGCACCCCAGTCAGTGTTTCTGTGAGACCTTTACCAATTGTGTCCTTCACAACTATGAAGCCAACAAAAGACTCATTGATGGTGGCTTTCTTTTTGTCGTCCGTATGAACATACCGGATTATGACTGAGGCCTGCTCCTGCTTTGAAATGTCAGGAGTGCAATCCAACTCCACAGCAAAGTACTTGGAGGCTTTGACCTGGGCACAAATTTTACCAAGTACACAGTCTGCAATTGAATCTAAAAATTCATTCTGAGTGCACCAGGAAAGATATCCTGTGGTTTTTTTAGCCGCTACCTTTCTAAGATGCTCTGCTAGTGTGACATCATATCGTGCTATGACCTCAAGGACACCCAGAAAATTTCCATTTTTAGGATCTCCTAATGTAGCATTCTTCCCCCTCAGTGGCAAGTTCCTTTCTGCGAGAAAGAGTATGCAATCGATCACTCTCGTTAACACGCTTCTCCAGTGTGCCTTTTCAGCTTCTATGGCTTTTTGCAAGGTACTGTCAATTGTCTTACCAAGGCGTAAGCGAGATGTTAATTCTTTCCACAAAAGATACGCGTTGATGTGTAAACCACTGGTTTCATGGTGCTGCAGCGTTTTTGAAAGACTCTGCCAGTTATTATATCCCACCACAAAGCGTGTGTCAACAACGCTAGCTCCACCGAAAAGTTTACACGCAAAACAATACACCTTATTCGTACTTTTAGAATACAGTAACCAATCTCGTGCAACTTTCTCTCCATTTGACATTGTGCGAAAACAATACGCTTTCGAAAAACACCTTCTAGACTTCTCTGATCTTGGATATGGCCCATCAGGACATTTGTGTGGGCCATTTTCAACAACACACTGCCTAAATGAGTCCCCAATCTGATGTGGTGGTGGCCAGTCTGATGGATCTTCTGAGTAAGGCCTTGACTCAGCCCTCTCCTCTTCACCTCTCTGTTCCACAACCTCATCTTCACCTCTCTGTTCGACATTCTCTTCCACCTCATCTTCACCTCTCTGTTCCACATTCTCTTCCACCTCATCTTCACCTCTCGGTTCGACATTCTCTTCCACCTCATCGTCACCTCTCGGTTCGACAATCTCCTCAAATTCCACCTCTGTGGTGAGTGGCTCTCCATCTCTGTCTGCACTATTATCCCCAAAAAGGACACAGTGAATAGGTTGGTCAACAGAACTTCAAACCATACTGGACATTGAGTTTTGTGTGGTCAAACTAATAGAACTCCTACTACCTGACATCATCACTGGTCTCATCTCTACTTGATGCCATCGCCGACCTCATGTCTGTCTCATTCACTCCTTGCCTGTGTTCTTTTCCACTAAGATATATTGTCAAACAAACATTATGAAATAGATTTTCCATATTAGTTTTTCCTTATTAATAATATTAAAATAATATTAAGAAATGAATCTGTTGGTATCAAGACCCCTACACTTACACCTAATGTTAGACCTACCTGTTGCCTTCCCCTGTCTTTCCTGAGCCACCATCCTCACACCTGAATAAAATGAATTCACTGTTAAAGCAGCTGTCTAAATTAAATTATTATATCAGCCCAGTGATAAGGCAACTTAATAATAAAAAAAACAACACTATTATGCCGTGTAAGGTTGTGCTGCTGTTGAAAGTACATTCACATTTTGGATTTTAAAAGAACAAATAAAAAACACTATTATGCCGTGTAAGGTTGTGCTGCTGTTGAAAGTACATTCACATTTTGAATTTTAAAAGAACAAATACGGAGAGCTACTTAGCACAGACCTGTAAAGAGATGTGACCCTGTAATAACAGCTTCTGTGTCACCAAACAGATGTATAGCCTGTATGTCTGACAGCACAGCTAACATAGACAGCTAATGGCAGCACAACATATTTAAATGATTCCATGGTTAGCTATGTTTTCCAGCTTCTTGACATTTATTGTGCATGCTACCTTATATTTACCAGTTGTTATTTTACCTTAATACAATTTGGACGTGACATGCATGGGGTTTAACCAAAATCTAAATGTAGCTATCAGAAACATCGGTTTGCATTAAAGCTAGCCGTAAACCACACTTCAGCTGCTAGTGTTAGCAAACACTAGCCAATCTGAGAACAGTCTGTTAACATGAACTGACATTTGCAAGCCTCTTATTTGGTAGCAAATGTGTGCATGATTCCATGATAAACCAGAGTTATTGCATTAGTTATGTTTTCCAGATTCTTGTCATTTATTGTACATGCTACCTAATACTTTCCATGTCAGCGCTGGCGCAGCAACATTGGTTTGCATATTCTAAGCTAGCCATAAACCCACCCACCTTTGGCTGCTACATGCCCAGTGTTAGCATACGCTAGCCAGTCAATATTTCCAAGCACAGACAGACGTCACACTTTAAATCATCCTATTCCTACCTGTTGCCTTTCAACATCCACTTATTTAGCTGTTGTCGCATCCCTTGACACGCCGTCTCCTTTTCCCTCTTTCTTTTTCTATTTTCTGCCCCCGACCGCTTTTTTGGTTTATCCATGATTTCTTTTTGACGTTAACTCACAACGAGCGCCTGCTCCTCAGTGTTCACGGCGTCCCTGCTCGTGCTCCCTCCTCTATGTCAAAATTCTATGATGGAATCTTATGAGATAGGGCGCCCTTCTCTAGCATATTACTCCTCTAAAATGTTTTAAAACCTTAAGGAAATGCAGAAACTATTTAGAAACATAAAGAAAATACCATTTTATTTGTATTTAATTTAATTTTTTTTTTTTACCATCGCTTGTTGGGCGCCCCCACTGGTGTGGCGCCCCTATGCGTCGCATATAGTGCATACCCACTTTTTGCGCCACTGAGTCCATACATACACAATTTCACACGAGATGCATTGGTAAGAGAAAAACAGTTACATCTAGTCAGTTTGTGCTTGCAGGTCAATGTATAATCATTTTAATAATAGTTTCCTAGGTATAGCTGATTTGTGCAAACATTGCTAAAACAGGGATGAATAGCAATTAGTTGGCCCCATAATACTCTGCGTGTTGGTGACACAAGAGGAAAGGTCACAGATTAGGATAAACTCTAGGAGTTGATCAATACTCAACAATTCCAATGAAACAAGTTAATCAGTTTAAACTCGTAAAAGACATTAGTGTTGATCCATGAACATATTGACCTTGTCATTGTGCTTTTTACAAGATTGGTAGCCCTTGCAATACAGGACACTAGGGCTGCAACAAACGACTAATTTGATAATCGATTAATCTATCGATTAATGAAACGATTAATCGACTATTCGGACTATTGTGCCTTGCACAATTTCTCAAACGCTCTTATTTAGCCATCAACTTTTAGATTTAGCTTGAGGTTGTTTTAGGCATGTGGAAACTAACAATGAAGACAATAAAGGTGAATAATTGATTCAAAAATACATGTATTATTAAATTAATTTAACACATTTTGAACAAAATTAACATTGCATTTTATTTAAATTAAATAATCTGATGACAGAATAGCTGAAACTTTAACAAAATAAATAACTCAGTTACCTCTAATCATTAACCAATATTTGTATAATGGAGTTAACTCTGTGTGTTGCTGCTAGCATTCCTGACGTGGAAAAGTTACTCGTGGATGGGGCTACAGAGCTACTAGAAAGACAGTCGAACCCGGTGCATTTCTCCGTCTGAATGTGGTGCACTTTCGCTAAATGTTTAGACAAATTGCTCGTGTTACCGCCCTTACATGCTAAACTCTTATTGCACTATTGGCAACGAGCATTGTCCATATCGAGATGGGTAACATTTAACCACACCTTGGAGCGCGTTCTCTCCGCCATCTCCTCCTCCGTGTGTGTGTGTGTGTGTGTGTGTGTGTGTGTGTGTGTGTGTGTGTGTGTGTGTGTGTGTGTGTGTGTGTGTGTGTGTGTGTGTGTGTGTGTGTGTGTGTGTGTGTGTGTGTGTGTGTGTGTGTGTGTTACATGCATGTAGCAGCCGCGTGTGTGTAAACTGCCCCGCCCCCTCGCACACAGACGGGGGAGAGAGAGATCTCGTCTGGATTGGAAAGGTCGAAAATACACCATAGACGAATTTTTTTTGTCTTTTTGCATATTAGAAACGAGTTGGCGACACTAAGACTGTGATATAATGTTTATGTAGCAATAAGACATATTTTTTAAATGTCTCCAGTACCGATAGAAAGACCGATAACGTTGGAGCTTAACGGTGCGTAAACCAAACGTTATGACGTCACCAACGAATCGATGACTGAATTAGTTGGCAACTAATTTGGTCATCGATTTTAATCTATTAGTTGTTGCACCCCTACAGGACACATCCTCTGGGAACTATGAATATTCATACTAGATTTCATTGTAAACTTGCCAGATTTCAAGATGGCTTGCTCCAGACCCAAGCATTAAAAGGACCTACCGGCCAACAAAATAATCTGCTCAATGACCTCGTCATCTTTAGGTCCCTCAGGACAAAAACTAATTTCAATAATCGAGAATATTAATAATGATAATGTATTTAGCCTATCTTGATCCGTACACTGTCTGATACCAATTGGTCAATGCACTTCTGGACAAGATAAGATTATCGTCAGCGACAACTATCCCTAATGCTTTTATTTTTTCTAATCAATAGATGTTTTTTCATGTTAATAGGACTCCAAGATATTTTGAGATATAACTGCCAGTATAAGAAAATCTTTAAGGCATTATTTTATTTACGAAATAGGATCTTCATGAGATTTAGGAATAGCACGCCGTGTCCTTTTAGGACCCTCAAAAGGCTTAATAGAAATCAGGTCAACCTGGCGAGGATTATAGCAGTAGTTACATCATTTCAGTTGTATAATGTCTAAATAAAAAGAATGTACTCATTATTCAAATTCAAAGCACATTTATTGTAGACTTTCTAATAGGAATTATTGTTGATATATGTGTAGGTATTATATTAATGTGCAATCTATTCCTTTTTATGTGTCAAACCAAACCCCCACTTTTTTATATTTTTTTAACACTTTTTCTTCACTGACCAGAGCCATGTCTCAATCTTTGAACGTACAGTATCAACATTTTGGAAACACCTTCTCATTCAATGTTTTTTGTTTATTTAAAATTGTTTCTACTTTGTAGATTAATACTGAAGACATCAAAACTATGAAAGAACACAAAAGTGTTAAAAAATCCGGAATATTATTTTTATTTTAGATTCTTCAAAGTATCCCCGTTTTGCCTTGAGGACAGCTTTGCACACTCTTGGCTTCTCTCAGTCAGCTTCATGAGGCCGTCACCTGGAATGGTTTTCAATTAACACGTGTGCCTTGTCATCAGTCAATTTGTGGAATTACTTGCCTTCTTAATGTGTTTGAGACTATTAGTTGTGTTGTGCAGATGTAGGGATAGTGCACAGTGGATAGCCCTATTTGACTACTGTTGCAATCCATATTATGGCAAGAACCACTCAAATCAGTAAAGAGAAACGACCGTCCATCATCACCTTAACGCTACGTACACACGGTTCCATGGCTTTGACGCTTGCCGGTGGGCGTGTCTGGCGCTTGGGGTTAACGCGACCAACAACCAATCACATTAATCTCCCACACACACAAAGCACGCGATTTGATTGGCTAGCGCTTGTACTTGCATATGATTTGATTGGCTAGCGTCGATGCTTGAAAAGTTGAACTTTTCTCAACATTCACCGCGAGCAACGCAGGCAAAGCGAAGCAACGTAACGCAAAGCGTGACGTCACCCCATTCACAGTGAATGAGAAGCGTTTCCGTCGAAGCTTCCAACGGAACCGTGTGTACGAGGTGTAAGAAATGAAGGCCAGTCGATCCGGAAAATGTGCAGTCGCAAAAACCATCGAACGCTATGAGGAAACTGGCTCTCATGAGAACCCCCCTGGGAAAGGAAGATCAAGAGTTACCTCTGCAGCAGAGGATAAATACATCAGAGTTACCAGCCTCAGAAAGCACAAATCAAAGCAGCTCAGATTAGAGCCCACATAAATGATCACAGAGCTCAAGTAGCAGACAATCTCAACTTCCACTGTTCAGAGGAGACAACGTGAATCAGGCCTTCATGGTCCAATAGCTGCAAAGAAGCCGCTACTGAGGATGAGCAACAAGAAGAAAATAATTGTTTGGGCCAAGAAACAGAAGGATTGGACATTGGACAGTGGAAATCTGTACTTTGGTCTGATGAGTCCACATTTTAGATTTTTGGTTTCAACCTCCGTGTCTTTGTGATATGCAGAGAAGGTCAGCGGATGGTTTCTGCATGTGTGGTTCCCACCGTGAAGCATGGAGGAGGAAGTGTGATGGTATGGGGGGGGCTTTGCTGGTGAAACTGTTGGTGATTTATTCAGAATTCAAGGCACACTTAACCAGCATGGTTACCACAGCATTCTGCAGTAGCCAGCAAAATATAAATCATATTCTGGAAAAACTTTTTTGTTTACTAGATAATTCCATATGTCTTCTTTTATAGTTTTGATGTCTTCAGTATAAATCTACAATGTAGAACAAATCAAAATAAATACAAATCTTTGAATGAGAAAGGTGTGTCCAAACGTTTGACTAGTCAGTAGTGTGATGTTATAATTTGTAAGAAAATGTTACAAAATACATTCCTGCATTCATAATCTGACAGTATTGTGTTGGTAATAGCAGCAGCAGTCTGCTTTAGCAGGATGCTAACGTGGGCATCCCAACATGCTTACAAAGGCAATGTTCACATTCTAATGTTTACCACAAATATTGGCATAGCTTGTTAGTATAGAAGCATGGTATAATAAGTACCAAAGTCTATTGTCATTTGTTCTTTAAAAAGACCAGTCATGTGATCATGACTTTTAAAGCTGATACCTTTATTGTTAGTAACTATGGGTCATGCTCAATGCAAAAGGGGCGGAGTGAGACCAGAAATTGTTAGGGAGTTGGTGATTTTTCATTTTCCATTGTAAATTGGGATCAAATTATTAAAAGGCCTCCTAACCTATAACAACTACTTAAGTGTGTTGCTGAATGGCCCTTATTTAAGAGCAATGAATTCGTTTTGAGTGGCAGCCAATGGTGTGCACCTATGTTATTATACTAAAGGTCTTTCTGGGAGTACTGTAGTTAAAGGAAGTGCTTTCATCTGCACTTAAGACAATAACACATGAGGGCTTGCTCATGCAAACTGAAGCATAGTTGAGAAAACTTGAATGGATAATTATGTTTCAACAAGCGGAAAGAATTTTGTCTAGTCTGGCTAAAAAATCTTAACAATGAAAAGAAGGGTTCTTATAATGCCAGAGCAGCTCACTATTCACTCTAAGAATAATAATTATTCTATGTCTCTGTTCAGCAGTGTAACCAGGCTGAGCAAGATCTCCTGAGCTCTATTGAGCCTTCTATTCCTATAGCCATCAGTAGTACAGTATTCATGAGCTTCTTCGATAATAATCAGGGGTGCACATAACTGGTACGCATGCGTGGCAAAAAACTAGATGTCCACAAAAAAACTTTTTCCCAAAATATCTTCTGACTTTCTTGGACAGATTGAACTGGGTGCTGGCCGAGCCGAGCAGGCCAGAACCAACGGACCTGTGAAGCTTTACAGGAGGCGGGCTTAGATCACTGGACGACGGAGTTGGTCGACGTGTGCACAGACAGGGCTGCTGTTAACGTCGGTGTGTCCAACAGAATTGTACCAAAACTACGTCAACTGGCTGCGGTGGGAGACTCCCCTGTGCACATTCTGTGCCCCGCGCACACACTGGAGAACTGCACAAAATCCGCTGATCGCAACGTTCACGTTCTGTGCTGCTGCAGTTTTATTTACAACAAACTTACTCAGGGTGTTAATGGAAGAGTTTGAAATCAGAAAGAGGTGGAAGAAGTATTCAGATCTTGTGTAGGAATACTCTTGGCTTCACTCTTGGCTTCCTTTTCAGACTTAAATGTTGTTTTTCAACTTCATCCCGTAAAAGGTTGGTTTCTGGCTTATTCCTGTCCCAGCTGGACTACGATGATACCATTTATAGATTTGCTTGTCCCACTGTTTTGGCCAAAGTTGACCAGTCTACCATGCTGCACTGCGTTATATATCAAATGCACCCTATAGGACTCATCATTGTAAACTGTATAGCCTAACTGGATGGTCCTCACTTACTATGCGTAGGATGCAACATTGTTTTTTATTAATGTATAAAGCCATTTTAGGTAAGCTTCCACTGTATATTTGTGCCAGATTTGCCCCAGGTTGTGACAACCTCAGATCCAGTGGCTGGATACGGTTCCAGGTTCCTGCTGTGCGGACTGAGGCTGCACTGTAAAAATGGCTGTGAAATCCAGTTATTTACAGTGTTTGTGCACAGTAAATTACTGTATACCATTTAAGAGTATAATACCGTGTTTCGAACCAAAATTTACAGCAACTCTGGAGTTACTGTAGAAATAGCAGTAGCAACGTCCCAACTGTATAAAATCACAGTAACCAACAATGTACCGTATACAATCACAGTAACCAACAATGTACTGTAGATATTCACAGTAACCAACAATGTACTGTAGATATTCACAGTAACCAACAATGTATTGTAGAAGATCACAGTAACCAACAATGTACTGTAAATAATCACAGTAACCAACAATGTACTGTAGAAGATCACAGTAACCAACAATGTACTGTAGAAGATCACAGTAACCAACAATGTACTGTAGATATTCACAGTAACCAACAATGTACTGTAGAAGATCACAGTAACCAACAATGTACTGTAGATAATCACAGTAACCAACAATGTACTGTAGAAGATCACAGTAACCAACAATGTACTGTAGATGATCACAGTAACCAAGAATGTACTGTAGATGATCACAGTAACCAACAATGTACTGTAGATGATCACAGTAACCAACAATGTACTAGAAGATCACAGTAGCCAACAATGTTATGTAGAAGATCACAGTAACCAACAATGTACAGATGTAGCACTCCAGCTTACAGCTTCCTGCCTACGACCTGCCTAAGACCAGTATAGAGGAATGTTAAGCCCTCCCACTATTTTCCAAAAGGGCATTGCCAGATTTTCAATTTCAGGTTTTAACCAGGAGATGGCGCTTCATTCACAAATACAGAAAGACAAGTTTCATGGACTTTCAGTTGTGTTTTGAAGAGCATTTGAGCACATCAATATTTTAGATACTATCAGGTGTGAAAGTGGTTTGAATTTCTTGCAGGTACTATAATGCTACCCCGACCTTCATTGGTTCATATTGTTCTCCTCCCGCCCCCAGCTTCATGCATCCCTGAACACAAACTTCAAATTTGTAATGTCTTTATGGGGTAGAAATTAGAAACACTTGACAATATGTATAGTCAATTATTTATTTTCAATTGTGCATACAACTTGTGTCAAAACTTAACAGACCATTAGCAAGGCATGTTGAGGGAGGTAAACTACACACTTTTCCACATTTTCCACAGAGGGCTGAAGTAGCTCTCCTCTTCTGTGTACCGGCGAGCCATGCAGCTTGTTGAGTGGGCTGCTCTTCTTCCTTTGCCCAGCCAGGTCTTCACATAAGGCAGTGGATCCCACTGTCTGCATGGTGGTCCCACAGAGCTAATGAAGAGGAGATTTGCTGCATTTGTTGTTGTAAGTTTGCTCCTATACTCAGTTATGATGTTATTCATTGTGCTGAACCCCCGTTCACAGTCAGCATTGCTTGGAGACAGTGCCACTGCCATGAGCAACTTCTTCATTTTGTTGGGAATGTTTCTTCCTCCACTGGCCTTGTATTCTGTGAATCCAAGATGGGCCTATTGTTGGTTCACATGTAGGACATCACACAAAGCCCTCACCTCATTATCTCCAAATCGAGGATAGTCATGGTCCCAGTTGTCAGGGTTGAGGACTGCCATTTGATTGATAAGGCTGTTATAAGCCTCTTTTCGGTTGGCTGCAACACTGGCCTGTGCTCTGTTTGCTGTGGTTGTGAAGAGTCTTTCTTTCATATTGTCTGCCACTGCTTGGATGAACTGAGCAGAGTCAATGATGGGAGACCTGCCAACTCTTAAATCCTCTCCCTTGAATTCCATCACTTCCTCTGCCTGACTGGCATCAACTGCATGTTGTCCTGGGTAGCAATTGAAACTTTCTATGCGTTTGACATACGTCGTCATGATGTCATGGGCCTTTGGGAGTGTGGTCTTCCTGTTCTGAAGAATTTCTGACAAGTTCTTAAGTTCAGTCAGAACATCTGCCATCAGTGCAAGACTTTTCAGGAAGTTGATGCAGCACAACTTAGAAAGCAGACCTTTGAATTTGGCCCTCTCTCTGCTGTCCCTTGTATCATCCTCTGATGCCTCACGGAAATGTTGTGCCAAGACTGGATAAGACTACCAAACTGCAGAGACTGCCCTCCATGAAGAAGCTACCCAGCGAACACTGAACACTTTTCCAATCCTCCTGAGGGCGATGTCCAGGTTGTGAGCAAATTCACTCAGCTGCCGCATGTTTTTTGGTGACTGGCTATATAATGAATATAGGCTGTCCATGAATGCCTGGAAGTCCTTTGTTCCCCCTGTCACATCCAGTGCCTGGTCAACAGCAAGCTCCAGTCTGTGATTAAGGCAGTGCCATAGTATGATACCTGGGAAGTCATCCTGGAGCAACTTCCCAACACCTGACTTCACTCCCAGCATGACACTGGCCCCATCACTGCAAAATCCAATGAGGATTTCTCTCAGCAACTCAACAGTAAAGCCATTTTTAAGCAAGCAACCCATAATCTGTTCCTTGATATGAGGAGCAGACATACTATCCAGCTCAACCAGGTACAACGGAAAGGCAATGGGCTCCATGTCTCCATCAACACTAGCCTTCAGGAACACAATTAGTGTTGATTTGTGCCCAACACTGGTTGACTCATCAGCCAATACTGTGATTTTGCTTTTGGTCTCTATTATCTTTTTTAGAAGTTCCTTTTTCATCTGTGATGACACATGCTCAATTATGTCAACAGACAGTTTTGCTATGCAAAACACGCCCCAAATCAGCAGAATTTGCATGCTGCAGGTCAATCAGAATCTCAAAGTCTGTGAAAGGCTTGTTGTTCTTGGCCACATAATAGGTTGTCATGAATACCTTGGCAGTAGACTCAAACACAGACTCCTGACTACTCGCGTTCATGTTCAGAAGAATATCTTTATTTGCTGTCTGAATAATCTTGACTGCTTCATTATGTGCTGCAGAGTTCTTGTGTTCACGGATTTTTTTGCGCAGTGATGAAAGCTGGACATCCCTTGATGGACCAGCTGGGATTATCTTTCCATCAGCCTACTGAATAGCAATATTAACACCACGGGAGGCCATGACACCCAGATCCTTCACATCATGGCATGGGGTACAGCCTAGCCTTCCATTGTGAGCATACATCCATTCATTTTTCTGTTTGAACTGTTCATATTGTTCTTCTTTCCATATAGAAGGGTATGCAGTAGGGCTAGCATCACCTATGGTGGCTTCTGAGGGACCTGCTGCCACTTCTTCTGGCTGAGTCTCCTCTTCCTCCCTCTGGGCCTCAACTGTTATAAATTAGAATAAAGATGTATAACTAAATTCAGCAGACAGTCAAAAATGTACAAGTCTCTGTCTTTCTTTGAATTTTCAGAATATTGGTTACATAAATTAAAATACTAATAAAATAAAATGTATGCCACAATGTGCAGATTAAAATAGAAGATATCAAAGCAAAATATTTAATGTTAAAATAGTATGCTGTGTACATGTTGTGTTCTGAGTAAAATAGCCATTGACTATATAGAGCAGGGGTGCCCAACCTTTTTTTAACCAAGACGGCGGCGATCGTTGACGGGGGGGGGTTATTAACTATAGTTATTTGACCACAATATTTGAACACAATTACAGTTTATTTTATTTTCAACTATATTCTTCTTCTTCTTCTTCATATTACTACTACTACTATTATTATTATTATTATTGTTATTGTATATGTAATATTTTTCACTCCCTTCTCTTTTTCAAGTGAGGGTGCTTAACATTCAACTGGGACCCTTATACACCCCCGTAGAACCGGGCCTGGAGGTGGCCAAACTACGGCCCGCGGGCCACATGCGCCCCGTTGATGTGTTTAATGTGGCCCGTCCAATATTGGTATAAATGAGCCAGGGTTCCCGCGCTGATCTTAAAAAGCCTTAAAGTCTAAAATACAACGATCCAATTTTTATTTATGTTATCCCCCACTGTCCACACGCCGCGCGCGCCGCGAAAAGTCCCTTCCTCCCTGGTCGTCGCAGCTGCGCGTGGACGTCACCCCGCGCGCGGGAGAATGAGATTAAAACAACCCTCAGCCCGACATGAATCAAGACGGAACCAAACAATGCCCCCCGGCCCGGCTGTCACATTGATACATCATTGTGGCCCCTGAACCAAAAAGTTTGGCCAACCCTGTTGTAGGACATTAACTGAATATTGTTGTTCTACTTTTAGACATCTCGAGATCGACTGGGGATCGACTGGTTGGGCACCCCATATAGAGATACAGTTTGCTAGTTAGCTAACTTATTATATTCATCATGGCCATGTTCATGTCCATTCTCTGGGCTAAATAAGCATCATCACCTGTGTCATCTGTGGGCGTTGTTTTTCAAATTTTAAGCACATTCTGAGTTTCTTCATCTCTCTCCTTTCTCTTAAACATCTAAAGAGTCGTCGTTTGCATTTTTGCTTTAATTACCACGTAGCCTAATTTTCTAGCTGTCATTCAGTCACTCCATTCTTTTCTCCTCCCGCTATTCTGATCAAGTGGGAAAAAGCTAATATGTGACCCGCTCTATCGAAATCAGTCGGAAGTCGCAACGGCTCATTTCAAAATAAACGTGGATTTGCGTAAAAAAAAATTGTTTTTCGGGGTTCGGGTGTTTTGTTTAATAAACAAAGTCTTGGCTTTCAGAATATGAAACTTGTTTCGGCAAATTCAGATGATAAATACAACTTAGAAGCTTGTAACGGCATAATTACAAGCGAAGAACGGAGTAACTTGAGGTCACAGCAGGCATAACAGCAGCCGGTGTTTCTCGTTAGTGTTTTCCCCGGGACACACACACACACACACACACACACACACACACACACACACACACACACACACACACACACACACACACACACACACACACACACACACACACACACACACACACACACACACACACACACACACACACACACACACACACACACACACACACACACACACACACACACACACACACACACACACACACACACACACACACACACACACACGCGCGACCAGACCAGTAATCCAAACCAAAATATCTGCCCTTCGTAGTATAAATTCCACGGGTGGAGCTATCAATTCTTCCCGGTCCTCCGGACCGCCTGGAAATCTCTTACCGGTACTAAGGACCGGGTAGGACCGGCACACTTTCAACACTGGATACTATACTAAAGTATATCTAATCTTGTAATTCAATAACATATAGTCTTTATATATTAAATAATCATAATAATAATGTACATTTTTACATTACACTTCTTTATTTGTTATGCTCATACTTTTACCTTTACAATCGTTTGCTTTAATATGCAGTATATTTGTTGTATATTTTTGTGTTTGCTTCCTCCTGCTCCCTTTCGGACACAGAATGTATGATTTATTATTATTATTATTATTATTATTATTATTAATATGAAGATATTATTAAGATAAGATAAGATGTCTTTATTGATTGAACATTTTAGTTTAGAATTTGCTGTCCCACGGTAATTCAGAAGGCTCACAGGTCACATTCCGACCATTATTTAAAACAATAGGTGCTTTCACACCGTCTACAGTTTGATTTGTATAGAGGGAGCTCTGTGGCTGAATGGCCAGCGATTAGGTGCGGCGTTATCATAGGTGATCAGAGCTAACTGCCTGCCGTCAGATTTCATTTAAAAAACAGATCTGATTTTAAGACTATTTCTGCGCTCATAAAGAATGATAAGAATAAATATAATGCGTATTGAACTAATTTAATTAATTAGTGAGTTTATTTAACACTAGAACCACCAATCGGGTCAATTTGTGTGATGTGTGTTGTGTGTGTGCAATGTAACTTTTTTTCAATAAAATATTAAAGTCTCCCAGTCCGTGACTTTTCCTGAAAGGGTGTTATGTAGCACCCTATATTGTTAAAAATTGCATTCTAATTGCGGGATTTGACGGGTTTAGGTAGGCCTATACAAAAACCTCTGGCGGTTCTAGTGTTGAGGTAATTAGGTACAGTAGAAGCCCTTTTTTATCAGTAAAAAATGTAGCAGTTGAACATAAAAGTCAACTAACTGAGGGTCACTTGCAATGACAGTGTTGTGTCTAACTGTAAGCTTGTCACTCAGAGTAACCTACAGTTAATTTAGCTGCTGGAGAAGAAAGATCAGGGGGGAGGGGGGGAGAGAGCTGTGGTTGATGGGCCATTAGTTGTGTAAATACACAGCTGAGAGCTGCCGTTTCATTCAGACTGTTTAAAAAACGATAACAACGGACTATTTTTCAAGATCAAGATCCCTCCGCTACGCTTTGGGATCCTTATCTGCCGACGAGGCTCCATTAAAATATAAATATATTTTGTGAATTACTGAGTTTAGGAACGTTAATAATGTTTAATGAAGTTGAATACAGTATATTCGTATTTGTCAGGGATTTCATGTCATTTCATGTAGATCTGCAATAAAAAAATTGTTGGGGTATGGGGGGGTCTGGGACACGGAGTAATCTGCGGCCGTGAGCTGTTATGTGCCATCATGACACGCATGGTGTTCTTTTTTTATATATTATAATGAAGTGCGAGCTGTGTGCTCGAGTCTTCCTGCCTGTCGGCTCTGCTCATGGATGTATAATAAGGCTCTGCTGCTCCGAGATGATGGTCTAGCTTCAGCAGCTACATTACCTACGGGTGCGTTTGTTAATATTAACTGCACGTCCGGAGTCACTGTGGCACAGACTGGACCGCTGGTGAACAGCTGTTAGAACGGGCCGTTCAGGGGTTCAGAGCAGAGCTCCCTGTCAGAGCGGCAGAGCGTGGTGTGAACTGAAAAGTTTTTCTGTGGCAATATTATTTAAGGAATCGTTGAGCTAGCTAGCTAGCATACATTGTCACTATCTGCTAACGTTAGCTTTAGCCTTCTATTTCTAATAGTTTTTTTCATAGGCTATAAAAAGAGGTGGTATAACTATATATATATATATATATATATATATATATATATATATATATATATATATATATATTGTACTTGAGTAAAAGTAGAAGCACTCAGATCTTGTACTCGAATAAAAGTGGAAGTACTCAGATCTTGTACTTGAGTAAAAGTCGAAGCATTCAGGACTTGTATTTGAGTAAAAGTAGAAGCACACAGATCTTGTAGAGTAAAAGTATAAGTACTCAGATCTTGTTCTTGATTAAAAGTAGAAGTACTCAGATCTTGTACTTGAGTAAAAGTAGAAGTACCAGAGTGTAGGAATACTCTGTTTCAGTAAAAGTCCTGCATTCAAAATGTTCCTCAAGTGAAAGTAGAAAAGTATTCTCATCAAAATATAGTGAAAGTAGCGACAGTAAAAGTGGTCATTGTGCAGATTGGTCCATTTCAGAATAATATATATGATATGTTTTATAATGATTGATCATGAAAGTGTTCTCAAAGCTGGTAAAGGTGCAGCTAGTTTGAATGACTTTGTATACTGCAGGGTAGCTTGTGGATTTACTCCAGGTGGAACTAAAGTCTGATTTAACACTTGATTATATTTCACATCATTCATCCACATCTGTAAAATAACTAAAGGTATTAAATACATGGAGTGGAGTAGAAGTACACTATGTACCTCTGAACTGTAGTGGAGCAGAAGAACAAAGTAGCAAAACATTGAAATACTTAAATAAAGTACAAGTATCTCAAAATTGTGCCCAAGTATAGTACTTGTTGAGTTTATGAACTTAGTTACTTTACACCATGTGGCTATAAAGATAAAAAGACTTAAACCTTGCACAGAGGCGCGAAAATACATTTTCAAAATGCTCAACAGTGCTGCCAAAATTATAAACTGACTGCTACACAATTAAAATAAATGCTTTTATATATTTCTATTAGATGTGACTCTTTGGCGTTTCTGTTATTATTAACACTGCTGCTTTAGTTGTTCTGACTGCTGAAATCCTCTGTTATTCCGTGGGGTGGGGGAGCCGGGGGCTCGGATCCTTTTCACCTCTTTCATACAGATGAGTTTGCATCCCAAAGCCTCAGTCACCTTAATTCATGTAATAAAAACATCTCAGGTCAGTAACACTCAAAGCTAAATGTGCAATACCGTGTTCAGCTATGTTACTATTTATAATGTTATTGTTGTTACATCAGAAGATCTACATATTGGAATGATTTCTTAACTTAATGTAGGCCATTTTTTACAATGTGTGTTTGAAGGATTTATTAAATTACTATGAATATTGTCATTGTTGAAGGTTTTTAGAGAAGGATGAACTATAAGCCTGAATTACATAACATTTTATACCTAAAAACATAAAAGCCACAATAAATAAATCACAATTATTGTAGTTATTTTTACCTCCCGTATTGCTTTCAACCCACCAGCTTTTATGGTGTTGTTACGTCACTAACTGTAAGCTTGTCACATACAGTCTATGGTCACTCAGAGTAACCTACAGTTAATTTAGCTGCTGGAGAAGAAAGATCAGGGGGGGAGGGGGGGGGGGGGGAGCTGCCGTTTCATTCACACTGTTTAAAAAACGGTAACAACGGACTATTTTTCTTAGCGGATGCATGTCAATTTAAATCAATACAACTATTTTTTAAATCAATAAAAACATTTTCTGAATCCATAAAAGCATTTAAATTAATATTGGGAGTCATGTCGTTACTTTGTTGAGAATGTGGCCATGTAATAATCGGGATAATTTGCAGCGACTTGTTCCTTATGGGGAAAATAACACCCGTCGGCAGATCAGGATCCCAACGCGCAGCGGAGGGATCTTGGTCTCCATTAAAATATAAATATTTTTTGTGAATTACTGAGTTTAGGCACGTTAATAACGTTTTAATGAAGTTGAATACAGTATATTCATATGTGTCAGTGATTTCATGTCAATTCGGCGAACATAAACATAAATGATCGTGGTGAAGATGATGATTAAATTAGGATTAAAAATCGAGAGCCGGGCTGCATTTCCTCCCATTCGTTTTTTTTGACTAAACAACATTATTTTGTTAAATAACAACCTGGTGATGTTTTGTAAATGATTACATGTCTCTTATTTAGCACAGAGTATGATATCCGTGACATATGGATCTTAACAAAGTTCCGCTGTACATCCAGCGTACTGTATCTGACTTTATTTCACATGAGCTCCAGTGTGGAACCCCACTGCACCCCCTGGTGGATCAATGATCCATTGCAGCTGGCTTCATTATAATTACATTTATCTATCACGGGGACGGTCTCAAGTCAAGCTGGAGGTTTTCCCTTGAGCGAGGGCAGATCACGTACCAATCACGGCCCTCGCGTTTCAAACTGTCTGAAATGAATCGCTACATCTGTACTGTAGATATTCACTAGTGCTGGGGGGAAACGATTATTTTGAAAACGATTAATCGGGCGATTATTTTATCGATTAGTCGACTAATCTAATGATTATTTTTCTGATGTTCGATTTATAAAAAACATAATGTATCTCAAATAAATACCAAAAAACATTACTTCATTCATGACAACTGCGCACCAGCTTACGTGCAGCCCTGGCCTGGACATTGCTTGGCTCCGTTAGTTGACATACATTGATACTGACGTTAGTCTAATGTTATGTTTGACTCGTAAACGACCACAACATGAGTTAGCTCTCTGTGCAGTTTGTTCATTCCGGGTTAGTAGCGGCTAGATAGCGGTGTTCTGCAGACGTAAACTAGCTACCAGTCCATCCAACATTAAGTGCTGACAAACGTTAACTAACACACAGCTGGTGCCGCTAGCTAGGTAGCTAACATTAACTACTAACCAACCAAGCACGAACAAACCGCACGGAGAGCTATAAGATAGTTAGCACTACCGAAGTGCACAGAACTCAAGCTGCACAACACACTAGGGCTGTTCCTATTTATGAATATGCTTTTATTTCGAAGGAGAAAAGTAATATCTACATATAAAGACGGAGAAAGTAAAAGATAAAGTTTATGGTTAAGTGTTAGCACCCCCCGAACAAGCTCTTACGTTGATATTGGAGATTTCAATAAATTAAATTTGAAAGACCTAGGGCGAGATGTTTTTGTTTGGAGGCTTTTTGCAGGGCTTCGTGCAAATTCCCGTGAGGAGGAGGTGGTAGCCGTTTCAGTCTCCATAGTGTTTAAAGTGCGATCGCAAACTGCTTGTTGTTGTTTTGGGTGACCCACGTGTGTGGCGATGTGTCGACGAGGAAATATGTCGTTGACATCGTCGACGCATCGACTTCAAAATATAATAATATAATCAGCGTCATCAGATCTGATGCTCAAAGGGCACCCTTTCAGCGCCCTGGCCTGTGTGTCTGTGAGTTGTTTATACTCGTATCCAAGGTGACGCTACAGTAGAGGATGGCTGCGTCTGCAGGTGTAGACTCCGGTGCTAGTGGATCGCCGGAGCTGTAGATTAACATTTGCACGCTTATTGTAGTAAGGGCAATGCCTGTAGCACCATGGAGCATATGTGTGGGCTGGACCTGTATTTTACAGGAAAGGAGTGATCAGAGGGTCGAGTTGTCGATTCTTGTTCAGTTTTCATCTTCCTCACCCTCTCAGACTTTGAGTTGCGCGCGCTGCTAAAGAGATGCGCTAACATGGAAACCAAACAATGGTGTAGCTGTATTAAAGTCAGAGTGGAAACAGTCGTGAGTAAACCTGATTTTGTCAGAAATCGGGAGAAATGCAGGAGGGTTGGCAAGTATGACACACACACACACACACACACACACACACACACACACACACACACACACACACACACACACACACACACGCACGCACGCACGCACGCACACACAATGTTCGTATTTAGTCTCCTGATTTTCAATGCCCGAGTATGGTTTTGTCACCATTTCCATAGCCCCACCAAAAATATTTTCCACCAGCCGCCACTGAAGATCACAGTAACCAACAATGTACTGTAGAAGATCACAGTAACCAACAATGGACTGTAGATGATCACAGTAACCAACAATGTACTAGAAGATCACAGTAGCCAACAATGTACTGTAGAAGATCACAGTAACCAACAATGTAGTGTAGATATTCACAGTAACCAACAATGTACTGTAGAAGATCACAGTAACCAAAAAAGAAAGAACCAACTGAAAAACCCCCTTTATAGCTAAAATATCTTAAATAAACCAACATATCTTTCTTAATATATATAATTTTGATGTAGTGTAATTATGTTAATGTTATATACTTATTAGATATATATTTGCAGGGGCGCCGTAAGGGGGTGAAAAGTTAGAATGATTCTAAAGGCCAGTGACTGACAGGGGCCCAAACTATTTTAGAATATTAAGAAAAAAATGTTTAAGTAACCAATGTGATATCTTTTCATGGGGCCCAAAATCCCTGGCGGCGCCCCTGTATAGTTGTAAGACCCTATGTCTTAGCAAACCGGAAGAACTACAAATGTGGTGCTGATTTATACAAAGAATGTGTCTTGGCATTGCACCTTAAAAACGCAACACAGAGGAATAAAAATAGACAAAAGTAAGGTAATAATCATCATGTATTATTATTGTGGCGCCTCGAAAGTAGACAATAATAGCCGATAACAGCTGGGGGAGGTCTCAAAAAGCTTGCCTGAAGTCGGACAGCTCGGTGTCGCCTTGATTCGGTTTGCAATGGCGGGATTTGTATTACCGTTCTTCGTTGCAGATGAACAATTATTATAACACTACAAATTAATGACTCAAGTGTCTGTTCATTTTAAAACAAATCAATACAAGGGGGGTTGAATCCTACATGTAAAAGACAGAACGACTTAATACTTTGCAAAACTACTTCCGTCAGTGGTCTTGACCAGTTTGGTTTTATAAAGAATGCACAAATGTGTTTAATCGTTAATGTCAGATATGTACTAAGTAAAGACATTTGTTCCTGCTCAAGATTAGATTCAACTTTATTGTTATTACACAGATTACAGATAATGAGATGCAGTTTAGCTTCTAACCAAGAGTGCAAAAAGCAGTAAAGTGAAAAGTAACGTACACAATCCACAGAATAACATTTATAATGAATTGAATGATGAATAAACAGTGAGGGGTATGAACAGGAAACAGGAGTGGTTTAAATAAACACTGTTCTTTATTTACCCAAAAGTCCACAGAAAACATCATAAACCAATCATTTCTAATAACTAGGCCTGTAAAAGAGGTCAACAGAAAATACTTCAAAGAAACATGGCATCAACTTAACACTTAGTTGTTAACTCAACAAACTGACCTGCTACAATGAAAAACCAAGGAACCTATATAGTGGCTTGGCCAAACCAAGTTGAAACCAAGGGATAATTAATAGTAACAGAACACACAAAGGACACTGACAAAACCCAAATCCCCTCTTTAACATGAAAGCAGGTGGTTTGTCCCAATCTGTCCCAATTGGCTCCTTGCAGTATTTATGAGTCCTCAGCGCTAGGCCACACCCTTTGCTGAACCAGGAAGTAAACTCCCCCAAAGGACATGGTAACTCAAGAGACAAAGAAAGTAATTAATACAAATCATTTTGTCAGTTAATTTATGTAACCCTAGCCAAAGTTTGACAGTCCAACGTCAGGCCGCTTAGTGAAAAAGCAAGTTAAGCTAACTGTACTTGGCAAGCTTATCAAAATGTCTTACACGTGTAAGATTTGTAAGTTCAGGACAGGGTCCATTCCTGCATGCATTTGGTTGTTTGTATTCAAAGTGTTTTCAAATATTTTGTATTATCTAAGAATAGTGATAATGTATTTGCCAAACAGTGCCTTTTATTGTGTCTCATGTGTTGGTTATGTTTATGTATTATGTCTGTCATTTCACGTTTAGTAAGGTTTTCATGTTTATTCACGTCATGACAGGTCTGTCTATTTATGTAATTCATCTCTAGTTAAGTCCCTGTGTTTCATGTCGTGTCTCGTTTTCCATTTCCTGTTTCATTTTCTACTTACCTCTTGCCTCTCACTTCAGGCCCTGTTACTTCCTCCCTTTTTGTGTTTTCCCGCCATCGTCAGTGTCTGCCCCGCCCCTGATTATTTCCACCTGTTCCCACTCACCTCATGTTTAAATAGTCCTGTCTCCCCCCTGTCCTGTGTCAGTTCATGTTTGTTCCCACATGTGGTCGTGCCAGGCCTCAGCAAAGAGAGGATCGTTTCCAGTCTTGTCAGGTTTTGTTGTTTTGTTAGTTTAAGTTTATTTTAAGTTTATTTTAGAGGGATTTTCTGTTCAATGACATTAAACAAGAAAATGTTTGTTACATTCAAGACTGTGTCTCTGGGTCGTGCATTTGGGTTCTCCAGTTTGTGTCGAGGTCGTGACACCTTTTCAACTACACCACGTCTCTAAAATGGCTTGGCAGAAGAAATGGCTTCATATTCTTTCTTTTGTTATCGACATTGTTTTAAAAATGCAATCTCCATGTTTTGGGATATTAATATCGATTGTTTTATGGATGAAAATATTTATCATTTAGCATAATAAAATACATGGTCTTGATACCGTTCAACAATTAAGAATACATTGATAAAATGTATTGTTTGCTGTCTCCCTGCAGTTATTGGTGAGCTTTAACATTTTGTCAAGAATTTCTGGTAATCTGTAAATTACCAGCCTGACATGAGGTATACTATAATAAAAATGTTTACAGTTACGATACTGATACTGTAACTTAAACTTATAGCATTAAAGTTTCTATTTTACAATTGAAACACTATTACCGTAAACAAAAATACAGTTTTTTTTAAATGGCAGTGTTTTATTTTATAGTTAAAATACATACTATTAGCTTAAACAAAAATACAATGCTTCGAAATTACTGTTTTATTCTACAGCTATGACAAAACATAAAGTAATTAAATATTACTGTTTCATTTTACAGTTAAAACACTATTACCGTAAACAAAAATACAGTACTTGGAAGTTACTTTGTTTCATTTTACACTGTTGCTGTAAATAAAAACTTGTAAATACTGTGATTTCCTTTACAGTAAGTAACTGGCAGCAATTAACAAGTTACTTACTGTAAAATGAATTACAGTATTTAACTTGTCAAGTGTTGCCAGTTAAAAACTATTAAATGAATTACAGTAAGTAACTTGTCTATTGCTGCCAGTTAAATACTGTGAATTTCACGGTACGTTTCTTACAGTGTGGAAAAAGGAGTCTTTTTTATTATGCTCCTTGGTCTTGGAATGAGCTTCAATCAAGCCTCAAACTGAGGGCACTTGTCTCAATAGCATGTTTTAAATTGAAGTTGTCTGAAGTCCTTACCACCGGCTGCTCTTGCAGTAATAAGTAGTGCACCTTTCTTACTGTGCTAATGTGCACAATGTACAGATGTAGCGATTCATTTCAGACAGTTTGAAACGCGAGGGCCGTGATTGGTACGTGATCTGCCCTCGCTCAAGGGAAAACCTCCAGCTTGACTTGAGACCGCCCCGTGATAGATAAATGTAATTATAATGGATCATTGATCCACCAGGGGCTGCAGTGGGGTTCCACACTGGAGCTTATGTGAAATAAAGTCAGATACAGTACGCTGGATGTACAGCGGAACTTTTTTAAGATCCATATGTCACGGATATCATACTCTGTGCTAAATAAGAGACATGTAATCATTTACAAAACATCACCATGTTGTTATTTAACAAAATAATTGTGTTATTCGAAATAACGGACGGGAGGAAATGCAGCCCGGCTCTCGATTTTTAATCCTAATTTAATCATCATCTTCACCACGATCATTTATGTTTATGTTCGCCGAATTGACATGAAATCCCTGACACATATGAATATACTGTATTCAACTTCATTAAAACGTTATTAACGTGCCTAAACTCAGTAATTCACTAAAAATATTTATATTTTAATGGAGCTTCGTCAGTCGATCAGGATCCCAAAGTGTAGCGGAGGGATCCTCATCTGCAAGACGGGTGTTATTTTCCCCATAAGGAACAAGTCGCTGCAAATTATCCCGCTTATTACACGGCCACATTCTCAACAAAGTAACGACATGACTCCCAGTATTAATTTAAATGCTTTTATGGATTTAGATTTTTTTGTTATTGATTTAAAAAATGGTTGTATGGATTGATTTAAATTGACATGCATCCGCTAAGAAAAATAGTCCGTTGTTACCGTTTTTTAAACAGTCTGAATGAAACGGCAGCTCTCAGCTGTGTATTTACACCTTCAAAAAAAGCCTTCAACAATAACAATATTCATAGTAATTTAATAAATCCTTCCAACACATTGTAAAAAATAGCCTACTGTAAGTTAAGAAATCATTCCAATATGTACATCTTCTGATCTAACAACAATAACATTATAAATAGTAACATAGCTGAACATGGTATTGCACATTTAGCTTTGAGTGTTACTGACCTGAGATGTTTTTATGACATGAGTTAAGGTGACTGAGGCTTTTTAACATACAGGGAAGCAAACTCATCAGGTATGAAAAAGGTGACAAGGATCCGAGCCCCCGGCTTCCCCACCCCACGGAATAACAGAGGATTTTAGCAGAACAACTAAAGCAGCAGTGTTAATAATAACAGAAACGCCAAAGAGTCACATCTAATAGAAATATATAAAAGCATTTATTTTAAATTGTGTAGCAGTCAGTTTATAATTTTGGCAGCACTGTTGAGCATTTTGAAAATGTATTTTCATGCCTCTGTGCAAGGCTTAAGTCCTTTTATCTTTATAGCCACATGGTGTAAAGTAACTAAGTTCATAAACTCAACAAGTACTATACTTGGGCACAATTTTGAGATACTTGTACTTTATTTAAGTATTTCAATGTTTTGCTACTTTGTTCTTCTACTCCTCTACAGTTCAGAGGTACATGCTGTACTTTTCCTCCGCTACATGTATTTAATCCCTTTAGTTACCAGTGATGCAAACACAGGTATGGTGAAAAAAGAGAGAACTATTCGAAGCAGAAAAAAAACAGCGTAATATACCATCTGACAAAGGCCTGTGCTATAATACTTCAATTAACTGCTATTCTTTATAACATACTCAGATCAATAGAGACAGAGATGTTAAGTTATAAATCAAGGGTTTTTCCTTTAAATTTGTACAACATCCTCCGAGGGCCGTACAAATTATTGAACCAAACCTCTGCTTAAAAAAAATTAAATCACAGCCCATTCATTTGGCCTTTCTTTCATTCTGTGCAAAGAAAAAACAACCTCTTAATCCAGATATCTTACCATGACTCATGTTTGACGCATGCATGCATTCACGTGCACGGTTGTGGCATGACCACCAAAATAGAAAGATATGGACACAAGATGTGTGCAAATGTATTTAGTATTCTATCCATGTGAACATGATTTAAGTGGGGGAGACCTAACCTTCTCTAGGGGGGTCCGGGGGCATGCACCCCCGGGAACATTTTTTTTTAATTATTGAAGTTAAAAGCATCAATCTGGTGCACTTTGAGAGCAACATGAGGAGATCTATGGATACATCTCTCAACACCCATATGAAACAGAACTGTAAACAGATTTTTCTTTATGGATATTTTACAAATCACTCCCCTTTTAAACTATATTCTTGTTATTTTTAACAACTTATTTCTTACTGTCATATAATATTTTATACCTGTTAATAATTTAGTCTCTAATTTCTCATTAATAACTATAATGATCATATCAAGGTGTGCCTTAACCTCACTGAGCTGAGGTTATTTGAGCCTCTCAGGAGAGAGCTCTCTTCCACCTGGTTGTAGAAAAGCTCTTTAAATTCGTTAGCATAGCTAGCTAACCAGATGCTAATAACAACAGATCGCCACTGTTCTTACAACTAAAGACATAGCCTCGCAAACACTGCGGCATGTGTACGGCTCCTTATGGGTACTGCAATATTTGAAGAGCTGGAGCGGCTTTCCGATGCTCTCTGTTACTCCTTTCAGAAGAGACATAACCACGTGAAGACACGTTACGCTCGTGTTGTGTTCAAGGAACCTGTCCTTGGCCAGGAAAAACAGGCACTCGCTTGTTTAATTATTTTGCGATCTAGATTTCTTCTTGTTGAAGTGAGAAGTTGTCCGTATAAGTCGGACGGACGGACGGACTAACTGACGGATCCCCCACCCCCCAAAACGAAAACTCTTTGGTTCTCCACGAATTACACAAGACACCCAAATCAGCGTAAAAAAAGCGGGAGGCACCGAAAAGCGACTAATTTGCATCACTGAGTTACTTCACAGATGTGGATGAATGATGTGAAATATAATCAAGTGTTAAATCAGACTTTAGTTCCACCTCGAGTAAATCCACAAGCTACCCTGCAGTATACAAAGTCATTCAAACTAGCTGCACCTTTACCAGCTTTGAGAACACTTTCATGATCAATCATTATAAAACATATCATATATATTATTCTGAAATGGACCAATCTGCACAATGACTACTTTTACTGTTGCTACTTTAACTATATTTTGATGATAATACTTTTCTGCTTTTACTTGAGGAACATTTTGAATGCAGGACTTTTACTGTAACAGAGTATTCCTACACTCTGGGACTATTACTTTTACTCAAGTACAAGATCTGAGTACTTCTAGTTTTACTCAAGTACAAGACCTGAGTACTTCTACTTTTACTCTAGTACAATATCTGAGTACTTCTACTTTTACTCAAGTACAAGACCTGAGTACTTCTACTTTTACTCTAGTACAAGATCTGTGTGCTTCTACTTTTAATCAAGTACAAGATCTGAGTACTTCTACTTTTACTCAAGTACAAGACCTGATTACTTCTACTTTTACTCAAGTACAATATATATATACTTATACCACCTTTGTTTATAGCCTATGAAAAAAACTATTCGAAATAGAAGGCTAAAGCTAACGTTAGCAGATAGTGACAATGTATGCTAGCTAGCTAGCTCAACGATTCCTTAAATAATATTGCCACAGAAAAACTTTTCAGTTCACATCACGCTCTGCCGCTCCGACAGGGAGCTCTGCTCTGAACACCTGAACGGCCCGTTCTAACAGCTGTTCACCAGCGGTCCAGTCTGTGCCACAGTGACTCCGGACGCGCAGTTAATATTAACGAACGCACCCGTAGCTAATGTAGCTGCTGAAGCTAGACCATCATCTCGGAGCAGCAGAGCCTTATTATACATCCATGAGCAGAGCCGACAGGCAGGAAGACTCGAGCACACAGCTCGTACTTCATTATAATATATAAAAAAAGAACACCATGCGTGTCATGATGGCACATAACGGCTCACGGCCGCAGATTACTCCGGGTCCCAGACCCCCCCATACCCCAAAAATATTTTTATTGCAGATCTACATGAATCACACAAACGACCTATTTTGGATTCAAAACGGCGAATTTTGCCGAAAGGTGACAAGTTTGCATCACTGAACATAGACAGAGCACAACTGAAACATAACATCTGAAACGATGTAACAACATAATACGCTTGTGGGGATGCAGCTTGGGATGTGAGGGACACGGCTTAGAACGGGCGTGTCGCCTGGCAGGACAGGAGAGTGTGTGCACCAGTCTGCCTTGATCTATGAATTCATGTCCGTGACACTCACTGCTGCCCACAGCTGTTTTATAGAAGGAAAACCTCCTTCACTTCATGAAAGTGTTTTAACCACACACACCTCTACACACACATGACGGGTGTTATTTTCCCCAAAAGGAACAAGTCGCTGCAAATGATCCCGCTTATTACACGGCCAAATTCTCAACAAAGTAACGATATGACTCCCAATATTAATTGAAATGCTTTTATGGATTTAGAAAATGTTTTTATTGATTTAAAAAATAGTTGTATGAATTGATTTAAATTGACATGCATCCGCTAAGAAAATTATTCCGTTGTTACCGTTTTTTAAACAGTCTGAATGAAACGGCGGCTCTCAGCTGTGTATTTACACAACTAATGGCCCATCAACCACAGCTCTCTCCCCCCCTCCCCCCTTGATCTTTCTTCTCCAGCAGCTAAATTAACTGTAGGTTACTCTGAGTGAGAAGCTTACAATTAGACACAACACTGTCATTGCAAGTGACCCTCAGTTAGTTTACTTTTATGTTCAACTGCTAAATTCGTTACTGATAAAAAAGGGCTTCTACTGTACCTAATTACCTTAACACTAGAACCGCCAGAGGTTTTTGTATGGGCCTACCTAAACCCGTCAAATCCCGCGATTAGAATGCAATTTTTAACAACATAGGGTGCTACATAACACACTTTCAGGAAGAGTCACGGACTGGGAGACTTTAATATTTTATTGAAAAAAAGTTACATTGCACACACACAACACACATCACACAAATTGACCCGATTGGCGGTTCTAGTGTTAAATAAACTCACTAATTAATTAAACCAGTTCAATCCGCATTATTCTTATTCTTATCATTCTTGATGAGCGCAGAAATAGTCTTAAAATCAGATCTGTTTTTTAAATGAAATCTGACGGCAGGCAGTTAGCTCTGATCACCTATGATAAATGCGCCGCACCTAATCGCTGGCCATTCAGCCACAGACACTGTTTGAAATGGGGGAGAGCTAGGGGGAGCTTGGCTCCCCCGAAGAGGGAGGGAGCTCCCCTGAAGGCTGACTTTGAGATAAATAGGGGGAGCCCAAAACAATTGTGCATATTTGTGTCCCACAGATTAGAAATGTTGAGTTTCTGTAAATAACAGTTCTTGAAATAAATAATAGTTATTGTTCATTACAGTTTCTGAATATTTGTTTTATATTTGTGAATATGTCTGGGTGTTGCCATCTGTACGTGGCGGCGCTGCATTCTTACTTACGTTGCTATAGTTATGGCGGTATTTGAAATGTTCATATTGATATTTTTTTAACTCTGGCTTTGTAATAAAAAATATGGCAAAACGAAAACAGCCAAGCGTCACAGCTTTTGGATTCACAAGCAAAGAAGCAAAGAAGCGAAGGAGTCTAAAAATGACAACGTGAACGGAAAACAACTTTTAGTTGGCCGGCTGTAAGCGGCGTTAGGGTCGAGCTTGACAGCTCCACACAGAGGGAGAGGCCTGCCGATGCGGAGCCTGAAGAGGCTTCAACAACGGCCACATCCGCCGGCATAGCGACACCGTCTGTATTAGTAGAAGAGTGTTTTTATAGCAATTGATTGCATCCGCGCTGCTGCGCCAGTCAACAGAGCGTGCGTGTGACATATTTAGTAGCAGGATGTGCTCTGAAAAATAGGGCTCCCCGAAAGCAAATGGGTAATTCGAAAACTGACAAAGCTCCCTCTATACAAATCAAACTGTAGACGGTGTGAAAGCACCTATTGTTTTAAATAATGGTCGGAATGTGACCTGTGAGCCTTCTGAATTACCGTGGGACAGCACATTCTAAACTAAAATGTTCAATCAATAAAGTAACATCTTATCTTATTTTAATAATATCTTCATATTAATAATAATAATAAATCATACAGTATGTGTCCGAAAGGGAGCAGGAGGAAGCAAACACAAAAATATACAACAAATATACTGCATATTAAAGCAAACGATTGCAAAGGTAAAAGTATGAGCATAACAAATAAAGAAGTGTAATGTAAACATTTACCGTAATTTTCGGACTATAAGCCGCGCCTTTTTTCCCATTTTTCGACGCTGCGGCTTATATAACGGTGCGGCTAATCTATGGATTTTTACAGCTAACGGCCACCACCTCTAACTCTATGGGCTCTATGGCCGGTCCGCGCCCCCCACCTTTAAGCGGCGGGCTCCAGCAGGAAAAGCTGGAGGCCGGAAAAGAGTGAGACAGGTAGCGCGCAAAAGTAAAAGTGGAACCGAGAGTGGTACGAGAGACAGAACGAGAGCAAGACAGACAGACATTACGAGAGCGAGACAGTTTGTCCCCGTACCACTGGTTGAAAACCACTGCTGTCGATCACTGCCGGTACGTGCACTGGGAGCGCACCGTTTAAGTTTGAAAGTTGAAAAGTTTTTGTGTCTGAAACGCTATGTAATACAGTACAGTTTACACAGCACAGTACATGTTCTGTAGCTACTATTGCACTAAATGCTAACACTTGAATACGTTGTGCAAATATGCAACTTGTTTGTTGAAATGTTAATAAATGGGAGCTTCCTCAAACAGCCATCTCTTTTCCGACAATCCCCTCTGTGCACGAACCCTTACATATGGTAATTAAACATTAAAACACCTGCGGCTTATAGTCCAGTGCGGCTTATATATATACACATCATTCAATTTAGCTGCTGCGGCTTATATTCAGGTGTGCCTTATAGTCCGAAAATTACGGTACATTATAATTATGATTATTTAATATATAAAGACTATATATTATTGAATTACAAGATTAGATATACTTTAGTTGATCTAAAATATTGATGTGTTCAAATGCTCTTCAAAACACAACTGAAAGTCCATGAAACTTGTCTTTCTGTATTTGTGAATGAAGCGCCATCTCCTGGTTAAAACCTGAAATTGAAAATCTGGCAACGCCCTCTTGGAAAATATCGGGAGGGCTTAATATTCCTCTATACTGGTCTTATGCAGGTCGTAGGCAGGAAGCTGTAAGCTGGAGTCGGAAATGAAGTGCTACATCTGTAGTGACTGCTTTTTTGTCTTTTGTTTTCTTAGTTATGTTCTCTGTATTTTATATGTTTGTGTTATGTGTAACGTTGCTGCCTTATTGGCCAGGTCAGCATTGAAAATCAGATTTTATTTCAATGCTTTTATCTGGTTAAATAAAGGTTAAATACAAATAAAATTATATTACAGTAAAAGTCCTGCATTCAAAATGTTACTCAAGTACAATATGAAAACTATTATCATCAAAATATAGTTAAAGTACCAAAAGTAAAAGTAGTCATTCTGCAGATTGGTCCATTTCAGAATAATACATATGATATGTTTTATAATTATTGATCGTTAAAGTGTTATAAAATTAGTTTGCATGACTTTGTATATTGCAGGGTAGCTTGTGAATTTACTGGAACTAAAGTCTGACTAAATTTCACATCATTCATCAGAATCTGTAATGTAACTAAAGGTATTAAATAAATGTAGTGGAGTAAAAGTACACCATTTACCTCTGAACTGTAGCGGAGTAGAAGTACAAAGTAGCATAAAATAGAAATACTCAAGTAACGTACAAGTATCTCAAAATTCGACCCAAGTACAGTACTGGAATAACGGCCCCTACACACGGCGGCGTGCGCTGCCGCTTAAACGCTTCTGCCCATTCACTTTCAATGGGGTAACGTCACGATTCGCCAAACTGTATTGTGGGAGCAAAGCGTAGCTTCTCTCGCGGTGCTCGCTGCAAAAGTAGAGCAATGTTTTACTTCTGCCGCCTCGACGGCGGCGTCAGCCAATCGAATCATATGCCAGTACAAGCTCTAGCCAATCAAACCGCGTGCTTGTGTGTCTGGGGCGGGAGATTCATGTGATTGGTTGTTGGTCGAGTTTTTGCCCCCCCCACCGGCAAGTGGTGTAGGGGCCGTTAGTGTACTTTGTTCCTTCTCACCTCTGAAATCAGATATGACTTCAAGTCATGTGATCATTTCTTAGTATTTGATCCTTCAACGCGACCTCAGGAAGTCCAAATTGGAGGTTTAAACATACAGGGACAGGGAGGTGTATCTTCATCATCTACCATGCAAGAAGTGTAAATAGAGGACAGTGAGGAAGACTGCACTTATTAACACCATGCTATGTGTGGGGTGAGTACCAAACGCTGTCTCCTGGTACTCATCTGAGTAACTCACTAAAAAAGTAATGTGCACCCCTGATAATAATCTAACTATAGACCAATATCTAACCTTCCCATTCTCTCTGATATGCTTGAAAAGACGTTGCAACATCTGTGGGATTTTCTCCATTACAATACTTTTGTATTGAAGTTTATTTTCATTCTGGGTTTAGAATGCATTACAGGATTGAATAAACACTGTTGAAAGTTACAAATGACATTCTTCTTTCATTAGACAATTCACTGGTATCTGTTTTGTTAGATCTTAGTGTAGTATTGGACAGAATTGATCATCACATCTATAACATGGACTCTAACAGTCGATTGGCATCAAGGGAGTGCACTAAGCTGGTTGAAGTCCCTTATCTGAGTGATCTCAGTTTGTAGGTACTATGTATTGACATACATGCCAAATTCAGTCGGAGTTCTTCAACATTCTGTACTTGGTCCTACTCCATCTGCCGTATAGATGCTTTTTTAGGCAGATTATTAGAAAAAACTAAACTTTAACTGTAATGCAGATTACACCCAATTATATCCATCAATCAACCTAGATGAAACACATCAATTAACTAAACTTCAAGTGTGGCATTTAAAACCTGGATGTGGTGCAATTGTCTTGTGTAAAACACTGACAATATGCAAAATGCATCGTTAGCCTGGATGGCATTACCATGGCATTCAGCAACACTTAATACATTTGCAGTTATCTTTAATGTTACACTCAACAGACTTCTCGAACTGCATCCTTTCATCTACGTAACAATGCAAAACTCAGGCGCACACACAGTCTCCAAATGACGTAGAAAAAAACAGTCAATAGATGTGTCACTCCTACGCTGGATTATTATAATTCCTAATAATCTGGCTGTCCCAATAAATCTCTTAAGACTCCTGTTGATCCCGAATGCTGTGGCGCCTGAACTGATAAGAATTAGGAAACAAGATCATATTGGTCCCATTATAGCTGCTCTGCACTGGCTCCTGGTCAAATTCAGAACAGAATTACAAATCTTTCTCCACACCTACAATGCCCTGATCATAAATAGCTCATAGTGATCTATTGCCAGACTAGAGAACGGTACAGGTTCCAAAAGTAGAACGGGAGCCAGAAACTCCAGTCCTCAAGCTCCTCTCCTGGGGAACCAGCTCCAGGTTTGTGTTACAGAGATAGACACCTTTACATTTGCGAGTATGCTTAAGGCTTTCCTTTTTGGTAAAGCTTACAGCGAAGGCTGGATCAGGCTTACTTTGAAAAAGCCCCTAGTCAAGTTGCTGAAGGCTTAGACCGTTAGCGGACCTACACCAAGAACCCCTCTCCCACTCGCCCATTATCTGTATTTGTTGTTTTTGATATTGGGCTATATATAAATCAAATCGGATTGATAGTGTTTGGGGATGGAAACACTGTAACATGGACAAGAGCTTGTGTGCCCACTGTGCTAAGGGTAAAAGTTTAACAGAAATGAGCAAGTTCTAATACATTTGAATGCATTTATAATATTAATCATATTAGCTATTAATCATATTAGCTATTAAGCCTATCTCTTAATATGTTCCATAATGCCTCATAGCAACAAAGCAGATGTGAAGCAACATGAGCAACATTTGGATTTGTGTTTCTGGCCTCCTGATTAATTTAAGTCCAATGTTCATCTCTGCTAGACTGTCCACCACCTCTTGTGTTAAACCATATAAAAAGGTTGGAGTGTCATTTGTGCAAAAGCTTGTTGCTAACTTTGTCTTTGTTTGGGTTAAGTACTGTACAGTGGAGTAACTATATTTTTTTATGCTGCAAATAGATGCACGCTGCTGGTGCTGGAAAGTGCACCTGGGCATAATAGTTGTGGGTCTTAAATAAAACCAAATCAAAGAGGCTGATATACCCTGTAGGTCTGAGAGAAATTGCAGAGCTTTGTTGTTTTTGTTTTTTCCTGACGATGAGTAGCCTCTTTTTTCCAATATGCATGACTCATTTGAACCATTCTCAATGTAAAAATAGTGCAATTGATTCAATGATTAATTGAATGACCTTTAGGTAGCTTGGACATTACAAGCCAACAAGGTAATGTGACATCAAATGAACAAATCGCAAATCTTTTCCAAACCCTAACCCCCAAATGATAGCAGTTAACTTCCCTAAGTAAAAGAGCTGTGTACTGTGTTATTGTTTAGTTAGTAAGACAGTGATCTTCACCTAGATCTGTTAAATTACCTGCCAGTATGTTTGCTATGCATTGGTTGGAGACCCTACAAATAGTGCAACTCTGTCAATTAAATCAATCAAGAATCAGTCTAGAACTATTTATTATTTTACAGTTGAATCATACATCGGAATAAAACCATGAGATTGCCAAGTACCCATTATTGGTTTATTGCAATGTACAGTACATACAGTATGTACATTTGTTGGTTTGTATACATGAATGTAATTCCTTTTCCCCCCGAATTGATCATGCTTCTTTGTTTGTAACGTTTAAAAACCGAAAATCCATTGAGTGCTGCACACATATTGATGCCTTCAAAGCATTCGCAGTCTGCATGATAAGACATGGTTGAAATGACAATTAGAAATCAAGATACCACATTGACCAAATGCTCTCAGATGGATTATATGCATATTATTATTGGCAGTAGCAAAAACATTTGCATAGCGCACAATGCACAGCAGCAGTTGTTGGGGAAAGAAGCAGCAGTCAAGCACGTGTCAGTAACTTAATGAATAAGGGGTGGGGGCTGATAAATACAATTCCATTGTGTAAACACAGAATGGTTAATCAAAGGATGAAAATTACTCTTTTTACATTTACTATATTGAAAGCTGTTGAACTTTCTGGACGAATAGAATACAATCAAAACCTATTATGGATTGTGGGATTTGATGACACATTACATTTGTCATCTGGTTTAATTATTGCACGCACAGAACAGATGATTGAATTCAGTGTACTGGCTGATTCAAGTTATCAAAAAGCCCTGACCTTTATGCCAGTATTCAACTGGTTGGATGGCCCATTTTGGAAGAAAAGTATTCAATTGTTTTCAATATGGCATCACAAGGCATTTTACGAGCCAGCTGCATTTGTATCTACGGGGCAAACACATGGGCTGATAACCTGGCTTCACTTCCTGAGCACAAATGGTCTTTGTTTACTTGATTTCCAGTGCATAGAGCAGGGCAAACACAGGTCCATATCCCACACTGATGCACGCTTCACCAGAATGCCTGGGAAACGTCTTGCTGCAGTGCTCCATCAGGGTTCTTACACCTTTTCCAAAGTCAAATTCAAGCACTTTTCAAGCATTTTCAAGGTGCATTTTCAAGCTTTTCAAGCAGCGTACAGCTGTTGTAAATTACATATTTATATGCACATACTTATACTCAAATGATTATTTCCCTACCTCACATTAAATCAGATGTTCTTTATGCTATAAACAACCAAATGTGTGTTTCGTAATAGCATTCTACATAAGGATGAACAATTAAAGATAAGAAAACAAAGTTTAATATTGTAAAATGAGTGACCCATATCATATATAGTAGACTGGGCATCCCATATAACCTGGCTGAGCCAATATAAAACAATCAGCCAACTAACTTTTCAATAAATTCTTTATTAACATTTTTAACATTTTTGAGGTCCTTTTAGGGTGGCAGTAAACATACGGCTCTCCAAGGTTAGGACAAAACCATTGAAACACAAAGCTGATGTAAAAAAAAGCGTGTGCAGAGATCCTCTTTCTGTGTAAGAGTTTTGGAGGTTTCCAGGGAATTTGTTTCAGAATATGAAACTTTTATTGCCAAAATCTCCCGATAAATACATGTTTGAAGCTTGTAAAGGTAAGATGACAGCTGTCCCTCGCACTAATGCTTTTACGTAGCGATGCTCCCCCCTCCCTCCCGCTGACATTATGAATGTATGGCGTATAGCAGGGGTCGGCAACCTTTTTGATATGAAGTGCCATTTAAAAAAAAAATGTTATCAGCGTGCCAACGATCGATAATTATCAACGGGGGGGGGGGGGAGCCTCGCTGCGGGGAAGCAGTGTGTGGACCTGTCAGCGCAACTTACATGATGCCGAATTTAACAAACACATTTAAATAATTGATTTAAACGGCATAATAATAAGGACGATCGTCCGTTCGGTGATTCTCCAGAACACACAAGTTATGATATTAGGGTCATGCAGAGTGAGATGAGATCGCTGTCCCTTTAAGAGAGAGAGAGAGGGGTGCGGCTTGTGCATGTGTGTTTGTGAATGGTAGAGCGACAGTGAGGGAACGTGTGTATGTTTCTGGAAGTGAAACGGGAAAGCAGAAAAACAGAGGTCTGTGATGTATTTTGTGAAACAGAAGAACAGCTAAATAAATGCAACGTCCATCCAAGAAGAGCTCGCCTCTCTCCAGTCATTTAAGCTAAAGTGGGTTATTGAACCTGAAGCTTGTTGCTTCTGCCCTCCTCGACTACGGTCTGGGAGCCGACAGGAAAGTTCAACACACAGATGGCAAGTCCGCCCCTTTGTAGCATATTATTTCGATGAGAGATGAGCAGATCGCCACTGGGCTTTCAACTAAATAAACACAGCCACGCAAAAACTGCGTCATTTGTACAGCTCCTTATGGGTACTGCAATTAGTGAAGTGCTTTCCTCCGTGGTGAAACGATCAGCACTGCACCACGGAGGAAAGCGGCAGAAAGTCACCTGGAGATAAAGAGAGCGGGGCTGCGTTGCGTGCATGGCTTTCTTCTGCAGGTAACGGGGAGACGAGCTCTGGCGGCGGTCTCGCGTTCAGGATCCGAAAATTAATTTAAATATTTTGCACACTTATTCCACTTATTCCTAGTGTGCCACTGGTTACGGTGCCGCGTGCCAATGCTGGCACGCGTGCCAGGGGTTGCCGACCCCTGGCGTATAGTAATCATAGATAACACGGCAGGGTCCGTTACAGTTTGTTTTCATCTGATTTCAAATAAACAAAGTCTTGGCTTTCAGAATATTAAACTTGTAACGGCAAATTCAGATGATAAATACAACTTTGAAGCTTGTAACGGAATGATTACAAGCGGAGAACGGAGTAACTTTACGTCAAAGCAGGCATAACAACAGCCGGTGTTTCTCGTGAGTGTTTTCCCCGGGAAACTAACACAATACACACAAACACAAAAATACACACACACACACACACACACACACACACACACACACACACACACGCGAGCTTCACCCAGACCAGTAATACAAACGAAAATATGTTTCCTTCGTTAGAAAGCTAGGAATATCCTCTTTCCAACAGTGTATAACTCAAAATGTGTCTCCGGGTCAATGTGACTGATTTCGATGGAGCAAGTTTAGGTACGAAAAATACTACCAGTAGAAATACATTGCTTTTATGTGCTTCATCCTCTGAAAACCACAGGATGGCAACTGTCGCACATACTGACATAGGTACGCTCCTTTTTATTATTGTCACCTGCATAAGCAATTATCCCACATCGAGTTCGCTAACGTTACTAGCTTAAACAAACGTAACATGCAACGTTAGCCTAATCCAAAATGCTCTACTACGGCTTACCTTTCATATGGCTCGTCAGCGCAGACTCTCCCATCGCGAATAATTGAAATTCTTTGTGGCAAACTGTGCAGAAGGCGAATCGTTGGGTTGATCCTCGTTTTAGCCACAGCTTGTATTTCTTTTCGGATAGCCAACGCTCGTTAAAACAGCAACCTCCTGGCATACTGTCATTCTCTCATTAGAATGCCCAGGTCACACAAAATAAAACACTTGCAGGTCGCGCGCATAGCTCGGGAAGGCCGGAGCGGAGCTGTTTTATGTAGAAGCGAAGCAACTAAGCGCGCTCCGACTTCTTTATTTTCTTTCAATCTAAAAAGCGAACTATTCAGTCAGACAGCAATTTATTGTAAAAGTAAAGCATTTACAATTTCAAGCACTTTATCTCAAATCCAAGCACCATTCCCACAATTAAAGCACTTTTCAAGTCATGAAAACACCTCGTAAAAATTCAAGCATTTTCAAGGATTTCAAGCACCCGTACGAACCCTGTCCATGCTTGAATACTTCACTTACCCGGCTTTACGGACGTGAAGGAAGTCACGTATACAATTGTGTAAGCCATAGTGATACACATATAAAGTGAGGTAACGTTACGTTAAGCAGAAAATAACTTGTACTAACCATGAAGAGTTTTATAACGTTAGCCTAAATTAATACAGTGAGCTTTTTAGCTTTCTTTTCAATTTTCTTAACGTAGGGCTGAACAATAATCAAACATTAATCATAATCACAGCTAGGCACAATTAAATTAACAAACTATCCCTGATATTGAAGTTTAAAATATGTGTGAAATTTTAAAACAATTCTTGAAAGAATGTTTGATTGATCAGAGGCAAAATAAACACATATGAGTTATTTCTTAATATAACCTCTTAGAAATGTTTAGTTTCTAGAAATGTCCATATACAGTTTTCTAAATGGTCCAAACATGGATTTATAACCAGACTGCACCTTCTCCAATGATGCTACATTTCAATTTTTAAGCTTGCTAAAGCCAGTTAGAACCATCTCTTGAAAGAGAATAATTGAATGCTGACAATAATTTGACCTTGATCATCAGTGTCTCGTGGTTTCTACTACGACGCTCACATCATATTAGAAGAAGAACAAGATGACCTATTGTCTCATTACTTAAACTTACAATGATTATGTTAAACCTATTTATCCAAAAATGCCCTAAACAATCTGCTCAAACAATCTGCAGCACACACTGATCAGTGTCCACTAAAAATAGTATTTAAATATTATGGTCAGCCTAAGTTCTCCATACATTTCAATTCATATGCCTGGAGTCTGAGTGAAACCACATGACAAGAAACAAAGCCGCGTCTCATAAATGCGAAAATAAATTACTTTCGAAAACAATTGATTACATTTTGCCAGCTGTTTGATTTGTGGATGTTGTGATTCTATGTAAATCCCCTTCGGCTACAGCTTATGAATGGACATTATTCAAACATTGTCTAACTTCCCCCCCAGGGGACTTACTTTTTTTTCCTGTGTAAAAACATTAGGTGAGTTAGCTTTACTGATGACGCTATGTAACTTATTGGTCACATGATGTTAGGTCATAGCTTATTTTAAACCGAACATGATGTTTTTTGCAAATCGTTTTGTTGCAAACACTTTCCCAACCTCAACCACATGCTAAAACAACAGCATCAACTTTAATTTTGGTTTGGTGCTGATCACGATACGCTAGCAGGCTACCCTAAACTACCGACCATGGTAAGCATTTAAACTGCTGAATATCAGCATGTTAGCACTGACCTTGTCAGTATGTTAACATTCTATATTCCAGTGCGTTGAGCTAAATGCTAAAGTGCAGCTTCATAGAGGCACTACTATGACTGGAGACTCTTGGCATCATTTAAACCTTTGTGTTGAATACTACTGTCACATTATGTTAAATGCATTGTTTCCCCTACCATTAGGCACTTTCACACCAGAGTACTTTTCCCAGGAATTGTTTCGATAGTTCCTGGGATTTTCCCTTCACACCAAAAAGATCTGGAACTAGAACTTTTTTTCGGGAACCTTTTCATCACTTTTCAGTCCCTGCTAGAGAGGTGGTATTTTCCCGGGGAGGAAAAGGTTCCAATTTCTGATTGGCTGGGCAAATTTGCAAACCACGCCCCGTAAAACTCAGAAAAGTTTTGGTGAAGCTGCCATTTTATTTGCTCACATTAGCATTTGCCTAGCGCACCAACGGAGAGAGACTAACTTATGGTAACACAAAATAAAACATGGGAGCGTTGGAGTGGTGAGGAGGTGTCGGCGCTTCTGGCGATTTACTCAGAAGGCTTCAGTAAAAGCTGCTGGGAGTCTACCGAAGCCTAGCCAGTCCCCAACTCCGGGGACTTCGGGTGGCAGTATACGCCGTGAAGTTGTTTGCGGCCTGCCAGTAAACCCATAGCAGAAGAAGAAGAAGTGAAGTCAGCGGTTTAATTTGCGTAATCGTCCCTCAGGGACTTATTCCGGTGTGAAAAAAAATGTTTTCACAAAGTCTCCTTCAGCTTCATAAACGGACGCAAAGAGATTGCAATGTATTCCCATCGGCGGCGGTATTTGATGCTCAGGGAAGCACCGCATCCGTCCATGTCGGCGGCAGTTAAAGGCAATTTCCCATTGGATAACGGAACATTTTACACCCAGGAGTAAGTATTCTCCTTACTGTCGATTGATTTTACAGTGATATCTGCACTACTCATCAGCTCAAAAATATCAGGTTATCCTTGTTAATTAAATGACATTGATTGGTTTAAATTGTGTACAATGCTTTTGTGATTTTCCCCCTTCGATTCGGAGAAACAAATATATTTAAGGAGTTTAGGATGGCAGAACCATCTACACTACCCATAATCCTCAGCTATTGTTTGGGACTACACCATGTGCTTTGCTTGACAAACCCCGTGATTAGTCCTCAAGCTCTGTGATTGGATGTTGAAGTGGCAGTGCAGCAAGGTTACGCCGAGCGTCAAACAGCACTTTGATTTGATTAAAACGTATCCCCCCCACCCCCCCTTGGGTTCCGGCTCCTCCAATAGTGCAACACAATTAAACCGATAAACAGAAAAAATTGTGCAAGTAAATACAAAACGAAAAATAGTGAAATAGTGCAATAAGAGTCTATATACAAGTGATTGGACTATGATATAGGAGATACATAATTTGTAAATTGCAGCCAAATTAATGTTGTGGATGTTGTTTCAGAAGTTCAGGTGTTTAATAGTCTTATGGCCTGTGGGATGAAACTGTCCCTGAGTCTGGTGGTTTTAGTCCGGATGCTGCGGTACCGCCTGCCAGACGGCAGCAGACAGAACAGTTTGTGGCTGGGGTGATGGGGGTCTTTTGTAATCCTGAGGGCTTTCTTTAAGGTTAACCTGGTATTTTTACTCCACTACATTTATTTGAGTTACTTTACAGATTTGGATTATTGATGTGAAATATAAACAACCCTTGAATCAGACTTTAGTTACACCCGAGTCAAATTCAGTGAAGGTGATTGTCAAGTGCCAACAATCAGGAGAGATATTTGATAGTGGGTGCTTGAGAAGACTAAAAATGTATCGTTCATTAAAAACTGTATATAATGGCTCTTTTGCACATCCCTTTCAAGATTTTCTAAGGTTTATTGACATATCAAATACACAACTACGGTGTAGTTATGCAATGAAGGAAAAACTTAGGTCACAGGTTCGTCGACACATCTATCAAAATGTGTGTACCTCCACAATTAAACTGTCATATTCTGCACATGTCTTATTATATTTACATACATCTTATAAGAGTATAATAAATATGTAAAATGTCAGTTAAAATAAGTGCTTCAACATAGTTAACATTGCAGGAAAGTTGATTGTCAAGTCCCAAAACAAACCATGCAATATATTACACTTTAAGTACTTTGTCAGGCTTAATATGTATCTGTAGATACCCCCAAAGCTTTTTGCTTACATGTATTTAAAAGAAGACCTTAACCTAAAGTATTATTTAATGTTTTAATAAAGCCTAATTAGTTTGTCTGTTTTGCACATCCTCCTATTAATATATTTGTACATCCGGCACTAAACTATTTTATTCTAGATATCATTTACAATATCTTCTTGATATTTTCTATTCTATATTTATATCATTAACCTTCCACTTTCCTCCTATCTGTATGTACTAGGGGTTACGTATGGCAACCCTTGTTATTTAAACACAGGCGGAGCCCTTTCTAGACGTAGCCGGCCCCGGGGCGGGCCTACCTGAATGCGCACGCATCTCACCGTATAAAAGGAGGCCTCACCTCCTGACTGTCATCCTACACTTCTCTTCAGCAAGCAGCATAGGACAGACAGGGCCCCTGAGTAGAGGGCTCTGCCTGTGTTTATATAACCATACGTAACCCCTCGTTATATCTCTCACAGGCTGCTAACCAGAAAGCCGATCAGAAACAGTGAGATGGAACAGTGTTGTTGTGGGACGACAGCGCGTGTACCCATAGAGTCCAGTATAGGGCGGAGCCCCGATGTATACACGCTAGAGATGTTAAGATTCACCGATTCGCATCGGTGCACCGGCATAAACGTTCAAGATGCGAGTGCACCGGTTGAAAGAGTGCACATCGGCTACAGTTTGGGTTGAACTCGCGATGCATCGATTGCGTAGCGTCTTTGCATCGGTAAAAAACCGATTCATTCATATAAAATCCCCTTATCTTGTCAACGTTCAGCAGAGACGATCTTTGATATTTGCTTCGCCACTACGGAGAACGAGAGTCTCAGTTATCAACACACACGGAAGTTGAGGAGAAAGAGAAACACAGCGCACCGAAAAATACCTACAAATCAAACGTTTGGCAACACTTCGGATTGTTCAAGAAAGACGGTGTAATAGTCATTTATGCTATATAGTTGACCGCAGGTCATGGAGAGTAATAAGGTATCCGTAGACCTTTGTATGAGGTATCTTTATTACTGAACAGGTCTACAGCCATGATACATAGATCCGTCCTAGATGCGGACTTGCATACACACAGTATCACTCCGCAGCCGCACCCCATCAGTAACGTCCCGATGGTATATGTGCGCGGCACTATTACTACAGACGGTCAACTTGAAAAATCACTCGCAAATTGTTAACGATGCCGAGCCGCTTTAAAGTACACAAGTAGTACGAGGAACTTAGCGACGCACATAAAGAGGCGACGTGGGGTCTGCGGCTGAAAAGAGAAACCTGAAAGTGAGACATATGAGTTAAATCACTCAGTGAGGTGTTCTGTCAGAGAGAGGTGTTTAGCTTACAGCAGCCTGTGACGGCCAATAATAATTTAAATGTCTTCCTTACTGTAAGCAGTTATGAAATACCTGTTTGTGAAAGGTTATTTGTTTTCTTTATTGTTCATATAGAACCCACTGCTTTCTGCTCACTGGTGAGTTAGCCTCTGAGTGTTAAGCACATCAGGCTGGCAGCTGTATGGGCATTGCTCTATGGTAGCTGTTATTTGCACATTGTTAATCATGAGCAATGCATCCTTACATTGTTTAACTGTGAGGTGTTATACAATTGTACTCTGGAGAGCTTTTAAAGGTAAAAAAATAAACGGCATGATGGGATGTGCACTACCAAATATGTAAAGCACTTTTTTGTTAATGAATGATTTGCTGCATATAAGGAATAAAACAAAAATCCTCTGTCGTACCATATTGAAGTATCATTATTTTTGCATCGTGTTGAATCGCATCGTATCGCCCCGAATCGCATAATGTTGAATCAAATCGTATCGAACTGTATCGCAACAGGGGTGAATCGTATCGTATCGTATCGTATCGCCTGGTGTTTCAAAGGTATCGTTACTGTATCGTATCGTGGCAACGTATCGAGATGCGCATCGCATCGGCCTCAGTGATGGAGATGCACATCCCTAATACACGCGCTGTCGTCCCACAACAACACTGTTCCATCTCACTGTTTCTGATCGGCTTTCTGGTTAGCAGCCGCTGCGCCTCACTCACCTCTCCCTTGGTCTTAACCGTGGAGAAAATTGAGGCTGCAGCTGACAGAGCACACCCTGACGCGCTTACCCCGCAGAGGTGTGCCAGGACGTGGAGGACTCTTTCCCCCCCCCCCCCCCCCCCCCCCCCCCCCCCCCCCCCCCCCGCCCTAAAGCAGGGGGAAAGAGTCTTCCAGCCCCAATGGGCCCATGTGCACGTCACGTCCCCCGGGGCCGGGGGCCCGGGGAAAAACGTAAGCGCATTACGCCCGGGGAGGGAGTCTCCCTCCTCACCAGTCCTGTGTTGCCCCAGCAAGCACAAACGATGAAAAGGGGCCGGACATTTCCAAGAGACAAAACTTTATGAAGGGGCCTGGCGTTGACCAAGATGCCGCCGTGCATTTGTCCTCCACACTCACACCGTTAAATAAAGCTGTTGACACAGCCATGCTCGTGTAGAGCAATGATTCTCAAATCGGGGTACGCGGACTAGGGCTGAACGATTAATCGATTTTAAATCAAAATCGCGATTTTAAATGATGCGATTATCAAATCGCAAAGCCTGCGATTTTTTTTGACACATTTTTTTTTTTCTTCTTGTGTGTCAGTCATCCACACCAATCAGAAGTGCTGTGCTCCACATGTACTAGCCATTGTTAATCAATCAGAAGTGGCCCATGATAGAAGGTGATAGACAGATTGATCCAATCACCTGCCAAGTATTTTTGAAAGTGCCTGCCCTTTCCAAATGGCTTCCAATGGAGCTTTCCTAGATGGTTTGGTGAAACAAACCATCTGAGTCAGGTTAGTAATGCTCCATCACAGGTTTTACATCTATTACAGGGTGAATCTTAAACTGAAGCAACCCAACGGAAGTTTCATGTAAGTTTAGTTCTTTCACTCGTAGCTCGGGCTGCGCGGGTGCTAGAGACGGGAGTACGTTGATACGACCTTCCTAGCCGGAGTTATGGCCGCATTTTACAATAAACTTCCGTTGGGTCGCTTAATATCGCAATTCGAATCGCAATCGCAATATTTGTCAGAAAAATCTCAATTAGATTTTTTCCCAAAATCGTGCAGCCCGAACGCGGACCCCTGGGGGTACGTTGGGGTATTGCAGGGGGTACTTGAGATAAAAAAAAGGATTAATTAAAAAAATACCATGCATGATTACAAAAATAATCATAGTACAATAAGCTAAATAGAAAACACCATTTTATATAAAATATTCCTAGAACCACAGAAGGGTTCAAGATCCGTTCTGGTGCTTAACTGCTGTTCTCTGTTTTTATAAGTGTGTGGTCACGTTCTAGTCACTTTGCTCTGCGCTACTGCTTGTTACAACTCGCCGTGCTTGCCATTAACTGTTATTGCTCAGGTTAATTTCGCCCCCCTCCGGCGTAAGTGTGAAGTATTGGTTATTGCCGGGCAGTGGGGACAGCTAAGAACCGGGTTTCGGTACTGAAAGCCGTCTCCGCTGCGGTGGAAACCCAGAATAACCAGAGCTAAATCAGGCTCTAGCCCGGAACCACGCCTAGCGGGAAGCCAGTTGCGATATTAGATTATAACAAATAGACATTGAAATGGAACCGTGGTTAAAAACGTAGCAGCACTACAGCAGGGAACGTGGACAACGGAGAAAAAAACAAAGCCAAAATTGAGCTAACAAAATGCCGTCAATATCATGAGGCTTATGCTTTGATGGGATTCACGTCAACAAAAGGAAGCCCGCCCCAGGCATTGTGTTTTTTCTGTGGGGAGAAACTAGCCAACAGCTCGATGAAACCAGCGCACCTCCAGAGACACCTCAGCACCAAACTCCTGTGTCATGTTGGTAAGCCACCAGAGTTTTTCAAGAGAAAACTTGCTGTGTACAGATCCTCGCAAGAGATGATGTAAAAAGCCTCCACAGCATCAGCCAAAGCACTGAGGCATCGTATGCGGTGTCTCTTCTCATCGCTAAAGCCAAAAAGCTGTACACATTCGCTGAGGACCTAAAACTCCTAAATAGTTTCATTGCAGTGTTATTACAGTTTGTTTATAATTGCACATTTTACAATGTTTAAAAAAAAAAGAAGCTTTTCATGCATTGTTGTCACTACATTAGAGACTGCTAATTTAATGCTGTTTACTTTTTTATGCATGGGGTTTTGGATGGTATAGTTGCACATCAGGCACCACAGTGGATTTTAATATAATATTTGTGTATTGTATTTTATAGTTTTTGCATAATATATAATTTGTTCTTTGATTTGTTCAACATACATTACTTAAACATTTTTTTTTTTAAATGTTGTTATTTTCTTTTTTTTCTTGCATAAAGATGAAAATATCCTTAGTTTGTTGTAATTCGTGCATGAAGGAGTTAATAAATCACACACTGATGGAACATCACTATATTGTAATTATTTATACAGGCTTTTTCTATCAAACATGTTTAAACTGCTAAATATCAACATGTTAGGAATGTTTATATGCAAAATTTTGGCGCGTCAAGCTTCTGTAAATGCTAAAGTGCAGCTTCAAATGCCACCTCTAAGTCACCATTTTGTTAAACATTAAAAGTGTACTTTTTTATATATTTTTTATTTTGTGTTACTTTTCAATACTATTTGTACTGTAGATTTGAGAATTGTATAAATATATGCAACGGAGGCTGGGGTATTCTGATTTAAAGTGCAAAATACAATCTCAACCAGTTACATCACTGGCACCATCTCCATAGCCAAAAATGCCATTATGAGCTACAAAATACATTCATCAACTGTTTTCACAGGCTGAGTATTCCCCATGACAACTACAACTACCTTTAGGAGACAAGTTGTTGTAAGCTGTACACTTGTAATGTGTTTGTGAAAATATGTACTTTATGATATTGGGCTTTATAAATCTATTTGATTGCATACTACACAAAATAAACATCAATAACGAAGTAGTGATGGGCATTCCGAATCCCTTCGGGGACACAAATCTTTTTATTCAGTTCACTTTAAAGATTCGTTCACTGATTCGTTCACCGGTTCGAACGACTTCTGGTGATTTGCGCGTTCGCGAACGATTCCTCTTTGTACTTAATTCGTTCAGTGAGTCTTCACTACTGCCGAAGTCCGTACAAGAAGTATGATATTAAAACACATTTTACATCTCACCTTGTCGCCCCATGAACTATGCTCTCGGAATAGGCTACATATTATTTAAGAAATATAATTGGCCATTGTTAAATCTCATAAATGTGTGCCTGACTATACGATGTATTACAGCAGGCTAGCACGTTATACTTTCAAACCCATGCACGTACTATGTGGCCTAACTTAAATCCCAAAGCATTAAACTCCATTTGGCCGAGTTCAAAGTGAATAAAAAAATATATCCTCTACATCGGTGACGATTTATTCATATTCTATGTACCCATCTATGTTTGTTTACCTTTAGCTAGCGGCTAAGCTAGTGGGACGCTACGGAGCCCAGCTATCCGCCCTCTGAAGCTTTTAGGGCCGACAGGGGGAGGAGAATGTCCCGCTAATGCTGTGCTTGGGGGTTTCACATTAGCGGGACGCTATGGAGCTCAGGTATCCGCCCCCTGAAGCTTTTAGGGCCGACAGGGGGAGGAAAATACAACGCTGGGTGTATTTATCGCTAAGCTAGCTGGACGCTACGGTTCAGGTATCCATCCTCTGAGTCATTTATGGCGGACAGGTTGAGGAGGATGTCCCACTCCTGTGTGTGTGTGTGTGTGTGTGTGTGTGTGTGTGTGTGTGTGTGTGTGTGTGTGTGTGACGGAGCTCAGATGAGAGGGCTCTGATTACAGTTTTAATCCTCTGTCAAACTGCATGTTTTCTGCCATATTTTATGAGAGATAAAATAT